>NW_009260435.1:13839233-13861278 GCF_000687185.1 Egretta garzetta | reverse complement strand
TATCATTTTTCACCAATACAGTAGTACTTATAAAGCCTCAAGGGGTAAACAGCAAGTGCTCTGTTTAATCTAGTCTACCCCCCACACTTTTTCTTTTCGGACAAACCTTTAATAACCCAGAGGTGTGAAGAGATGAAAGCAATACAGCAAAAAGCAACAAGTCAAAATAAAAAATAACTCTATTCCCCAACTGGTGACTTCTAAGTTTCCTTGGCCAGCCCTCAAAGGCTCTTGCAGAGACCAGGAGCTCTTATCTGATGGAATTCAACATCAGTAACTTCAAAGTCATGCTCCGCAGGCATGATGGGGAAATCAATCCAATCATGATACACAGTCATTAGATCAGCTATTGCCACTCTGAAAAAAAATTGTGGACAGTCCTGTGGAAGCATCAGCTTGGTATTCATCAACAAAGGAAAAATGAATCAAACAGGAGCAATCCTCCAAGGAGCAGAGAATGAAATATAAAACACCTTCTTGTGTCTGTCACTAAACACCTATGGTGGCATACAAGTTTTGTTTTGCTTTTTTAAACTGTGTTCAGTTCTTCTAATCCCAAAAGAGCACTCGGCACAAGGAAATTCTAGAAGAGGGTGATTATAGGTACAAAACGTCACCAACACTTAAAGATACTAGAACTACGATACTCTTTCAGACTGAGAAAAAAGGCAATATAGATTGGAATATAGTATCACACCACAGTCCTGGAGTTAAAAGACTCTCCTCAGTGCTAGAACTTTTCTTCAAAGCACAATTCAGAAGACCCAATCTAGAGCCAGGTTGCCATTGGCAGATCCTCAATTCACAGTCCCCAGTCAAAAGGTCATTTGAAGTTGCACACAGCAGGGGAAAATAAGAAAGTACAGTATTTTCCCCACCACCACTTCAGCCAGAATACAGGACCAAACCAGGCGATTTAGTGTTTCTACCAGATGGTGTGTGCCAAGAGGCTCCCACAGAGTGCTGGCTAGAATCTAAAGCTGCCCTAAAGATAACATGCAATCTGAAATTGGAGATTGTGCAAAGATGCCACCTGCTCCCCCTTGCAACGTAAGTAAGCCTCTGGATGGGAGCCAGTCCCAGGGGCATAGAGTACTGCTGTGTTTTTTTCCTAGTGCAGAATTTTGATTCCAGAAAACATACGGGTGTTGGGTATTTTCCCACTCCCCCCTCTGTAGATGTAGTGTAGTCTGGAGAAAAGAAAGAGGATAAGAAAAATCTATACCTTCTAAAAAATTCTCTTTAAATGAATTTAACTTTCTCTGCTGCCTTAAGGAGCAGATTCAAGTCAAGATGAGCATGTGTTATCATAACTTTCAAAGAGTTCCCATCAAGACTAGGCTTACAAATACAGTCCAGAAGGAACACAATGTTTCCCTATAACATGGCCTGTCCCATTCTGGAAGGCTTTACATACAAGTAATTTCACACAGAGAGCTCCCTCACTCTCCGAGATTTAAAACTAAGAATTTTTGCCAGAAACTGTTCAACAATGTTCACCAAATAGGAAACTTGGCCTCCCAACCCCACAAGCTCCTGATACAAAAGTAGCTGTGTTCTCCCCCTCCACATCTCTAGTGCAATACCAACCCCCACATTTTAATCGAGCTCTCGGCATGGTGAGCACAGCCTTTCTTGAGGCCTTTGTATCAGAAAAATATTACAGAGACCAAGGCCAGTGTCCACTGGTGTAAGACAGATGACCATGAGAGAAATGCACATACCACCAGAACTCAATTGTTACTGAACTGAGCACCCTCCTCTTTTATAGAGGAAAGAGATGAGTGTGTGAGCATGGTAATTATTACCTGACAGATCTAGTTCACAGGAAAATCAGCTCTGAGAATCAGAGAATTGCAACATACTAGTCTGAAGAAAATGGAAAATAAGTGCTTCAAATACTGCTACAAAATTTATTTGATAATTCAGATACTGAGTGCTTCAATAGAAGGATAATCTACAGGTCACTTGAAATCACCACTCCACTGCTCCAGGACTGGTCCTGTGGACCAAACTTCAGCATCACTTTTGTTGCTCCCTGAGGCACCCTGCATAGTGGCACACAGAACGCATAGGTGACAGGTACAAGTTGACACACTTCTGGCTGGCAGTATCCCAAGTTGCAGATCTCAGGAAGAGGCATTGAAGTGTCATATGGTTTTCCTTCTGCAGTTTCCCACCCCATTAAAATGCTCTGCCAATGTCTAGTGTCTGAATAGGAGGAAGCATCACCTCTTGAATCTTTACACCGCTCACTCCTGCTTTGACAGTGCTTGATTATAAACTGCGGTGTAAAAATCAGATGCATTTGCTTGCCTGCATTGCTGAGTAAAGATATTTAGCAGATACTTGGTATAGCCTTTCAGAGTTATATCCAGCTATTAAATTGCAGAAAAAATATTGTGTCACTTTCAGCTGAAACTATGAGAGGATTTTAACAGTCTCAAAGCTACTTATTACTGCAGAAGAGACAGAAAACAGTCATATCTGGAAGAAAGCAAGATCCAACAATACAAAAAGTACAAACTCATGACATGGAGGACAGCTGTGCAAAACAAAATTAGCAATGCTTTCACTGGTCAGAGCACATACTGAAATGATAACTAGAAACACAGAGTGATATTATTATGCTTTTGTGATATGACCTTGTCAGAACTTCTCTTGGCTGGAAAGAGTCCTGTAGTTTTGTTCTTTCATTTCACCCCTAGAGCCAAGTATCACTTAGATACATTTATTTTCCCAGCATGTCATTTTAGGAAGTTGTAATTTTATTCAATACATGAAGTTGTTCATCTGTTCTCAAAAGAGAGCCTCTATCCAAACTTGTCAATTGTGCATCTAAACAGTAAGTAAAATTATTGCACTGAGAAAGCATTTCATTATCTACCATTCAGACAGTATCTTTGTTAGAAAATTGTAATGAATAGTACATTTATACTAAAGGTTTTCTTATGTTCTAAACTATATTTTGACCACAACATCCACACTCAAAAACCTTCCTGTCCACTCCTACAATTGCTACAGCGTGGGGTGAAGTCCCTATTTTGCTTTCAAGCAAAATTTCTAAACACACACTTGCAGCATAAGTTCTACTAAAATACTGAGACAGAGCCATGATGGCCTGTATGTTGTCTCTTACTGCATTCACATACCCTATGCTACTTTCTGCTTACCAGGTTAATAGCAAACACTTTCCTTCTATGAAAGCTGCTGTTTTGTCTAAGTAACTCAATGCATGGCATTTCCCCAACATGCTTCCAGTTATCCAAGGAACAATCTAGAACTGGTGCTAAACTTACCATTCCCCTATATTCATTGCAGGCAGCCAGAGCAGTGTTTGAAAGGCACTAGAATGAAAACACACGGAAGAGGCTGGTAGAATTAAGGGTCAGTTATGACCAAGAAAGCACAAAGGACAACTGCCACAGATGCAGCACTTATCGCTAAAGTTTAAAGAGCTAACTGTTCTCAGCACCACTAGTACCAAGTCCTGCCAAACAGGCCACCGAGAACAACTGCACCTAAGTGAACAGTATCATTCACATGAGCTGCAAGGGCCTGTTGCTGGCAAGGAAGGTTAACAGTACCCTAGGCTGCATTAAATAAACTATTTCCAGCAGGCTGAGGGAGGCAAAAGCTTCCCCCCTGCTCAGCCCTGCAAAGAGGGTCAAGCCAGACTCTTTTTAGTGGTGCCCAGAGGTATTGAGCACAGACCAAAACACAGGAAGTTCATCTGAACATCAAGAAACACTTTTTCACTGTGAGGGTGACCGAGCACTGGCACAGGTTGCCCAGGGTGTTGTTGTGGAGCCTCTGCCCTTGGAGATATTCAAAAGCCATCTGGACACAGTCCTGGGTAACAGGCTCTAGGCAGCCCTGGTTGAACAGGGGGTTTGGGCCAGATGACCTCTGGAGTTCCCTTCCAACCTCAGCCATTTGGTGATTTCTAGGCCATAATCAGCAAGTTCAGCAATGGCAATGTGATATAGACCTCCTTTATCATCTCTTTCTTTGGCCTTGTTGCATATGTGCTGCCTGTCTAACAATTTAATTAAATCTTCCCATGCTAAACACCATATGGTCAGGCCACATCATGAGCCACCACACGATAACATAACTTATCAGAAGGAATAAAAGCAGAAAGTCATGTCCAAAGGTCAACTCCTATTTGCTACCACCTGCCTTCCGAAGCAGGAGCTCATGACCCTGCTTTTTCCTCAGCAAACACCCACAGAATGGTGAACAGCTTTTATAGTCTTCAAATGTTCACCACACCTCGTACCCAAATGAATTCTGGGAACCAAAGTACCACTGCAGGCTCAAGCAGGGCTTGGACGGCCTGTTCTTTCAAAGGGAAGCATCAAGTCACACGGAGCACATTCACCAGTCATTAATATATATAAGCCAATTTATATATATAAACCAATATATATAAACCAACTGACCTACCAACAGATTAGTCCATGACACCCCTGGGTTGACATCTCCCAGGTAATAACAGCAAGTTCTGAATTCCCACAGGCTCCCTGACCCTTACCAGGAAAAGCCAGCCTCACACAGAGAATTTCCACATCCCCTGTGCCAACATCAGCATGCGGTCCCAGCCATGTGTCACTGGCTACATACTTGCTTCAAGAGCAGCAATCTAAACTGAGACTTTTACCAAGTGCCTTCATTCTGCCAGGAACTAATTTCTCCCTCAAGACCTCCCGACATTTCCATGGATCAGGAACTGTTACTGAAATGTTTTCAGTCATCTCCCTTCTCCCTGTTTGCATCCTGAATGCAACACAGGTGCAGCTGCAGGCAGACACAGTTCATCCAATACAGGATTCCTGCCTTACTCCCAGCTGGAATTCACCAAACCAAGGAGCAGGCAGAGCTGAACTTGTTCATGAGTCCCCAGAACCCTTCTCCAGAGTCATGATGGGCAAGGGAATCCTTACACCAACCTAGCATAGAAAACATGGTGCTATTAAGATCCTTAAAGAACACATACAGAGAATCCAGCACCTAGTAATTATAGTTATATTGCCATGGGTATAGAGACACCAGTCACGCAGCTCTTCACCTGGAGATTTGCAGTTGTGCTTTGTGGGCTTCAACTCACACACAGGGAGCCTAAAAACTAGTGCAGCTGCCTTAAACCACCATGTTGAAAAGGAAAGTCTCCAGCTTCATTCCAAGGTGATACTTTCCTGATACATTTTTATCTCATGTATAATGAAAGATTTTACTCTCCTGGAGATTTTTTAAATTATTTTAATGTATTTTGCTTATGTGCACAGGAGAAGTACTTTAAGTAAATCTGTTCCTTTAACAGTTTGCTTAAGTGGATGCTATTGCAATGAATTATCTTTCTTTAGCCACAGCTGCCTCCCAATGGATTTCTTCGGTTTCTTGCAGGGAACTTAACAGCAGCCTCTCCAGTCCAACAGAACTGACAAACTACTTATTTAGTTTAGTGAGGCTCCGTGCTGTGTGACTCCCAGAACCTCCTATTCTTTAAAAACAGCATTTCTTTTAAAAAGGTGCAGAGAGTTTGTTTCCATATGCTCACGATTTCTCAATACTGCTGTTCTTACAAAGTAGTAAATGAATGCCTCCAGCTAGCAGTAACATTTCTATCAATGTAACAGCCCAGCCCACAGGGATCTAATTTACTGAAACTGGTTAAGTGCTACACAAACATCATCTAGAGAGATTAATTGGCTGTTAAAGTTTGATTGCTTTGCAATCCCTTGGTGATGGTTGGAAAATGAAAAAGTGATCTTTTGTCATTACGTAAATACCTTAAGGTATAGTATATATGCAGGACTTTGTTTACATTTTCTAAACACAGCAAGTCTTCAGTGGGAAGGAGAGCCATGACCCATTTATTTATACTGAAGTTTATTTAGTATATTCATTATGGATGACATTTTTCCTGAAGTTTATTTAGAAGTAAAGTCTTCCCAGGCTGTAATTAATCCAAATTAAAACACATTTATGCTGATCATTAAAGCAATTTGTTGTAGACAAGTTTCCATTTGATCATTTCCCAAGGTCTGTATTACTGTATTCTGAATCTTCCATTTCTTAAGTGCAACTTTTTTATCTCTCCTAAAAAAACCCCCCACATGCCAGATACCCCTCTGCTCCTGGGATTTTTCCACTCTGAGGTTCCCTGAATTTATAGGGGAAGTTGGTGTCACTCTTCTTATTACTTCTTTTTCTCCATTTCTGGTTTGTGAAACCCCTGCTTAACCAACAGTTTTATAACCCTAGTTTTCTCACAGGGGGAGAGCCCTAATCAAATGTGAGGAAGTTTACAGAATAACTCAAAGCTCTGTTCACTGACCATGCTACAAGACTATGTGATGAATCAGAACTGGAGACACCAGCCAAATGAGCTGTCAGCGTGATCATTTCATAGAACTTCAGCAAATAAAAATAGCTGATTTACACAGTGCAATCCCATGGATACAAGAGACTACTTTTCCTTGACAAACTGTCATCATTTTTTCACGGGCTACCTCATTGACAACACTTCTATCTACAATGCCCACTGAAACCTCCAGGCATGCCCAAAGGGATAGATGCCCCTCATTATTGTTAGTCTCAACATTGAGGATGATCCAGTAAGGATCAGAAATACGTAGGCAACAAAGTAAGAACAAGTGCTATTAAGATCAGAATGGAATTACCGAAATCACTATTAGCAATGTGAATAAGAAGAGAAATATATTGTGTTTCAGATGCAGGGGAATTTGAAGCCCTTCCATACAGTAGGAAAAAGCCTCTTCTTAGGCTCAGAAAAATCTGATCAGAAATCAGACACAGCAGTATAAAACCCTCAGCATATTCCATTAAATTTATCTTCCACTGATATGTGACTAAACATCCATAATAGTTCAACAACTGGGTTGCATGCAAAACTGTAACACAGAGAGGGTGGGGGAAAAACTAAAAACCATAGCACAGATTTCATATAAAATACTTCCAAAATAGACTTCCAAGGAGGGCATGAAGAATTTAAACACTTTGCAGATAGATACATTTTTAGTCTGGATATATGAACTAAAAACCCCACAAACACTTAACTGTATGGTGTGCATGCCAGCCCATTTACTGAGGAATTTGCACAGTTCTGAAAGAAGGAAATCTGAATAAACCATCTCCTCCAGTTTGGGTGTAGGGCAGAGGAGTGGGTGTTAATCTGTATTGAAGTCCCCAGCTGGTACAGGAAAATAGGTAATGGCCTTTTGGGAAAAGTAATGGAAAAAACACAATTCTATACATTAGCAGAAGCTCTAAAGTTACCAATGTAAAACAAAGCACTCCGATACCATGGTGATGAGCATGTTATAAAAACAAAGAAAGAGTGCCAGCTTATACAGTAAAATATTCTAACAGAACTGTCCATCAAATGGGCATAGACAGTTTCCTCAAAAAAACTCCATGAAAACCCACAAATACAATGCCAGGAAAAGCACCTCTCAGCACAGGAGGTGCCTAGCTAGGTCCTTTGGATTGCCTTCTCTGCATCATTGATCATAGCTTTGGACTTGCCTTTGGCCATTGTATTAGAATTTGGAAAAAAAAACAAAAAGGTTTGAAGTCTGGAAACCAAGTTTTCCCAAGCTAGATGCAAATATTAATTCTGCAATTGTTTGTAAAAGCTGGTGCACTGACATACACATACTTCCTCTTCCCACCCACCTTCTCCTCCACCACCATTCTGTAGTCCAAGAGATGCCACTTGCATCCAAAAGATTATCACTGGATTTGGTAAGTGAGATGCTGGAGGCCAAGATCAGCAGGGGGAGATGGGATGCACCATTTGGAGCTGTTAATTATCATCTACCAAGCAGGTCTTTTGCAACGCTGTCTGGGCAGCTGTATTGGAAGCCTGAATTTGCACACTGTGCTATGGGTGAACACACCAAACCCTACCTTGAATTATTTAAAACTAACATACAGCTGGCTTGGATAATGTTTGTGTAAAATAACCTCAGAATGCTTCTCCTGTTGAGATTACATTCCCTCGCTCATTGCTATATTTAAACGAAATGGTTTCAAAATAGGCACCTATATCACTTAGGAAAAAAAATACACTTTAAAAGTAGTAGTAATAAAACTGTCTCTTTTCTGCAGTGAAAAGGATGCTAATTTCCTCACACTTACCAACACCTCCAAGATTTATGGTGCCAGTTGGATTCATCTCCCTCATATCCCATTAAGAGTGGCTATTTCCTGTCAAAGATACACTGAGCAGACCCTGCGCTCATGCTCTAACCAGCAGATAACGAGAATGGCAGCTCCCTTATTTACACTGCAGTCCTCTGGCAGTAACACTGTTTGCCTTTACTGCAGCTGTGCACTTTGGGATCAGCACTTCAAGGATTTTTATGTTCACTTGAAAGTGTCTTTCCTGGGCAGCATGCTCTGGAATCTCACCCATTATATACCATGTTTTAAACTGTCTGTAAGGCTTCCCCCCTTTATAGCTTCCTAACTGACGGTGTTTTGCAATTTATGAGCAGTAACTTAAACGATCTGAATCTCCTGTACCTAATGAGGGAGGCCTCATTATTTGTCGTGCCTTTTCATTGATTTCCAACCTTGAAATCCTTGCTTTGTATAGCATTATCAGAGGCAATTATGGTACATAAGTAAAGCCTGGATTCCACCACAGATCCTAGGATGTCATACTACAGTCCCTTCATAACCTGTAAGGCTTATTGATGGTTCTGATTTACTTCCTGAATTTGGGCCCCTAAGCCATTTTTCACCCATGTATATTGGGTTGAGGGGGTTTTTGTTTGGTTGGTTTTTAAATGAAACTAATACACTATTTTCTTAACATCTTTAAAGATTTTAAGCATATTGAAGACAGGATTTTTGTTGTATGGCTTATAGCGAGAACAGCCAGACACTGATGGCAAAAGAGCTACCAGCACTTTGTAATACTCAGCATCATCTCTATGCAGCTTTCCTCACAGCTTTCAGGGTTCTGGAAGAATCTCTTTTCATACTCCTTTACAGCCTGCCAGTGGGACTGGTTTATACTTCAGCAGGTAAATGGTTAATCGTATGACATTTTTTCCAAGTGTTTTCTCATTTGGGCCATTAAAATTCACTTAAACTTTAAAAGAGCTTCTAAGACTTTCCACATGAATGACATCAAACAGTGCAGTCTAAAGTTTTCCAGTATGTTACTTGACCCTCTCAAACGAAGGCGTTGTACATTAGTCACATTCTAGACCTCAGGAATCTCTCAAACTGAGTATTTTTATTTATTTGTTTTAATGTCTGCCTAAAGCTTTAATCTCCATTTCCCCATGCAATACTGGTAGATACCAGTTATGCTTGCCACATATTAGTTACCATTTCTAGTATCTTGAAACAATTCCTCTGTTGTTTTTCTGGCAGAAATGAATCTGAGTGATGATTAAAAGACATCTTTGCATTTCTAACCTATAGTTACTGCACCTGCAAATCTTTCATCAGAAGTTAGAATAATTTTCTGATATTTTTCAATCATTACTTTCTCACTGAAGGAGTTACCGACTGCCTTGTACTACCTTTTGGGCTTCTAAATTTAAAGTAATAAGAGAGAGAAAGTTATTCTCCATTTCCATAGGTAGCCAGCCAAGTGAAAGACTTCCTCAGTCCCTCAATCTAATAGCATTTACTACTTATTCATTTAAGTAGTGATTAAATTGCAACCATATACTAGATACTTTTTCCAGTTATGTTAAAGCAGGTTTTTTCCTTAACAAGTTTGGTTTACTTTATAGAATTGAAAAAGTAAAATATTTTAACTTGGACATCATAAGAGCTTATGAATATTTTTACTTTCATAGATCCTAACATTGGCATGCTACTTTTCTTCTATGATTTTTAGCATGAATGCAGGCATTAGTCTATTACAACCATAAAAAACCTGATGTATCACCAACTCTGTGCTCATCCCAACTATTTGGCATTTAGTAGACAATATATAACACACATAAACATGAAAGAGCTTAATGACCTTCCAATCCCTTTATACTGAAAATTTAAAAGAACATACACCCCACCCCCCAAAAAACCAACCACACAAAACACCACACTTGCTCTTTTTCCATTTAGCTGTACTTTCTTTAGATCTCTTCTGGTGAAGGAAGAATTGCCCATTTTTTAAAGCAACAGATGATTTAAATTATGAGAGGCTAATTTTTAAGCTCTCTTCTCAGTGAGAGAATAACACAGCTACATATTGTTAGAGAAAATTGAGAAAGGACTAGATTAAGCAGGGCACTGCACAGGGTGTCCATGTTCAGTTTTGTTAAGAACAGCACATAGAGGTACAAGTTACACTTTTTACCCTGGAACTAGAGAGAGAAAGTGTGGGAGAGAAGGGCTGAACAAGACTATTAACAAACACATTTTTCCCTATCCATTCCTACATTTTTTCAACATAACACAGATCCACTGAGTATTGTTTGGTTTTGCCACAGTACCATAGAAAGAAATAATGCTCTACATATCAAGGAGTCCTGCTGAGCATCATTTGCACGACAGACTATATCAGAGCACTTATGTCAAAGCATTAGTAAAGGGACAAATAAGTTTGGCTTCAATAGAAGTAAAAGAATGGCAGCACATATCTTTCCCGGTTGTTTCCCATCCAATTCTCCTTATGACTTTTCAAGCAAAAACAGTAACCTCATTTTTATAAGCCAGAATAATCACAGAAAGCATTGGTAGAGCCCATTTTTTTAATTTTTTTCTTATTATGACATATTAAGACCAAACCCAAACAAAATATGCACACACTCCACAAGGTCAGTGATTGAGGACCTGAATTCCCCTAGTAAGCACCCATATCTAAATATGGTGAAATGTTAAATAATCAATATCACTAACACACTGACCTGCACAAACAACCCAAATTTGGGGTAAAGGCATTCTTAGTTTCATCCTTTACAGAACAAACTTTCAAGACATCAGACACTTCAAATTAACTAAATTTTAATATTCCTATAAACATTTCAAAACAAGCTTTCTAAATGTAGCCCTGACAACAGTGCTGGGATTATAATTTTAACGATATCTGGAGATGCTTATCAACTAAAACAAACAGCCCTGGCACTGCCTTGAAAATAGCCATCCCTGCAAGCAGTAAGTATTCATCTCTTAGCACAGTCTCAGTATTACAGCATTTCTTGTCATTCCTGAAGGAATTGCTCTAATGTACTTGATGCTGTATTTGTATGGCACATACAGGAGTACAGAGCACTAATGCAGACTTCCAGGTAATTTGATCTGTGCCTTTATTATCTTGCTTTCACTAGACAGTTGCAAATGTCTGACTCTAGTATTATAATGTCTAATTTATTCATATCAACTTTACTGAATACCGCTACTCTATTGATGTGTCACTCTGGAGGATCCATGGCTCCATTAGCCCAAGTTACTTTTCAACTGTCTATTTACTGAACCAATGTTTAAAAAAAACACAAAACAGAAGAAAAAAATTAAGAAATCCAGGAGGTCTCAGGAGACTGGTTAATGAGACTGAATTATTGTAGACAATACAGTAAGGCTCCCCCCAGAAGTGATTGCTGTAATTTCTTTAAGGACAGTACAAATAGCATTCAAATCTATTTAAAATAAGGTTCAATAAACCAGAATGTTGGACTTCTTTCTTTTCCCTTAGCAATTTTAAAAAATAACCCAAACTCTGAAATGCATCAAAAGTTTTTGAAGATCAGTTGGCTCAAAACATTTGTTCATGTCTCAATTTACAAAAGAAATCTTTACATCACTTGCACTAGTATGGTAATATTATAAGGGCATATTAATATTCCCTTTAAAATTCTCAATACTTGAGGTTGAATATTGCAGCCCTTTCAAATCACACACAGAATAACTTGGCATGAACTTATGTGGATGTGGGGTTTTGGTTATTTTTAAGAAGTATTTCAAGCACTTTTTTCTCTCTCGCCATGTAGCAAGAACTAAGAACATTTCAGTCAAAGTTTAAAAAGGCCATTTGACTGAAAATTGGAAGTGGTTAACATTCTGATGCAATTTTAACTACCACGTGAATATCTAATTGGGCAATCTCTTGCCTTAACGGACTGTTTCGAAGTGCTCTGTCCTCAGAGCTAATGACTGATTCAGCATTGCATCAGCCCACTTCTAGAGTAGAACTAACTCAGATTACAGTTCTTAGCATTTTTATTTCTTACAATCCTAGAATGAGTTCCTTGAGAAAGTTTAACCATTTACCAATTTCCTATAAGTAGATATTTCTCGCATATTACCCGGGGCGGGGGGGAGGAGGGAGAGAGAGGTTTAAGACCTGTTTAAAGCATGGGTATTATGAAAGCCAAATAACATTTAGGTAAAACAATTTCTCCTCACCACCACTGGCTTTGTTTGTTTGTTTAAAAGTACTCAGGCAAGTGACTGCTAGTTAAACACCACAAAACTAGTCATGATGCTACATAAACTGTAGCATATCCCATAAATTTCACTGCATCGTAATATGCAAAAATGATGAGTATATTTTAAATTTCACATAATCCCATTATCTAGCAACACAGAATACAGAAGACTAATTTCCAAAGACAGGCTCTTGACATGTAAAAAAGTTATCTCCTTACTAGTAAATTAAACAAGTTTCATTATGAAACAAAAAGAAATTGCTCTCTGCCAAGATTAGGCATAAATTTATGGGCTCAGAATAATGAAGAAAATGTTATCTGTTCAGAAGGAGATCTTAGCACACACAAGAAAACTCCAGTCATTTTCATGATCAGCTTTCTGTTCTGGTCTCCTCATGAAGATCTGCAGTTTCTAGCCATCACTGGTTCATAAATGCACCTTGTTTTTATAACAAAGGAATACACAGGAACTTGGTTGATGTCAGTGAGAGTTCATCTCTTAGCGTTGAATCCAACCCATTGATAGTTTTGAAGAATACCAAACACAGCAGACACATCCAGGAGTCCTCCACATCTGAAGCAGCACATTTTATGGCAAGACAGTCAATAGGTCATCTAAGTTCAGTAATGACCTTTAAACAAAGGTTACAGGGAAGAGGGACCCACTTACAGGATTTGGAATTGGGCAGAGGCACTCAAGAACCTAAACTGCTCAGGAACCACACCTAATCTCTCATTTTAGCACAGAGTCTACCTGTCACATAAAAACCTGTGAATGTACACAGGTTAAGATCAAACTGTGTATTCACTACAGGTTCAAACTTAATTATGTTCTAGAGAAGTGTTGTGGCCGAAAATGAACAGCAAAGAATGTTAGTTTTTCTTAATAGCTTTGTTATGACTTTAGAAAAAAACTTCTCTCATGAAGACATTTCATATTGTATTAAGTGACCTCAGCTATTCATTACATATATCTAAAAATCCATTAAATGCTGCCAACAGTAGTGCAATAGAAGGGAAAAGAAAGAGACTGACAGTTCACTGAAGTCTAACCAGATTGAAAACACTACAAGATTTAGTTTATGCTGAAGTTTAAGAGGGAATACAAAGCTCCATTTTCTTAAACGAGGGTTTTTAAATGTCATTTATCTTCTGGGTTTAGGAACTGCAGTCAAAAGTAGAATTATCTGTTTGTTCTGAGCCATGACAGTGTATTTTTGCTTAAACTTTTCCTGGGCAACACTGAATAAAGTCCACTTAAAACCAATCTTCACTTATTATATTCCCTCAGGTACTCTTCTAGATGCACCAAAACAAGTTTTTGTTTCTTACATATATCTGCCAGCTTCATCTGAACTCGGGCTACCACTGCTGGTTCCAGCATTGCAAACCCAGAGCAATGGAAGCAGAGCCCACAAAGAGAGATGCGGTCATGAACAAGTTAATAGGCACAGACAAAGCATCTGCAAGACATGTTATGCTCCAAGCTTCAGTGGTTTGCTTTGTTTGCACTAGTACTTTTATTTTTACTATGTGGCAAAAATACCTAGCAGCACTGGTTGCAGGGGTTTTAATCTATGATTTGTTTAACTTCAAAACAATAAATAAAAAATAAAAATCAATTAGAGCAGCCAGGAAAAGAGAGCTGCTTTTGTTGGCTGCAAATGAAGGAGTCTAATACATCCTTTCATAAACAAACCTCCTCTGTACTAAGGTTTCTTGTAAGAACAGGCAGGCTTCAAAAGCTGTTCAGAGGTTTGGTTTAGGATAAGAACCTAAAAGTTCAGAAAATTCAGTTGCCTGCAAAGCAGAACTGGAAGTCTCGAGAGAACAGCTTGAGTGAGACTTTCTGGTACTTACTGTGTCTGTTCAAGCATGAATGGTACTGTAAAAACAGCCTCTCGCGGTGCTTTTCAGGAAAAAAAAAAAAAAAAAAAAAAAGAGAGACGACATTTTCTGCTGAACGAGCCAAAACCCATTAATATCAATACATAAAATGATGAAAAGAGAAGTTGGCTGCCCTCAAAGGTAAACAGAGGTCAAGGTGGGGCTTGGCAAGCAGCTATTGTTTGGTTAAAGAATTGCCCTAAAAAAGTTGTTCCATGCAAAACTGCTCAAATTAAAAGAAATAATTTACATAAAGAGTTTACAAATGCCTCTGTTCATCTTCCAGGAACAATCCAGTAGATGAGTTTATTGGCAGAAACATTAGCAGATCAGAACACTTAGGGAAAACCAAAAAATATTATTCGTGTGTTTAATAAAAATGAAACCATAATATTCAGGTTCAATCTCACCAACTAACCACATATATACCTGTCCAGATAAGAGAGGCCTACAAGCCTCTGTAGATTTTGCTTGGCATCAAACAAATTGCAAGTTATCTGCAGTCAGTCAGCATGAGAAGATGAGGTTAAAAGTCAGTAAATAAATCATTTCCTGCAGATTCTTCTCTGGATACTGGTAGTCTCATGCAAATTGGTTTGCTATTCCTTGATCTACGTCTTTTGTAGTTGTAACAGCCTCTGTGTTTAGACACCCAGGAAAGGGAATGGGTATATATATATTGTAATAGAAAAATGACAAACATGTTCTTTCAAACATACGTTTATGTTGTTACTAGTAAACAAGAGCCTTAACTGACAAGCCGCCTTCACAGGCCTCAATTAGTAATCCACTGCATCAGGACAGGTGCTCAAAACTAGTATTTGCAGGCCTCCTGCTTTTGAGCATGTAGATGGAGTTAATAAAACTACCAGGACTGGGGCAATAAGAACAGTTTTCCTCTTCTTTCCTTCCAATCCTCCAGACAATCCCATTTTAATTGCTGCCTAACCCTACATACATCTTTGCTCCTCTCCCACTGCTCTTAGTTTTCTCTTTTCCAGAGCTTTTTTAGCCCCAAGGCAAGACAGAAAAGGTGAGGACTGTCAGCAAAAGGGAAGGAAGAGTGGGAGGGAATGCCCTTCCCCTGCAGCCTGGGACTGAGCTGAACAGGTTTTCAGAAATCCCCTGCTTTCTCATCTCAGGCAGTGCCAGAGTAAATGGCTAGGGAAAGTAATCACCTGAACCCATGGCCAGACTCCCCCTTACACACACTGCTGGCCTCTGCTTGCCAGCACATGTGATCAAACATGTTCCTAGCTCCAAGGGATCCCCAACTGACAATTTTTACACATCAGCATTCAAAAAAAATAGAAGGTAATCAATCACAAGTGTTACTCATTATACAGTTCTAAGAATCGTCTCCTTATGATGCCACTGGCTTGCTGATGGACACAGCAAGGGGGCTGGAGGTAGATTTTAATTGCATCACCCAAAGGATACCCATCTACCGTCTTTATGGAGCACAGGCTCATGAGAGGAATCTAGCAATACCTATGGCCCACAGCAGCTTTGGAACAATGCAAAAGTGTCCTTGCCTTAGAAAAACATTAAAAATAGATACTTTGCTTACAGTTAGAAATAAGAGGTATGTTTTGACCCAGACAAGTCCAGGCTAGATTGCCCCTGACCTTGACTAATTTTTTCTTGGCATGTTTTTTGTGTGCATCATCTCCCTAGAGCACAGGAGAACTTCAAGTTGCTAATGTAGCTCTTCTTTCCCAAACATGCCCAGATGAAGAGTTGGAAGCTAAGTTTTCCATGAAACCTATTGTCAGAAGGCTTTTAAGGGCAAGGGAGGACTAGAGGATTGAAGCCAAGATATTTAGAGGAAAAGACAGGGGAGCAAGGAGAAGAGAGTAAAATTGAAGATCCTGGTTCTAAGGGAGAATGGCTAAGTTCCCAGAGGAGAGACTAGAACAAGGAAAAAGAGTGGTGATGCTAGGAAGAATAGGAAAGAAAAGAAAGCTCTGGTATGAATATGACCCCTCAGGAGAAGCCCTGCATCCTAGTAAGTGAATGAGGGTTTCTCCTGGAAAGAAGGGTGCTGTGGCTCTGCCATGCAGCAAAATATCTGCTTCTGGCTCTGCACCTTCCTGATCTATCCTAGAAGAGCACTTGGAATCAGTGGTTGGAAGGGCTCCAAGTATTTCAGCCCCTGGTATTTATTGTTTAGTCTTTCTTGGTCAAGATCACAATATGCTTTTTTTGCAAAAATCTAAATTAGGCGTGACTGAATGTGTATCCCTTAAACTACCACAGTGACATGTGTCCAAAGAAATGCCTGTCATACAACAGGACACAGTGGCATTTAGATCACCCAGGTCACTTAAGCAACAAGGAAGAGTTGGATACACAACGCTCAGTGCCTTCAGAAGGGGTGCCCTACCCGAAAACCTTCATCCCTGCCTCTAGTGCTATAGTTCATCAAATACCTTAATTCACATTCATCCAGCAACTTTTATCCTATGACCCCAAAGCCATTTTATAGGCCATACATCCAGCATAATTTACATATTCATATATTCTCCAACAGATGCAGCCACACCAGTGTCAGAAATAATATTCCATTTTCACCAAGAGGTGAAGGTGTGAGGCATTTTAAGACAGATTCCCTCTGCTAACCAGAGAAACACCACATGCTAAACGATAGGAATTTTCTTATACTAAAATAAGATCCTAATTGTTGCTTAATTTTGCTAGTTCCTATGAATCACCAGGAAAAGATTAAAGCAAAAGTAAATATTGGTTCCTCGTACTATTTACAGTAATCACCTCAAACAATAAAGTAACTTGAGTCACTTGCATTATTAAAAGGTGTATATGGTTATGTTTTTCTCATTAAGTTTGCAGAGAACTCCCTGAAAACAAAATGTTTGCCTGAAGAATTGCTGAAGCCTAAGAAGCAGCTGTGCCCATCTTATTAACCCAATGCAATTTTTCTGAAAATTCATATGCAAGCCGTTCCCAATGATAGGCATGAGTAGGGTGGCAGTGGAGAGCCAAAAGAATTGCAGATAAACAGCAGGCTGTAAGCCTTACATAGATTGACAGCCTTACATTTATCAGCAGCTAAAGATCTTCAGTGTGGCAAATAAGTAGAAAACTGCACCATCCCCCCATTCCTCCTTCAAAACACACTTCTCCTGAAAAGTAGCTACTAAATTAATTTTCCAGGAGAGTCTAAGTATCTAGAGTAAATAACACTATACTACATCCTTCAGGCATTCCTTTCATCCCAGAGGATAATGCACATATCATTTAAATCAAATACATATGTGTTTTCATTTTCTTTTTTTTTTAATGTCCAGATGTTTCAGTGGTACTGTCACTCGTTAGAAGAGAACAGAGTCAGAGAAGCAGGATGAATAGCATGAGGATGAGTGGGCACCATTTCAAGAAGTCTGTGCTTTAAATCCATTAGTATTCAAGAGGTTTAAGTGCCATGATGCTCAATTCATTTTATCAATGACTTAAATAGCTTGTTCTGCCACCGTAAGTCAGATAATCAAGGGCACAACCATTTTAGTTACAAAAGCTTGCACAGCTACAACACCAGTTGCTAATTATAGGTGTGCAATTTTATAGAAATAAAGACTTCTTTAAACAGAAAGTCTGGATTTTTCCTCCTTTAGCCTGATTATTTTATTTACTGAAAATGAAAGACATGCTTTTCCCCCCCCCCCAAAAAAAAATTTCATTTACAGTAACACTACCTTTCAAAGAGATACCCAAGTCATACATGTACTGGCCTTTGAAACAAGAGCCTCTGTTCAAGTGAAAGAAAGGCAAAACAGCTCACACGCAAATACATTTGATGGCACAAGTCTTTTAAGAAACATTGAAATTACAAACACAAAAAGTCATGTTGGTGTAATCTCACTGTCCACCTGATCTGAATGTCCCAGAGAAAGCAGAAAGGTAAAGTTCAAATCTGGCTTACTTAAATCCTAAATAAGATACCTTTGAGGTCCTTCACTATAAAGGACCTCAAAGCTCTTTATTGGTTTTCTGTATAAACTCCACTTCAACCCTTGCGTAGAAGCAATCAACTCTCCTATGGAATGCAGCAGTTTGTTAATAGCAAGTAACAATATTGGGGCAAAAACGGAATGCCGTATGCACACAGATCTACAAAAGAAAAATATTGCCATATTAGAGTTCAGGCAAGATGAGGGCCAGCTCAACTCTCCTCCTACAGCAAGCAAAACAAAAGTCTCCTGATCCAAGAATGAATGACAGAAAAAGTTTTTTGATCTGTGAAATGCCAGCAAGACACAGCCCCACCCTAAGTGCAATGCATGGACACTGGCTTGCTCCCAAGCCTGGGAAAAACATCACAGGCTAAAGACAGCCTTAGAAGAGCACTTTGTGTTTCTGTAGCAGTCTGTTCTGTGCCCAGGGGTTTCTTATGCAAAAGATTGTAAGAAATAAGTCAAAGCACACACAGTTGTAGATTGAACAGGAAAATGGAAAGGAATATGTTTCAGTTCTGTCAGGTCCTATAGAAAGCCTGATACTAAAGATCTTAAGCCAGATGTATTACAAATATGGTCCACCATCCAGTTTATAATTCCCTAACAATATGTCAAGCTGGCTTGACAACACTGCTTGCAAAAGATACCACCTTATATATAACATATGCACAGGCTTGCACATGCACACTTCCACAAAGTGTCACATGAAAAGAAGAGTGAGCAATGCAATATTTTTCCATGTCATCAGCATGAAACTCCAAAAGCAAGAGTGAATGCTAAAGTGATAATATCAAAAATAGGTTTTGTGGCTTTTTGCTGCATTTTAAAGCAAGCAATAGAACCTGAGTTGCAGCAGGTTCTCCCCAGTACTCTCGCTCTTCACAAGCCTTTCCTGCTATGCATGAAGCTTGGCTGTTTGCTCCCTGCCCTTTGCATAAGATCCTCACTCACTCTTAAGTAGCCTCTTCTGTCACTCCTTATCTATGACATCCCACAGTTTGCAAATCTCTCCCATGACTCTGTTCAGTAGATCACTTTTTACCCTTGTGAACTTTTTCCCCTTATCCTGGTTTTAGCTCTTAATTTCAGTGTTAATTTTCTTCCTAGTAGCTGGAATAGCACTGTGTTTTGGATTTAGTACGAGAAGCACGTTGATAAGACACCGATGTTTTAGTTGTTGCTCAGTAGTGCTTACACCAGTCAAGGACTTTTCAGCTTCCCATACTCTGCCAGGCTCACAGGAAGCTGGGAGGGGGCACAGCCAGGACAGCTGACCCCAAGTGACCACAGGGCTATTCCATACCATATGATGTCATGCACCGTATATAAACTGGGGCGGGGGGGGCAGAAGTGGCCAGGGGACAGCAATCACTGCCCAGGGAATGGGCTGGGCATCAGCTGGTAGGTGATGAGCAGTAGCATCACTTGTTTTTCCTGGGTTTTGTTTCTCTCTTTCTTGTTGTCTTCCTTTTCATTACAATTTATTATTATTTTATTCCAGTTATTAAACTGTTCTTATTTCAACCTAGAAGTTTTCTTACTTTTGCTCTTCTGATTCTCTCCCCCATCCCATCGGGGGAGAATGAGCAAGCACCTGGGTGATGCCTAGCTGCCAACTGAGGTTAAACAACACCACCCTCCTTCCAGAGCCCAGTCATCCCTTAGAGAAAATATCCCAAGCCAAGACCAAAGAGCTGTCCATCACAGCTGGAAAGGGCAGCTTGAAATCAGAATATAACAACCACCTTGACCTCCTGGCTTCAGTGGGTCTCTGGGAAGGCATCTGAGAAGAGGCATTTCCACACATCACTTCCACTGACAGAATGCATTGAGATTTTTTAGTTTACTTCAAGCTCAGCATTGGCATCCAAGCTCTATGCCAGTGATGCAAGGGGAACATAACTGGTTTAAGTAATAGAAGACACCAGAATAAGCAGAGAACCTTAACACAGATGTTGTTTCTGCACTACCTTTGTTTCCAGAAAATGAACCTTGAATGGCACATACTAATGCCATATAGCTCCAATTTCCTGAGGACAATTTATAAGAAAGGTCTTAAGCCAGCTTTTCCTCTCTGCTCATAATCTCCAAACTCTTCTGAATTCATCCAGCTGCTTGCTTGCACATGAGATTACCAGGAAGAGAGTTTTATTTCACCCAGTTACAAATCAAAGCCTGATCAGTACTACTCCTGAAGTTCAAACAATGTTTCAAACCTGCCTTTTCAGTCACTAAGTAGCAATAAATAGTAGGAACAGTATTACCCTGACCACAAAAATTTTCATAACAAGATGTCCAGTTACCTAGTTTCATCATATTAAAGTGAATAAAAGGAACATTCTTCTGAACCATTTCCTTGGATACATAGCATTATTCTTCTGTTGAATCCCTGTACAATGCTTTTTACATGATTACCAAGTTAAAGAGCAAATGTTGCTCTGAGTGTAACTGGGAGGGTTATCAGTAATTCCTTTTCCTTTTTTTAAAAAAGTAAATTATAATATTAATGAACAGACCTACTGGCAGAAACAACATGCAGTTGCAAAAGATGTTTGATCTTGGGCTGTAATTGCTATAACATGTTTAGCAAAGTGATTTATGATCAGGCAAAATTCACAACTCTACATATTCCAGTCTCAGGTACTCATTAAGGCAATTGGCATAACCGTAAGTGTCATGTCATAGAAAATATTTTCTAAAAAAATTTGAAAAACAGGACTCTACCACTCAGTGACAGTAGTAATGGTCCTCAGACATCTCAGCTTGCTAGACAACTTTTTCAACACTATCTTTGCTCCTGAATACTTTGCAGCCTTAAGTAGTTTGGTGGCTACACACACCAAGCACCTCTCAGCAGCAGCATGTTTCCATATTCTGACATGAAAAACTGCTGAATTACATCAGCTTCCTGCTCTCTGCACAGATCTAAACCCTTTGACCAGCCCATCCTTTTTTCTAATGAATTTTTTAGATAAAAGTCATTTCTTCTCTCAAAATCACCCCTTTCAAGCATTCATGATAAAATTTCAAAAGCTTCAGCACAGAATATCCTAGGTTGGCTTACAGCCACTTCAGCTTTTTTCTATAAAAGCCACTACCTTTAACTGATCTATCAAAATTTTGTTTGTTTGATAGAGCTGATCAAACTTTAGAATCAACAGTTAGCAAGTGCTTTCAACAATACAGGTATTGACTCTGCTGCTTTTTATTGTCATTAGTAAGGTGGACAGGATACTCAAAGTATTTCCAAACAAGAAAAGTTCTACAGATAGCAGTATTCCACAAGATGCAGCATTTAAAATTATCTTGCAATGCTTTGCACAGTCTATTTGTAACTCATCATTTAGAAAAATAATCCATCAGTAAAGAAGAAAAAAAACCTCCGCCATCCATCCAGAAATAACTCATATGCTGTGTGAGCGAAGCAACAAGATATCCACCACAAATAGTAGATCATGGAAGAGAATAGTTAACCAGCAGCTCATGGCGAAAATAAATAAAACATGCTTGTGACTACAGCAGCTATGATAGTAGCAGTCAAGTTTCATTTGCAATTGGAAAAAGGGACAATATTTGCCAGCTCTGGCCCTGGACAGCATCACCTTTGATGGGAACTTGATCAAAATATCACATAAGCTTCTCTGAATTCAAGTATGTTACTACATCATATCTAATAAAACATCTAAATAGTATCAGTGCTTCATTCACAGCTCTCTTCACAGCCAATTAATATAATTTAAAAGAACAGCAACTGGCACAATTTTT
>NW_009260435.1:13796900-13839062 GCF_000687185.1 Egretta garzetta | reverse complement strand
AGTTTTACAAGAAAAGCTCAAACACTCCCTTAGCCTGTATGTTCTTAAGTCCAGTGCTGCTCCCAATTAGGCCAGGACAGGAGCTTGTAATAACTTAGTCCTTGAATGGATTTAGGCTATTTCCTGCTTTTCCATCCAAGGCTGGCCAGGCCCGTGTTTTAATGTAGCAGCAGTCCTACTGGCAGATCCACTAATGAATCAGCAGAAGCCCATCGGTCCAAGTAAAACTCAGAACCATTTGACACAGATGTAAACTTCTCCCTCTAGCCCTCAAGCCCCATTTTCTCAAAGATGTTGTTTGAACATTTCTTTCCAGCATCACTTGATTGGGTCCAGACATTGCATTGCATTTCATAATGAGATGTTACTCGGCCCACAGCAGGCAGGGTGCTGATCATGGACATAAACATTAGAAGATAAAATACCCAGTGACACCTTTTAAGCAGAACAAATCCCAGATGTGTTCAGCAAAGAACTGAAGAGAACGAGGCAGTTGTTCAAAAGGTGAGTGTTGAGCAGAGTAATTGGGCACATTGACAAAGCAGAATCAGACAATTAAAATACTTTCAAATAATTATGTCTCCTTACCAATAAATATCAAAGAAAAAACCAAACATATTTTCCCTTTTCCCACAGGCCAGCACCAAGCTACAGACTTTATGTTAAAACTCTTGCCCAATTGCAGTGAACTAGAAAAAGGAAGAATGGAAGATTAAGACTTAGGCTCTCATATTAGGAATATTATTGATAATATTTGCACTGAGGCAAAACCAGATAACAGCAGCACAAGTGCCAGACAAACAGTGAAATAGTAAAGATGGGGGAAATTTCATCTTGAACTCAGTTTACTATTACATAGCCTTTGACCACTAACAGGCAACAATTTTCTCTGGAAATGGCAAATTTGCACTTTTAGCGTACACATGCCTGGACAAAGAGGTAGAATGCAATATTGTTATGCTTTACAGAGCATTTTGTTGGGGGGAGTTTAAGCACAGACACCCTTTACTGTAATTCTAACTGAGGAATGAAATTTGCAGTCAAGAATACAACTGCTCTGCACTTTTTAAAATACAGCCCACTAGATACTCATCCTAAAAACAAGTTTTCCCAGAATAGAGGTGAAAAGATTTATAAACACTTTATCTTGTGCAGAGCTTAAATCAGTACTGTTATATTTCAAGCTGTAAATTATGGCAGTTGTACTATCTGCTCCAGTCTGATCCTATAACAGATGATTATTAATGGTCACCACCATTCTGTTCTTCCTTTACATCTCTTGTCTGGAAATATCATTCTTTAAAATTAAGTAAATAAGCTCTTCCTGAGCTATCCTTCTCACCTGCAGTAAGCTATTATGTACTTTACAACATGGTTTAGGTGGCCCCACCAGGGGCAAGGACCACATTGCCCTAGGCACCATGTAAATAAACCAGAAAATACAAACCCTGCCCCAAAGCATCTCAGTGTAAGCAAAAAAGAATCTGAATGACAAAATCAAGTTGGAACAGACTGCTGCAAAGAGGCCAAATAAAAGGACCTCACTGGGTCAAAGGCCTTCAGCAAACTTTCTGCCCTAGGGTAAATTTTTTTGTATTAACATAGCTAACTTTTTTTAAAAAGTGTTGAATATTTGATGCTGTCATGGATAAAAAAAGCCCTCGTATTGAGTCAGATAAAGTAGCCTCTTATTTCATGAAATCAAAACCACTAGACAAAGATAAAAATTTAAATGCACTCACTACATTTTAATCCTAAAGTATTGTATCTTTCCGGTATAGACACAACATACGTGGCATAATCAAAGCAGATAGAGTTGGTGCTAATTATCTTACATCTATAACACAACGTAGGGTTTCCAATGCTGACAGTAGCACTGAGTAGGCCAAAGAGGTGTCCCTAGACATCATGCTTGCCTCTATAAGGTCTTCTGTGATATCTAAGGATGCATATCAAAAGTGATACCCTCCTCTGGGCTCTTCCACAAGAGAGACTTAGGCCCTGTGTGCTCCTACCTGAAGATCTCTTCAAGATCTTCATAAAAGCAGCATGTATCCTCAGTCAACCCTCACTGATGCCATGCAACCCATCCCATGCAACAGACACTGAAGATTACAGCAAGCTAAGAGGAGAAAGGGTATGGTAAAAATCCTTCTCAAGGACATGCCTTTGGTGCACAAGTGCTCAGTACGCATTGGGGAAGTTTCTGAGTGTGGGACACTGGTTCACACCCTTGCGTCCACATCAGGGTTGGCTTAGCAGTCTTAGGCAGGCAGCTGCAGCAGATTTCCTGGAAATAATTGTGTTCTTTCTAGAAGAAAGGAATCACATTCACATGCACCAGGAGCACTCCATGATCCACATTAATGCATAGTAAACTGGTAAAAACAAAAATACATTATTGCTTTGAACTAGACACTTGTGTAGATACCACCTCAAACTGTAATCTAGGCCTGCAACGAACTAAATCTTGCTTTAATCTCTCCTGAGGTCATTAAGTGTTGGTGAGATATGACCAGCCAAGGGAGTCAGTACTGGCAAAGTCTGCAAATGGGGAAAGGATTCCTCCATCTATAACTCGCATCTTCAGCCCATAAGAGTTTGTTTGGTTGGTTTGTTGGGGTTTTTTTAAAACTTAAAATAGTCTACATTTAGAGACATACATTAAACTTCAGTATCTCCAATGCAACAAGAATCCCAGTCGATGGCTCAGAGTTGCCTATAACTAATCATCAATTTCAGTGCAATTTCCTCAAAACAAAAATACCAAAAAGCAATAGGAGGTTTTTTTTTTTTTCAAAGAAAATAACATAGCTCACCTCTCCGGTGAAAGGCTCTTGAATGATTATTTTGACCTTTTTAATTAAAAGACTCAATTTTGCCACAACTAGAGAGGCAAAAATAAGAATGATCTTCAAGTCACAGATTTGACTGCAGAAATAAGCAGAAAAACAGGTTTTTCTCATTTGTGAAGTGCCAAAATCTTGATAGAAAGGTGGAAAACTCAGAATGAAACATGAGGTCAAGTATTCAGAATGCAAATAATCCACCCAAACCTAGGGGTTTATATCCACAGTAACCACATTGAGCTATCTGCCAAAGTTCAGTTGAAGCTCAAGTTTCTGGGGAGGGAGGGGTGAAGCACAACAGAAGATATCCATTTAGGCTTGAAAAAAGCAGCTCTAAAAGATGCAAGAATAACAATATTTCAAGTACTATAAACCGAGTTTTCTTTAGTAATACACAGCTTTCCATGAATAATAAAAGAGTACTCTCTCTGTTTTATGAAGTATAGCTTGGCCGTGAAGACTATCTGCAGGACTTGCTTATAACATACTGATACTTTAGGATTAAAAAGATCACAGTAACATTCAACTAACTAATCTAAGGCAACCACATACTACAAAAACCACCACAGGAAGCAAAATCAAAAAGAACATTCTAATAAATGGATGGGGAGCTAAAAAATACTTGATTATTTCTCCACATTACTGTAGTACCCAGGAGTCCTAATGAGCCCAGACCCCACTGTGCTAGACACTACTGTACAAGCAATTTATGAACTAGACATGCTTCCCAGTGAACAAAAGGAAGTATGTGCTAATAATGTTATTAGAGCATCAGGGCAGCAATGCTCTAGAAGAAATGTGGAAGTTTTATATGCATTCTTTATTGTTATTAAAAGTAGCATTGTTACCTTGGCAACTGCTGAATCACTTGGGAATTTGTTAAAGAAACCCAAATGTTACTTGCACTCACATTTGCAGTCAATTTAAGGAAAACAATTGAGGGTTTGTTTGGTTTTGTTTTTTTTTTTAAACAAATCACACATTTTTTCCTTATGAGGACTATGACCCTGCAAATTTCAACTTTTTTTTTTTAAATAAATTGGTTCTTGGGATTGAATTAAGGCAGATCACATCTCATTTGCACCCAAAGCAATCTGCACTTTCATACCCGAGTCTAATAAACCATCTATGATCTTGGTCAGAAATAGAAGCACAGACACCATGCAGTGCACACAAAAATACACATCAGCAAGCATCCCACTTACTGTGCAGGTACTGAGCAGAGGGACCAGCATTTCACCTGGGAGAAAAAAAAAAGGAAGCCCAAAAAACCATTTTGTAAGTGCCCAGACAACACTCCCAGGTATAAAAAAAAAAACACACAAGCAGGCAAAGGTAGGCACACAGTATTCCTAACACACTGTGCAGCCAAATCTAGAACTTGCATGGCTTTTAGCTACCAAGCATTGGTATCCCTGTTTTTCTTTTATCCCTCCTTAGTAGTATCTATTTAAGATTAGAACTGGGTGCACGAAGATAATGGGAAACTGCAGGATGATCAGTCTGTGAGATGCAGTAATTGTGTGGGATGGCTGTTTTCCTTCTAGTTTTCATCAACATATTATTCCTCAAGTACAGGCCAGCCCAACAGCAACAAAAAGGAGAATACTTGCAAATCCCAGCTTTTCTGTCAACGACCTCGTGAAATTCAACTAGGCTGTGAAAAAGAGGGGCTGATTTTCGCTAATATCTATTTTCAAAATTGAGAATTGCCACACACAATCACTACGTAAGAGTACCCCAAGCAAAATGCTTATTTTCCTTAAAATAAACACAGCCAAAGGCACAGCCTTAAGATTCTGTCAACTCTTTAAGGTGTACTGAGTGAACTGGATATAAATAAAAACAAAGCCTCCTGACCCATACTTGCAGGACAGGTCCTTAGCTTCAGTCTAATTGTTAGTGTCTCACAGCCAACACCATACAGTTGCAGCCGAGTCCTTCGAAGGTCATCCTCCTTTCTGTCACCTCTGAAGCTTGCCTGGGGGTTACTGCTCTCACCCAGCTATTCCGGGGCTGAATTGTTGCTGCAGGCTCCCTGCTTGCTTACCTCTGCAGGCACCTCCCAAAAGCCTCCCTCCCTGCAAGCCACAGAGCAACCTGCCCTGTTAAATCCCGAGGATTTCACCCTGCCTCCCAGAGAAGCTGTAAGGGCAATACAAGCAAACTGCTTCTCAGCACCAGCGATCGTAACAGGATATAATATACCATACATCTCAACTGCAAACACAGAGTGAGCTGTTAAGCATCACCAAACAGAATTCTGTGTCTTTTCAGATAAATCGCAAAGGGACATATGGAAAACAGGATGCAGTTTCACAAAAGCAGCATCATTTCCCAAATGCTTTCCAAAGTGAAAGTTAAGTTTTCTTTCTCTAAAATTAAGAGGATCTTTTCATTCTCCCTGTTAGTTGTTTATCACACTACACTTGGAGGCTCAACTTAAATTGGAACCAGAGGAACTTATTTAAAATGACTTATTTAATATCTTTAGTGAGATAACTGTTACTGAAGCTCACCCTCCAGAAAACATGAATGCTCACAAGACTGAGGAAGACCAGAATTGAACTATATTTAAACACAAATTAATTGTTTCAATATGAATGTTGAATAGTTACAGAGTTCCGATTATTGCTATTGCATTAGAACCTAATTTGGCAAGAGGATAAATATAGGGCTATTGTCACCTCCACTATAGGGATGTATTACACTTATGGGGCAACATCTAGTATGGTATTTGCTATATGCCGTTATTAAGAACTGAATAATTTAATTGCTCAGAGCGTTTGAACCTTAAACACATATACTTGCAAACAAATGTGCAATACTAAGTCTGAAATGATGACTGACAGATACAACCTTAAACTGAATTTCCTTTCATTTAAGCTTCTGAGATAACAAAAGGGCCTTAGGGTTTTGTTTTACAAGGTTGTGTTAGAACTTAATAGCACCTGAGTATTTTTCCCCTGAATTTGTTCTTGGTGATAAAGAAGGGCAGGACATGGAAACTTACTACTTCCCCCCCCCCACCCCCCCCCCCCCCCCCCCCCCCCCCTTCAAATGGTACAGCAGACTAGATTTGAAGTGTTTGTTTGTCTGCAAGAGTAAAATATCCTCCTTGAACCTACTTAACTCTTCAAGAGTGGATCACATTAAGAAGAAATAATACAGATCAGACTATTTATTCACACACTCACATTCCAATACCCCAGGCATGTTTCAGCTAAATCGACATGACACATGCATGCGATGCTTAATCATTAGTCCCAGGCTATATTTAAAGTTCTGTGTTTTCTCTCACACTGACATCTCCATTTATTTATCAAACCCCATGTTTGGGGGTGACCTTCCTGCCTGCAATATTCCTGTGTGCTTGGGCTGTAAAGGTAACAGAGTCCCTTGATCGATATGTTGCTACCATTACCACATCATCTACATATAACAGCAGCAAAGTGAATTACTTTTTCCAATCAGAATTACAGTATGGAGGAGGAAGATTAGAATGGAAAGCGTGACAGCACGGGGGAAGTAACTTTAAAAACTGCCCTCTTCCAGAGAGAGTAAGCAAGAGGTTAAGATAAATAATAAATAGTACTGGGACAACTGTGCTGGGATACAGAGTGATTAGACATGCTCACCAAACCGGCACAGACTTGAATTACTTTCAGATTCCTTTTTAGACCCAAATGCTGTGAACCCTAGTCAAAACCAAAATCAGTGCTGTATAACTCAAGGATATCAACAATGTCGGCAAAAAAAATATTATGTATGGACAACGAGAATTGTTACGACTTCAAAATTGTTCCCCCCAGTAACAATTCAAAAGAGGGCTGGCACAGACTCACACAGCTGTCCTGGAGAGGATGCAGGTAAGAAGCCGTAATAAAAGAGGGAAGAACAAAATGTAGCCTTGCTGCTGCCCATGGAGCAGCACTTCCCACTTTAACCTGGATGGGATGCTTAGGGCCATAATCTGATGCAAATACCTGCAAGTAGGAGCTGCTAACTACAGCCCCCAGTCAGCCGCTCAAGTAGGCACAGCAAGTGCCACCATAGCCCTCCAGCCTGGCACCTCCCCGCTGACCAGGCCTGAAAACAGAAGGAAAATTTGTGTATGGTTCTCTCGGGTATGAAAACAATAGGTGTTTGCTTACAACCTATAAGAGCCTGCTTACATAACCATCACCATAACCAAATCCATGAGGATTTGCAGCATTCACCCACATTTCATTTTGGGGAGCCACTGGGAAGAAGAGGCAGCCATTTTCTCCTCACCACAGACACCTCACAAGAACCAGAAGGCTTATGAGACAAAAATGGCTGCCACAGACACCCTCCTCAGAGCATCATCAAAGATAGAAGTGAAGAGACAGAGCAAAAGAATTAGAAAGCTGCCAGGAATGCATTTTGCTTATGTTTTAATTATTCATACTAACCCAAGTCCTATTAGGCTAGTTTGTGTTTACCCATTTTCACATGGCACTGTCACAGCACCCAAGGCAATTACTTCTGTTTACAGGACACAATGAATAAATAGCTTTCAGAACATAGTGTCTGGCCTCAGAGCTACCATACACTTCAAAGTTCACCTCCAAAAAAGGGCCAAGCTGAGCACTTAGTTTTGTTTCCCAGAGGTGAGCAACTACCTTTAAAAAAACATATCATCATGGGGAAGATAATAGTTACAGACTTCCATACCAGAGAGTAACATTTTCTTTCTGTTCTGTCCCTGTTGTCCTTTTCTGCACTTCCAAAGAGAGGGAAGGGAGAAGGTCACAGGTAAAAGCAGTTGTATGGCGAGACTGCCACAGAAAGATGGTGCACTTGTACACTTGCTCCTGTGTCACCATATTTCCTACAAAGCAGGACACGGGACAGCATCTCAGTTTTCTTCTCCAGCTTTTCTGACCCTCCTGCTTATCTGCTTCTCATTTTGAAGACATTGTTGTTTTCTAGCCCACTTTTCCTATTCCGAATTCTGACAAGTGAAGGCATGAATCCCCTCAAATATTCCCAAAGTAGTGCAATAATTTTCCATAGACATTACTTTAAGTAGCATCCTAGAGATCTTTTTCTTAAATTGAAAAAAAGATTTGGAACATATATCAGGCAAGACTGCCTAGTGGAAGAGGAACCCCACGATCAGCGAACAGAACAAAAGATTCCTCTTGCACTTCAAAAACATGCAACCTCTGCGTTCTTATACATAGTCCATTCTTTGCTCAGTTTTCTCCCTCTGTGTACCTCAACTCTAACACAAAACCAGAATAAATGTAAAAAAAGATGAACAATAGAAGCACAAATGTTTTGCTGTATCTGTTTACAAAAAAGTATTCTTTAAGTTCTGTGCAGCAGTTGATTCATAGCAGCTAAAAAGTCAGAAGAGAGCTCTTGCTAACCAACAAATACAAGCAATTAGCCAAGAGAAGTGCATAAGCAACTCTGCTTTCATGCAGCTTATCAAGCTATCCTGCACTGTTACATTTTTCTAATTTATATAAAAAGCCAGCAGCTATTTGGCAAGATTTACATCTAGAAACAGCAATTTAATCACATATGAAAGATTGGGGAAACTGGATGCCTTGGGACATTGCAAACTTCTCGCCTCCCACTAACCTGCCTGAAACTTGCCTTGGTCATGTTAAATGTTAACTAAAAATAACTTTTAAAAATCTGTTTCTTTATTAGGTTCATCTCTCTAAACAGAAGCATGAAATTTATTAAAGTTTTCATGTGAAATATTGAATGCTTGCACAGCAGAAACAAGCAGCTTGCAAGTTCAGCAGTCTTCTCTCTGTGGTGATGTAACCACTCTAACAAAGCAAAATTCCTGGTGATTTCTTGGCCAGGCAGAAAGAAGTTGAATGGCAGATGTTGGAGATTTCATAATGAAAAAAGAACTCCAAAAGCAGTCTGTCAAATGAGACTTTGTTCCCTAAAATAATCAGATGAATGCACTCATGTGTAACCTGTTTGTAGGAGCTTATACCATCAAACCTAGGATATCCTAATCCTGTTGTTTCAGTATGACATTTCTGACATTTTAATATTGAATAACAGTTATACTTACCAAATACTTCACCTTGGAAGCCTGACCTCAAAGCATCCTAAAATACCAAATGCCACTATTAGGACTAGATAAGTGTCTAAGTTGAGGCAATACTGTATTGCTGCTCTACAAATAACAGAGCTCTTAAAAAGCCAGGCCTCTCAGGAGCCTCAGTTCTTTCTTCTTTAAAAACCTCTTTATGGGCAACAACCAGAAAGGGCCAGAAGTTGTTTACTTGATGACTTATGCTCAGAAACTTGTTCTAAATGTGTATGTGCCTGCATTAAAGACACAGTAGTTGCAACAGGTATCTTTCACGAAGTCTTGAGGATTGAAATCAAGAACAGAAGGGGTATTAAGTTGGCATTAGCTTCTCAGACATGGCACTAATTGTTCCCATATCAAAGCTTACGGAAAGCACGGACAGCTTGCTGAGATGCACTTCATCCGTGAGTAACCCTCTCGCGCTTCATCAATATTCCACTTCAGAGGAGGATGGAAATTCAGTTGAAAAAAGGGAAATTAAATTTAGTGTTCAATGTATAGCAAAGCTTTCCCCAGTAAGCCAGAAGACAGACATAATTCTGCCACTTAATTGGAACCCTACTTAGAACACAGAAATGCATTTCATACATAAGCAGGTACCCTCCATTAATCCTCCTCTTCAAAATGAAGAATCTCTTTGGGAGCTGTAGCCTGGGGGATTTTTTTCTGTTTATTTTTCAAAGTCATTTATCCATTTCTTCTAAAATACAAGCAAGACAAGCATAGTGCAGAGTTTCTATAGAGTCCATGAAGCTGCAGAGAAATGCAGAAAGAGTGCAGAAGCTAATGTACATCTTAATGCCAAGAATAGTGGGGCATTATACAATTTCATCATCTGATATCTATGCCAAGGCTAAACCTCACTTCCTCCTACATTTGGCTGTTTGCCAAACATGACATTATCTCACCAGTAGCAAAACACATCATGCTTCAGCATCCCAGATTTCCAACACCAGCCCAGGCCTTTCAGGCATGCTCTTTAGCCCACATTTATAATCAGACATTTCTTGAAAAAAGAAAAAAATTGAATCCAGGCACATTTAGGAGGGAGTAAAAGAGTAGATATTCAGACTAAATAGTTTAAACTGGGAGCTCAGTAGTAGGTGTCCTGTTTAAGATAAACTGGAAGTAATTGAAAAAGCAGATGCATTCACAACACGAGTTTATCACATTTCACTTCAAGTAAGCAACTCAAGCCATCCAATTTACAACAATAATTCTACAAAAAGTCATAATTGGAACAATCTTTTTTCCACAAGCATAACTGAAATCTGAGATGAGTTCTATATTGCAATTTTTTATTATTATTTTCTTAAATCGTGCCACAGCTAACCAGCTCTTTGCTCATTTTCTTTCATCTTTGAAACACAAAAGGATTCTCACAATCATCCTATTTTAAAACAAATCTGATTTAAAACAAGTTGTAAACATTAATAGGTTTAAACCATAACGATGATGACTCGCCTGCAGTTCCATCTGTAGCCAAATGTACGTTAACTCACAGCAGAATTTCTAGCTCATTTGCATGATGCCACAAGGAACCGCAGAGCCATGCTCAATTAGTGTGTCCAGTAAGCTATCAAGATATGGAAAAATATTTTATTATCATTAAACTACATGCCTAAAATCAATTTATCCACCAAAAGGCTGTCCTTCTCCAGTAATTTAAGATATGGGAGTCAGATGTATTCTGAGATAGGGATGCTAAAGAAAAATCCTTTATTCCTACAAGGCTGCTGTTTCACATGGAGTGAAACGGTGACACAGTACATCTCAGCCTTGGGAACTATCTGTGCAAGCTTTTCTTCTACTCCATGTTGCTTCAGCCTTTTTCCATTGGCAAGTTTCATTTGTCAGATAACAACTATTTCTAATCTACCAGTAAAGGCAGCAAGTCTACCTTGTTTTCCCTGACCCACCATCAGCACTAGAGACAGGGGATTTTAAAGACACACACCCCCACCAAAGGGGAAGAAAAAAAAAAAAAAAGAAAAGAAAAAAGAAAAAACAGCAGTTCATGTTCTCTCTGCTGTTCTTTTCCATTCTCTTCTCCCTTTACCTAAGTTAGCCAGAAAACAGCAGTTATTTCTTGCCAGTTAAGCATGCTTATCTTTTTGTTTTTCCTGAATCATTAAGTACAACAACATTTCAAGTTCTTGATTCTCAATCACTATTTGCAGGCACCTTTAGAAATTTGTAATCCCAAAGGAAAAGTACCCATAATAGAACAAAGTTGTTCCACACTGATCTACTGAGACAGTTTAACAGCCAATGTTGCCTTTTCATAGCCACCTAAAAACCATAACACAAGAAACCAGTTTAAAAAAAAAGGAAAAATATATGGAGTTTATAACCTAGAAGCAAGACCAATGTGCGTTTTATAATAGATAAGAGGAATTGTATAATAAGCAAAGTTCTTCTGTACTTCATTATACTTCTCATATTATTTTCCACTAACATAGTCTATTTGGTGGTTTCCAAGATGTTTCAGTAATAAGAATATTTAATTCCCTAATGAATTAAAAAAGAAACAAGCTGCAGAGAAGTTTAAATTGCTCCAAAGTTTCTGAACTAAAGATACACTTCAGTTCTGCAAATTGTGCTGTGCAGGTTTTCTGTCAGAATAGTTTGCAGGATCACATGAAAATCTGAAAAAATGGTTAATGGAAAGTAAAGCAGATAGACCATGCTGTAACTAACAGCTGTTGGGCAAGGGAAATGATAAATACATTCTCTCCAAGGACACAATCACACTATATATGCAATGCACATTTGTTCTGAAATACACCAAATTTACCCCAACAATTCTGGTATCATTCATTTGAATTAAGTAGAGAATTAACAACTCTACTCTTCCCCCCTTCTGCAGAGTGACCAGCTGATAGATTCTTATTATGGATGAGGGGGTGAAAAGGTACAGTTTTCAGAGACCTTTGAACAGAATTGTCATGTAATCCACACAAAATTCATATCATACCTGAACAGAGGCCTTTATTTGAATTGGACATAAAACTCTAAGATTTGTCCATTATTTCTCTCAGTTATTCATCCTTTCCACCTATGCTAGCATGAGGAACAAGAAAAAAAAAAAAACACAAACCAAACACAGCCCTACAATGTACATACCTGTAACAGGTTAGGAACAAGAATAACCAGAGAAACACTTGTAGACCAAAAATATTTTAGAATTACATAAAAAAAATATCCTTGTGAATTAAGGCACAAATGATCCCTTCTCCCTCCACCCCCAGTCTTAGCTTTCTCGCAGTTTCAGCTACATAAAGCAGTCTAATGCTTTTATGCATTTCATATGTAGGTCATCCAGAACATTTACATAGTCTATGAAAAATCATTTTCTGCAATAATGTATTAAGGTACAGAAAATGTAAAATTATAGTTCTCTTACAAGAAAGCTATTTCAAAGTGAAATATGCATCATTCTAAGCTTTTCCTAACAATACTCTTTCTGCCCAATAAGTTTCAGTCTTATAAAAATTACACCAAACATTATTTGAACTGTCATAAGATACTAAATAATTATAGGTCTGATTTATTTATTTTTTTAAGTACCAATTTAGAACTTGAATGTGTGCTTTCTAGGTTTATTTTCAAATTCATTTTGATAATTTGCCACAGTTCTTTCCAAACCCAGCCTCTAGTTAATAAGACTTCTACACATATGGTCTGACTTTCTAAAGGGCCTATTAGAAAAGAAAGAAAAAAAAAAAAAGAAAAGAAATTCCATTACTGTTTTCATGCTTTTTCATTGAACCATCACTGCATTCGCTTGCAATAACTCTAAAGGAGGATTATAAAAGTGCTTTCCCAGAATGTGTACTAAAAGGAAAGGAGCTCCAAACCTGGAGAGTATCTGAAAGGGGCCTCTTGTGAAGTGAATTCTCCCATGCAGCCCTTTGAAACCCTTTGCCTGGTCGAGCTGCTGGGCCTCCACATACAATTAGCTATTACTGCAGCTTATCCCAAATACTTTCACCAGCCCATCACAGCAGTGATTAGGAAAAACCTTATTGCATGTCTTCACGTTGGTAATGGATCTATTAGCAGGATCCTACTTCAGTTCAGAACAAGTTGAAACAATTTTCACTTTCTTAACACGTCTTCACCGCATGTGGGCTTTAGAAGAGCCACATGTTAGATACTTCTCCGCTCTCCACATAAAGGTTCTCTCCAGATATTCAGGCTTTAGTGATCACAGTTTTATTTTGCGGTCCTGCTTTGACAAATATGAAATGTTTTCAGCTCGTTAACAGCATGCATGCAAAGCAAGGCTCTGTTAAAAATCATTAATTTTATATGCTAGCAGAGGTAAAAATAAAGCAAACTACCACATGTACTGTTTACCATTAGACACTTATTAAATTATCTATGCAATTCAAAACAACTAGCCAAAAAGAATATTTTTGATAAGCATACAGGGGAGATGGAATTGGCTACAATGCGGGGTAGAAGCTTTTTTGTTCCCAAGATACTGATGTAGCAAGTCTCTTACATCTCTACTCATTCCAAATATATCATCCCCTTTGACAGTATTATTTTTGTGAGCATGCCCCAACCACCCCATTACTGGTATTTTACTTGAACATAATAGTTATATATCATCACCTACCCATACTATAGAGAATCCCAAATCTTCTTATTTGCTTATTCATGCAAGGGAACAAAGCAGAGAAAGACAGACAACATTGTCATATACGCAAGGAGTCCTAAAGACCATGAATTAAACCAGAAAAAACAGGAGACAACAAGGTCCCTGCACATTTTCAGTTTTTGAACCAAAATCTTAAGGAATGCCACTGTATACCTTAAGCCACATTGCTTCAGGGGAAAAAAAAAAAAAACAAAAACAAACACACCAAACCAAAACACCCACAGTTTGACAACTGCACTGCATCTGAAAAGCAGAACTGGAAAATCCACAGAGGCTGAAGAAGTGCCAAGGGAAACAGTGGAATTTGCTAGAAGCTTTGAATTGCAAATGCAAGGGGAAATCCTCTTCTGGAAAATATATTCAAACTCTATATACAGAGCACATGAATGCCAAAAGAAATCTGACACCTTTTCCTTTTCACCTTTTGTCTTTTACCCTCTTTTTGTGTCTCACTACTTCACCTTTCCTTCTCCCTTCCCCCCCCGCCCCCCTTCATTTATTAGCTGTGCTTTGTCATTGCTGTAACTTTTTCTTACAGAGAGAAGCAATCATAAAATGTTTGTTCTGCAGACCATCCCAAAGCAAAAGGGCTCCGTTTTCCCCAGTGGGCAGAGAAAGCCCTGAAAGTCCATCCATATTAGCAGTTGCCCCGCAAAGTTCTTCCCTTACAGTCAGATCTCTGATGTTTTTATTTGCCTTGCACATAAAGCTTCATTTGTTTTTTTTCCTGGTTTAGGTTATCCATCACTATCTATCTCACCCCTGCAATGGCAGGGGGCGTTCACAGAATGATGTTACAGCCCAGAGCAATGCTACTGCTGCACGCCACCACCACTCTGCTTTTGCAACCCAGTCCCAAGTGCCAGATGCAGCTGGTTGGAAAGCTCCAGGAACCCAGAGAGAATCTGCAGTACAAGACCCAACAACCCAGATTCAAGTTATGAATATGAATATAAATAAATGAACCATTTATTTAGCTTAATCTCAAGATTTAACCTTACTGTCCAACAGAACTAAAATAAACAGCAGACTAGGTTCCTACCTCAACAAGATGGTAGCAGATCTCCAAACACCACGCTAAGCTCACACCTATAAATTAGTAATTAGGGTCTGACCCTGCACCAAAGAGGTCAGTGACAGACTTCAAATTAACATCACTAAACACAAAATCCTTGAATCACAACCAGGCATTTTAAAACTGCAACCCAGCACAATTGCACATGTGTTTCCTATCAATGTCTAATGGTTAGCTTGTCACTGTGAAAACTAATTTGCAGGTTCTAACCATGCTTGGGGAAGGAAAAGGAGCACAGCTTTCTACTGCTGCGTTTACAGGACAAGGAGTTACGCAGTTGTCTGAGCATTTTGTGAGCTATGTTGGATTCGTAGGCACACAATTCATTAAATCCTATTATGGTATCATTTCCCCTTTGAATGGGAAGTTCTACACAAAATTTCAGTTAAGTAAGGTTAAACCAAGTAACTAGTATAGAACTTAGCATATGGCTCCTTGTAAAATCAGAGTAAAATTGCAATGCACTCTGATATTAGTAACTAGCAGGCTGTTCCTGGGAGACAATAAGGGTTTTCCCAATCACAGCATACCACCAGAAAGGCACCTGAAAATTAATCAATCCTTCCTTTGACCAAACACATGAAGGAAAAAAAAAAAAAAAAAAAGAAACCCACACTTCAGTCTTGCCTTAGCAATTGGATGTAGACACCTGAAAAATATCTGAGGGCTTTTATCACATACAAAATTGGTGAGAGACTTATAGGATGTAGCAGTCAAATCTGGATTAGCTAGGCATTATTGCTTGGGGGTTTTTGATCAGAAGAACCAGGATACAACCATATCTACCAATAAGAAAGAGCCCATCCAGGTGGTCAACAAAGCCATTCCTTTTGCTTTCGTAACAGCTTTGGCACTACACATGCAGAAGGATTTCCAATATGGTAGAAAAGGAGAAGGAGCAGCGCAGTGGTATTAATTTCCTTGTCCCTTGAATTCTGAAAAGCTTTTTTTTTGTTGCTTTTGAGAGAGAAAGGTCATTACAGAAGGGAAATTTGTACATTGTCAGGGAGAATAAGAAGAGACTGACCTCTACAAATGCTTCCCAGCCAATGCAGGTTTGTAAACTAGAGCAGAAGTTACTTTCCAGAGTAACCAGACATGTGGCCAGCTTCTCAGATCATTACCCATACACAATTTTTCTATTCAAACATATTAGAGATACAGAGAAGCTTACACCATTTTCATAGCAAACGAGTTTTAAATTGCAAAAAGGTCCCAAGAGTACCCGTAGGTGATCTCTTCATACCATATTTTGGGCACAAAATCCACAAACTTTTCTACTTACATAGCTCAAGGACTCACCCTTCCCAGAGCAAAAAGGATTAATTCCATATACCAAAGACCAGAAAACCATGGTCTATGCCCCACTACAGATCTCCCTCATCCTTTGCCACTTTGACTTTCCTCCAGGGTGATTTTCAGCCCCTCACTCCACTTCTTCTAACTTTAGCACATAAGTACCTGATGAGCAGCAGAGAATTTTGTGCCTCTCCTTCACACCACATCCTGCCTCCACCATTTTCCCTCTGGTGGCTCCTAGGGCAGCCCCATACCTCTGCCTCCTGCCCCCATTTGACTGGGGCAGAGTTGCAGCAGCTGCTTCAAGTCAGCTACTCAAGTCTACGCAATTAGGCCCTTCGTTAGCTCTTTGAAGAGGAGTGCTGCTCTGTGACACAGCTGTATCCCATCCCATCACCAAACACCAAATAGCCTGTGTTGGGCATGGAGAATGACTTCCATCAGAGTCAGCTGTAGTCTTTAAAATGTTAAGCCTTTCTAAAGCAGCCACCTTCTCCAAAAGTCTAGCAAAAGGCAAATAGTTCAGGCCACGACCAAATTGCCCTCTGGGGCGGCTGTGAGGCAGCACAGCCTCCTCCTCTCCACGCCTGTGTCCAGCCCTGCAGCGTCTCTGTGTACAGCCCAATTTATAGATGACGGAAACAGACAGTGGGAGATTACAAATCATAAAACACATTTGTGGCAAAGCCAAAAAGCCGGTCATAGTGTATTGAGGATGCAATTGTAATTGAAAATAATAAGCCAGCTCCATGCTTTAACTTTCTCTATGCTTCTGCTGAGGAGCGTGAAAAATAAGAGTCTGTATTTCTGCAAGCACAAGAGTCTGTTCTGTTTCCCCACCTTCAAGGAAGACGTCCATTATTTGCTCTCTCTTTTTTTTTTAAACACTGAATTGCGATGTTTATCATGCGAACAACAATTACCTATGTTTTTTTTTTTTAAACACTGAATTGCGATGTTTATCCTGCGATAAACATATATCTATGTGCCAAATACTGGTCGGCAAACTATGCACCTTTGCTGGGGTAGATTGACACGGTATCTTTTCAAAAAGGATGAATACTGTGCAAAATAGCACCAAAGACTTTAGGACAAACATAACGCAGCCAAGTAAAACTACAGGGGCAGGGCACGTTGAGGATTCAGAAGGTGACTGAGCTGATCTAACAACTCACTGCTACCAGAAGGGTTAATCCTGCTCCTCTGTGCTCAGCAACAGGATCCAATCCCCCTCCTGCGCTCAGCCCTGGCACTTGTCTCACCCCAGATAGCCAGATCAGCTCTCTAAACCTGCAGACAACCGTTCTTCCATTTTGCTGTGTCAGTTTTAGCAGCACTGCCCTGCTCAGGACCTGGGCCATTCAATTGAACAGCCTCAAACATTTTTCTGGATGTTTCCTACTCAGGAGAGGACTTAATCTGAAGTTGTCACTCCTGATTATAACACCTACAGTTGTAACTAGAAGGGATAGGACTATGCTATAGTCCATGGCTTTTCAGCTAAAAATGAAGAAACAGGTTTTCATCTGCTTTTTTTCCAGCTCCCATTCTCTTTCTCTGGCCTCCTGAGATACATTTGTTAGGTAATGCAAGATAATCACCAGTTGTCGAGATAATTGTCATCTATGTACTCCGGATAATTTCTTACTATCTTTTCAACCTTTGCCATCTCTCTGCATGCATATAGGTGTTTAGTAGCTTGCATAGAATGTCTTTTTTTTTTTGGTTTGGCATCACATGGGACATGATGCAGGTGTGGGAAGGGATTTCAAACCAGTCTTCTTGCAGCTGTGGTGCACCTCTATTTTTATTTTGTATGCATCTCCCTCAGCAGGCTGTCAACACAAGACAAAATTGAGTGGCAGACTGTGGGGCAAATGCATCCCATACACGGTGCTGTAGTGCTATAGAAAATTCATTTCACTTTGGCTGTTCTTGTGCAGCACTGTAAATGATGGGAGATGCAGAGTCCAACCAGCCCCAATGCTCATACCGCGTACTTCTATAGTTTCTTCAGATTTTCCCTTTCAGAAGGTAGTTTACTTGGACAAAGAGGTGTCTTTGTCTCACCCTTGGTTATGAAATTCAAATGACAGCCCTTTGCCTTAGGTGCTGCTTCTGCTCTTCCTCTCTACTTCTTTCATTTCTCCTCCCTGCTGTTACACTGGAGTGAATAATGCATTTTTAGCAAATTTCCATGGATTAGGCTTCCAATTAACTCAAGCCAGTTTTACAGACTCTGCCAATTCAGGTTGCTAAAATTCACTTGGAATTATTGAGGTAGGGTGAGGGGGTTTCCCATAAATTTCTTCCAGATTAACTACAAGAATTCGATGGAAAGAAATTAGTCATCTTTACACGTGAGTATATACCATCGGTATGTGCAGGATTGTTTCAGCCCAAACTGAAAGCACAAATTACACTCTCTTCCTTTTTGAAAGGCCCAAACATGGTTTCACACCAACTGACAGTGGTAGTAATTAATGTGAAGGATCCCTGGGGTCTTTTAACCTCCTTTCTTAGCTTTTGATGGCTGAGACAGCCACAACCTGTGTGCCATTTAACTATCTATAAAACTGAGGGGGGAAAAGCATTTAAACACGACATTGGGTTTTCTTTAAACTCTCTAATGAGCTCTAGATAAAGCAGAGAGGCTTTTACCGAGGATTTTAAGAAACACTTTTTTCCCCTCAATTGTTCTCCCTAGGGCAGAGCATTTCTGTCTCCTTGTAGATAGACGAAATCCAGGAACAGCTCCCATAAAAAACAGGAGTACTGATTGTGTCAAACAGAATTCCATGGTAAAGATGTGCTGTAGGACCGTTTTACCCCTTTCATCGCTTTGGTGCAGTCTGTCAGGTCTGTATTCACATGTAAAATTGTGACAAGAGTTTTTCCTTTGGTGGTTTTTTTTTTTTTTTTGTTGTTGCAGATTTGCCAGCTACTCCAGCGTAGTTCAGAATTATTAGCTCATTCAAATAACACAGCTTTATGACACTTTACTTAAATCAACTAATCCCTAAGAGATGTAGCGATACCTATTTGTTGGACCTGGAATTGGGAGCTAAATTTTGCCATGTAAAAATGTGGTGAGAGTTTTTCTTTTTGTGGTTTTTTTTTTTTTTTGTTGTTGCAGATTTGCCAGCTACTCCAGCGTAGTTCAGAATTATTAGCTCATTCAAATAACACAGCTTTATGACACTTTACTTAAATCAACTAATCCCTAAGAGATGTAGCGATACCTATTTGTTGGACCTGGAATTGGGAGCTAAATTTTGCCACCAAACTGTGATACTGGACAAATCAGCCAACCTTCTCAAACCCAGATCTCTGTATGCTACCTCAGAAAGGCAGGGTCCCCCTGGCAAAGCACTTTAATATCCTCCAACGATGGAGCTTGTTGGAAGTGTAGTAGCATATTAAAGGACCAAGGAGAATTTGCTTCTAGCTTGATTTCCAGTTCAGGGATTTCGAGTTACCAGTATAGGAGTGGCTCCTTGTTAAACATTTCAATACACTGTGTGGTATATTACAAAACAACCTCTCCAAAATACATACCTTAAAGAGATACTGCAGATGCAAAATGGTGCACTCGTATGCTTGAATTAAGCCTGCCTATACCAGAGCTCTGCCAGGCGGACCCCTGAGAAGGCAGCCAGCAGCTGAATCCTGCTCTGCCCTGTGCCCACCTCCAGAGCCACATAGCAGGATGAGATGGGTTTCTGCTTAGAGCTGACATTTTAGCTTAAACTGCCAAAGAAGGTGGGTTGCACTTGGACACCAGGCTGACCTGCAGAGACCACAGGCATCTGTCTCTCCTGCTTTGCTGCAGGGGCAAGGAGTGCCTACAAAGGGCAGGAAGGGACAGCACAAGGAAAATAGCCAAGGATGGTGATGCTTCACATTGCCACTCGAGCTTGTTTAGCAGAGCCCTGGGTTTCATTTGTCATGTGTCTGTTCAAGCATGACCACAAGGCCTCATCGTATCAGATTCTCATTGCCAGTAAATGGGTGAACTGGTTCAGATGGAGCAAGAGCTATACCAGAATAGTATGTACTTTCACTTCACTTCTCTCCATCTCTTGTCAGGTGTCTGAAAATCTTGGGTCAGGCTGGAACCAGAAGCAGAGCACAAGAATCTTTTTAAAATATATCAGTGTCGGATTGATAATGAGAACAGTGAAGCAGCTCTGCTCTGAGCTCTATTCCTTTAATTTACCTAATGCTCTGATTTACCAAAACTGCTTTACAGCAAATTTTGACACAGCCTTACCCTGGAGAAGATCAGAATTTAAGATCCGACATCTGAAGCTAATTAAACATATAAGAAACAGCAAGTGAATAAATCGATTTTCCCATATTGTGGTTTAGGAAAAAAAAAGGAAAAAAATTGATGTGAAACAGAAATTTTTCTGGCTTTTTGACATAATTAAAAAAAAAAGTCAGCTACCTCTTTCAACCCAAAGTGAAATATTTTGAAACACTCTGAAAAACTTGCATCTATAAAATAAAATGGTTTGATATGTTAAAATGTTATCCTACTTCTAAATTTTGGTTGAAATAATTCCCCATATTTATCCAAACTTTTTAATATTTCAGTCTCTTCATTTCCCAGTGAAGTTGTTTTTACTTGGAAAACTTTTATCCAGTTCAGCATCAGAGCGCTCCTTTTAATGGTAGTGAAATTTCTCCTATGCACTGACACTGTTAAACAATTTATCATTTATTTACTGTGATCTACACTTTCCAAAGTGGCTCGTCTTTTGACAGTTCAGATTTTCAGTATCTTACAGAGATCTAGCTTTCAGAAATTCAGAAAACTTTCCTTACAAGCCAGCTGACCTGTGCCTACATGGGTGTTTTGGTTTGCAGCAGCAGAGCACCTCTGAAGCAAGCCCCCACCTGAACCCAGTCACCACGTGCTGGTCGGATTGACAGAGCAATTCTGTTTGATTCCTTTCAGAGAGGGCTGAACTGTCTTCAGTTGTTAACCAGCTTACAGGGACATAAGGGTTTGAACCAACAGCTGCTCCTTTGGACAGCTTCATACCATGTTTGTGATGTGGAAATTTAGCCCAGGAGACCAGACTGAATTTATTCTGAAGAAAAATATCCAAAAGAACATGTCGTGTGGGTGCAGAAGCCTCAGCACTGGCTTCTTCAGTCAGCCAATCTGCCGCTATTGCGCTGATTTGTTTGCTAATGTAGCCATAGCATAGGACATCTCACGGTGAATGTCAGAAAATACTATCAAATCACAAACAGTTCCTGAAATTAAAAGCAATAAAGGAGAGCATTTTGCAAGATGAATTGAAAGAAAACAGGAAGGACACAGCAGTAAGCTCATGAAATTATTGAACTTACATTTCTTCACAATGGTTTCTTGGTCGGGGCAGGAATTAATATCTCCTGTGTTAGTACAAAGGCGGAGACAGCCCAGTCACTTTTAGGTGATATTAGGTAATTTTTCATAGAAAAACACCTTGCAGCAAAAGAAATTCTGTATCTGAGAAACAGAAAACCCCAGCAATCTAATGGTAAAGTACTATTTCTCTATAAATGTTCTTTTAAAATTTAACATAGTAACTATGAATTCAGCTTAGTATTTTTAATATGACCTCACACAGTAGAGTCTTGGCATGGAAAAAACTATGATGTCATACATAAACTATTCATTACAAATCCACTAATTGAAATCTTACCAAAATCCTGTGAAGCCATATTCTAATAATGTCAACATTTCTGTAAGCAAAGAAAAGTAAAGATGAAAAGAAGTTGTCATTCAGCTCCAAGCCAAAACATTGCTATCGCAGTCAAGTCTACCACAAAAGGAAGACTGTGTTTTTAAGACATTAGAGAAGTTTGCAGAAGTCTTGCAAAATTATCAGCTGAAATCCTGACATAAATCTGAAATCCAATGGATGAGACGTCATAGACAGCTACATCCAAAATTTTCAGTCTAGTTATAATGAGACACACCATGGTGGGTCTTGCTGTAACACAATCCTGATGTTCCCAGGCAGTGCACCGGCAGCCCCGTGGGCATCGGTGGGGACAGAGCAAATGCATCAGTCAGGCTGTAGGGAGGACAATATTTGACAGTTCAGCCATCCAAGGAGTTTGATTATGGCTCATCATGCAAATCCTGAAAAACTTACGCTACTAAATTAATTCCTAAACTTCAGTTTCTACAATATGTAAATAGTGATCAGAAAAGGAAAAGTTGCCACTTGAAGGTACTTTTCTCTGCAGTTTTTCTAGCAAGTGGGACTGTGGAAAAAAGGGATGGAAGCCATGTAAGAGCTGAAAATCCATAGCAGTTCTTTTATTTCTGTAGCTCTTGTCTCTCATCTTTGGTAAGCCAAAAATTTCAGCCAAACATCTATTATACTAGAAATTTGCTGGTTTGCTTTCTCAGAGCTAAACCAGGAGTTTCTCTCTCTCAGAGAATGTGTATGCATGGGTACGTGCATGGATGCATCAGTGTGAAATAAGCTAATTCTGTCTTTTGTTGGAGACAGTGAGCAAAAGGTGTCTTCTTCAGTATCAACCCCACTGTTCTCATCATGTGCTTTTCTTCTACACATATGACTGGATTTGAACCACCAGTTACTTTCTCATTTTTCTTTTTACCATACTATAAGAAATAGAGAATATTTAAAATCAAGTTATAATTTCACAGGTTTTCTCATTAAAACTTGAATTATTTTCTTTGAAAACTTACAAGGGCTGTCCCATAGTTAGATAAAAAGCTGCCTAAATTATAAATGTATCTCTTCAGGCAGGATAAGTTAAGCACCTAATCCTTCAGGGTGACCCAACTCCTTGCAAAGAGAACAGCACAAGGTCTAGATAACACTTAAGCACTATTTTAAGAAATTCAGTACTGAACAAGCTTGGACAAATCTCATACACTGGGGTAAGCTCCCCCAGAGCCTCATTGTTTCAGAAGGTAAAACCTCAAGCATTAAAAAAGACACTTTGGGGTATTTAAGACAACACCCAGAAGCATTGAAGGAAGCAAAAATCTCCCTACATCAAGATTTGATCCAACCCTGAGTCTGAAGTCCAGTTTTGTCAAACAGATGCGACTAATTCACCTGTTAGCAAGATAGCGGCCTTCCATAAAATTCTATGTACATCAAAGTTAAACATAACCTTTCATTCCCTGGGGAGCAGATAGGTCTGTACTGTGAGGTGAAGTTGTTAATAGCAAGCCACATTGGCCCACTAATTTTCTATAACCATTAAAACTGTAGCTCGATACCAGGCAATCATATAATTTGTATATTGATTTTTCTAGTTACTTTGTGCCATTTCAAATAGAAACCAGGCTTTTCTCCTGCCATGTCTAATAAAACATTAAAACGCAACTGTTCAAGCCCAACAACCAAGCAGATCTACAGAAGTATCTGGGGGAGGGGGGGATGGGGTGGAGGGGAGAAGAGGGAAGTAGAATAGATACCTCCAGAAGGATTAAGAATAAAGTAAATTTAATGAGTTTTGCAGTCCTTTATTTCAGGGCCAGAAGACTTTATGGTTTCCTGTGGTGTCATGTCACCTTCCAGAGTCCCATAATTGTCCAAGTGCATAGTGGAAGAAATTCTAGTTTGGGACAGCCAGAATGAGTATTTCAGCTAAGACTTTAATACTAGCTACCAGAAACTTGGGTCCTTTCCTAAGTGTTTATGAAAACATGAGCAAGTGCTCTTGAGAGTATTCCAAGTTCAAGTTTATTTACTTCACTGATTAGAATTAGATGTGCAGAGAATGGTTCTTGCACGATAGGGGCGGGGGCACGGTGTTATAAAACAGAACAGCTTTTTAGCATTTACAGATCAAACACGAGGGCTGAATCCATAACAAGCCTCTCTAAATTTCTAAAACCAGCATTTGGTGAGCCTGTAGCATTCCAAATCTCCAGCTCATGCTCTCACCTTAAGTAATTGATCAATACTAAAGTATGAAGTCTCCAATTATTCTAAATATGCTTTGTTCCTGACAAGGTGCAATATATTATTCAAGGATTACAGGCTTTTCATATTAAGAAACTGCAAACTTCGGAGATTTCAAAGCTTGACATTCTAAGATCTACAGAAGGAGCTGGGGGAGGGGGGGATGGGGTGGAGGGGAGAAGAGGGAAGTAGAATAGATACCTCCAGAAGGATTAAGAATAAAGTAAATTTAATGAGTTTTGCAGTCCTTTATTTCAGGGCCAGAAGACTTTATGGTTTCCTGTGGTGTCATGTCACCTTCCAGAGTCCCATAATTGTCCAAGTGCATAGTGGAAGAAATTCTAGTTTGGGACAGCCAGAATGAGTATTTCAGCTAAGACTTTAATACTAGCTACCAGAAACTTGGGTCCTTTCCTAAGTGTTTATGAAAACATGAGCAAGTGCTCTTGAGAGTATTCCAAGTTCAAGTTTATTTACTTCACTGATTAGAATTAGATGTGCAGAGAATGGTTCTTGCACGATAGGGGCGGGGGCACGGTGTTATAAAACAGAACAGCTTTTTAGCATTTACAGATCAAACACGAGGGCTGAATCCATAACAAGCCTCTCTAAATTTCTAAAACCAGCATTTGGTGAGCCTGTAGCATTCCAAATCTCCAGCTCATGCTCTCACCTTAAGTAATTGATCAATACTAAAGTATGAAGTCTCCAATTATTCTAAATATGCTTTGTTCCTGACAAGGTGCAATATATTATTCAAGGATTACAGGCTTTTCATATTAAGAAACTGCAAACTTCAGAGATTTCAAAGCTTGACATTCTAATTTTGCGCAGAGGCAGACCGGATCTGGAGGCAGGGTAACGTTGTTTTGAGAAACCTGTGTAGTCAGTCGTAACTGTGGTGGGTGTTTGTTCCTGGAGACAATTTAACACATAGCATATTTGGGCAGCCTGCTTAAATAAAGAACAACAGAGAAGAAAATGGGCTTTTGAAGAAGTTGCTAGCGGATACAAGGAAACCCTAGTTAGGACTACACTTCATGACCTAGTTCGCAATTGAAGAGATACAGATGTTGACAAAACCTTTGTCAACATGAAAAAATTATCTAACTACTGGACTAAGATGTACTGTCTGAATGATTGGGATCCTGGTTTCAATGCAGTTTTCCAAGGTTTTAGGAAAAAAATTGTGTCAATCTCCTTCATGTGTGAAAGGAAACATCAATTTATTTTCCTCTGTGTGATAGATAATCAGCAAGATGAGATCCTATACATTACTAACAATAGGTTGCAAATGATAAAGTATACCTATATGCTAGACAATTATACAAAGTATAGCATTAAGATTTGTTAAAAGTAAAGGTGTTGGTAATAATCAGGACATAAGGACATGGAAGTTCTGACAGAAAGAACCGGATTGCTGAAAATTCAATGTTCAGTGTGAGAGATGAAGGCAAAGCATCTGCAGAAAATCTCTTACCTTTGTGAAGAGGGAGGACTCTGACAAAAAAAAAAAAATCTCGCTGATGTGGATCCTAAGAGATGCTAATTATGGCCTTATTTTAAAACCAGAAGGTTAAAACTTAAAAATAAGAGAATTTTCCAGAGTATATGGACCTGAAAAAGTAAAGCCAAATAAACTTTTCACTTATTTATACATTTCACTTAGTTGTAATTGTATTATTGTACATTTCACTAACCTTTATAAACGTGAGGGAAAGGTGCCATTTTATTGTAATGATATGACTGACTTCCTTACTAATCTGGAAATACAAGTATTTCACACAACACGTCAGTCAGTCATGTTAAGAAAGTGGTATGTGTTCCAGAGGTAGTATGAATAAATTATTACATGCAGTTGCTCTGGTAACTCCTAATTTGTTACTGCATAACAGAATTACTTGTGTTTAAAGGGGTATAAAACTTTTCTTGAGGCTGTTATGAAAACATACGTTTGTCATTTCCTTTTACCTTTCAAACTGAACACATGTATCTGTGTGTGTATAGGTATGCATTAAATAGGAAAGATGGTTTTCCAGCTTAAATTTACCTTTCTTACAGTTACATATCCTCAGGCTTTCATCATGGAAAGCATCTTCTTCCATGCAAAGGAAATGACGGCCCTTGTTGCTCCAGAAGAGAAGTCCTCCAGAACTAGCATCTCCCCTCTTCAGGCACTAGCTTTGCAAAACAGCTAATAAGAGTTTTTAAAATTCCACCTTACTGGTCTCTGTTGGACATTAGGGAGAAAATATAAAGCAAATATAGGATTTTTATCCAATTTATCACAATTCCGATAGAAAACCAGAATGATTCAGCCAAGCTATTAAGTGAAATAACTGGTCTCATACTTATCACTCACGAACTGTGAATAAGACTTTTTTAAACATTTGGTTCATGGTTTAAAATAAACAGTAATAGATGAAACTCATTTACAATACATATACAGCGCCTTATTAAAAAAAAAAAAAAACAAACAAACCACTAAACCTTTAAAGTTGCTTCTTTCAAAACGCTTCTTAGCAGAAAAAAACCAAAACTGAGAAAATGTTTTCATCAAATTTAACAAATAAAAAGAACCTAATTTTAATCCAGTGACAATCTCAGAGTCTAACAATGAAGTAAAGCATCCATAATTCTATTTAACTCTGCTTGATGTGAAGGTTTTATTTTGTGATCATTTTAGTGCATAAACCCTGATGAATAATGGAATTTTAGAAAAAGAACCCCTATTGAGTCAAGCTTCATTGACATCTGACTGGTAGTCTAAAAGCCTGCAGAGAGGGTCCAAAGCAATGCATCATAGCCTCCCAGCAGGTCATTAAGGCATTACCCAATTAGAAAGCAAGGCTACGGAGCGACATTGTTCACAGCAGAGCAAACATAATTGATTTTTATTTCAACAGGGGGGAGAACCTCCTTACTAAAGAGCTTTAGCATAATTTCTTATTTAGGAGAGGTTTAAAGAGATTTGTGCTGGAGTATTTAATTCCAAACCCTGGGACAGTCTCTGGCAATGTGTATAAATTAAGGGGCAGTTGACTTCACTCATTCATATTCAAAATAGAGACTTGCTTGTTGCTCAAAAGTAGCATGAAGATTTCTGAGCAATGGAATCCAACACCAGCTGTGCAGGGGCACAGTGCTTGGACCCTCACAACCTTTACATAGTTCATGTAGCTATCAGCAAGCCTGTTTCCTGCTTTAAGACTTCTCCCCTAGGCATCTTAACATGCTACTACACTGTATGTAGTCAGCAGCTCTTTAAGAGCACCGTGCAGATGGAATTCGCTCCCAAGACATCTTCATCATCATCGATCTCCTCCTCATCTTATTGTTTCCTAGCTGGTTATTTTTGATCCCACTGTTCATGGGCACCACTGGGTGGGAATGATAAAGCGACAGCCAGCCTGTAGCAGGAACAGCTCCTAATGAGCACCAGGTTGGATTTTCCCAATTTACTGTATTACAGTAATACAGTGGAAAATGTAACCCCTGTTATCTCTCATTAGAAACCTGCCTTTCCTTCTGCATGATTAACATGATGCCTTTTCTCATTGCAAGCCATGCAAGCTAAAAAAGAAATAAAAATTCAAGTCCTTTTGCAAGCACCACTCACCAGCTTTGAAAGCAATCAAATCATAAATTTTACAAAGAATGTTTGTTTTAATTTACTAACAGTCAGTGTTTCAGTGGCAACAAGTAGCTTTTCAGGAGAGGCTTTTGCTGTAGTCTTTGCATTTAAGGTCCACTGGAGAACAGATAGCTGGAAAATGCCATAAAATCTTCACATTTTACAAGACCCAAAGCAACACAACAAAAATTTTTACTGGAAATATTTGTAGGTTACTATCTCCAAACTATGTATACAGTAGATTTGAAAAAATATATTTTCCTCTATTCCTTTTACTTCAGTTTGCCAAATGCATCACTTAAAAAAAAAAAATAAAATTAAAGGATTTCTCAGCTGCACAGGCAGCAATCCAAGCAGTGAACTTCATACGCTTGGTCTATACCTAAGAATCACGTGACTCATCTGTCTCTAATTTTCTATTTTCCATCATGTTTCCAACAAAAATAATTATAGTTTTCAGCTTGACTTATGCCTTAAACACCCATTTTTTCATTCTTAGTTAAAGAAAAACAGGGAAAAGAATTTTACATGGCACTTCCATTTCAAAGTCTGCCAGCAATACAGTGATGATTTTATTCCCCTTGGTTGTTCACAAGCCCACTTCACTCTCTTGGTTAAGTACTCTCCTGAAATACAAGGAAAGCAAAGATACGGTGTAAATAATGTTTATAAACGCTTACGTACTCAGATATATCACAAAGCTAGCAGCAGCAAGGGCGATTTAATAGTCATTTGTCTTACCTCAGCACTTACGAGCCCCAGGCACAGATTGCTACCCCTTAGTGTTCCTCACAACACCAACAGACATCAAAGAAGCAATCGCTGTCTCTGAAAAATCCTGTAAAATTTATGCCCGAGACCAGCTGTTGATTAATTTATCCATACATTCCAAATTTTGTTCCCCTTTTTTAATGTTAGGATCAAAATCAATTTTTACTGTGTTTATACACAAGTGTAAAATTTCAGTAGAGGCAGCAATATATGGTGTACTGCTGCTAAGTAGCAACAGAGCCGGTAAGTTTTTCTGAGGCCTGCCAAGTCACATCCAGTGCCCATTTCACAAGACCAGCTTTCTCTCTTCCTCTTGTTTTACAAGGTCTACAGCTAAAATCAGCTTCTATGGACCCTTTACCACAGACAAATTTACTGTCAACTGGCAGTCAGTCAGATTATTCACATCCACACATATTTAACTAACTAAAGGATCTGCTCCTTCCATCACATCAAAAAAAAACCGCAAAACATCATTGCATGAAATGGTGTGGTCATTTTTGTTAGTTACTATTACAGACTGGCTACCTGTACCCTAAGCTGTCTCAACTGCAGTGATTCCTTGGGAATTGTCTATGTTCACAAAGAAGCTCCCACCAACAGACCAGCTAAAAAACTGCCAAGCCATTGGTAAAACACATAGCTTCTAAGAAATAAGCTAGATCCACAAACATCCAAAAATGTTTCAGGATTAAGCCGATCCTTACTTTCAGAGCAAATTATTGGAGTCAGTCGTTCTCTACCCTTCTCCATTTTGTGAACATCTGAATATTTTTTAGCTGTAATGAAGACCCCGTATCATGTAATAACCTTTCTTTTTCTTAGGCTTGTTATAACTGTTAGGTACCTCTTGAAAGTAGTCATTGACAATTAGGGGTTTGTAGCCCCAGGTTTAGCAAACACGGGTCAGGTAGTACAGTAAAATTATGGAAAGGGAGTACATAGTGATCAAATATCTTGAAAACATGTTGGAGAAAATTAAAAACTTTGAACTTGCTGAACTCCTCCCATGTAGACGTGCATTTACTGTGCACCAGCTGCACAACTGAAGCAACAAACCTTCAGGGACACTGTGTAATGAACAGGCTGGAGAATGTGGAAGAGACAGGTCACGTGCTAGCAGGCAGACACAGGTACAGGAAAACACCCTTTCCAGCTTTGAGAAGGATAAGTGGAATGATTTACATCTGGAATTAATAGTTCTCTTGACTTAATGAAAATAGGCAATGCTTGGGTTTGTATGCTAGGTTAGAGTGTTTTGATTTGTAATGAGGAAAGAAAGTGTAGAGTACAGTGTACACGGCCACATTCTCCCACAGGTGTGTGATGTGTGGGCTGGAGAAAACAGGCTAATTTTAGAACTTTCACCTTGTTAAACGTTTCTGGAGTTTAACTTTGTAATAGGAGACATGCTGATATTACAGTCCTTGAACATTCCTCACCAGTGAGAAAACAGAGGGAAATGGTCTGAAAATTCAGCGCTTAAAATGATAACTATAAATTATACCGTAACTTCAGTGATTTTAAAATGCTTATTTCAGTAGAGGATGTTGAGCAAGGCTGTGTTTTTCTCCAAGGAAGAAATGCTGTAGTTCACCACAGTAAATCTGTATGCTGGCACTTAAGTTCATGAACAACCATTATTTAGTCTATAAAATGCTTCTCTAATAATCAGTAAATTGTGTGTTGTTGAATTCTTAAAAAGAAATCTTGGAAAACCATCCTAATTCTCTGATTTCACATAGTATCTTATATAACAGTTCATCTTCTATAACCTTTGTTTATATGCTTACTGGCTAGCTGTATGTTCAATGTTTAACATGAATGGACATAGTGTAGTTGCACACATCGATTGTATGTAGTATGTTTGTTTGTATCTATACTAATTGAAGACTAATTTCCAGAAAGAGAGACAAGAGCACGAAGAGTCACTTGAACATGGAAAAGCTCTAAGGATTGTTGACTAGGAAAGGAGCAAATTTCTGAGTGTTAGAGAAACTTGTGAGGGTTCACCTCTAACAGAGCCCCTCTGTCTAGTGCTTCGAAAGCAATGCTGGAGGCAGAAAGCCACAGCTGGAGAGCTGAGTTGTATTACGCTCCTTTAAGAGGCCACAAACTTACTTTGCGTATTTACTGTAGTTTTGGTAACATTTTGCATGAAATTGAAAAAGCAACCCACAATTCTTCAAAGCTGACATTGCCCTGAGAGACATTTTCTGATCTAAAAGTATCCAGGCAGACACAAACTCTGTATCCAGGTTTCTTCTCTGGAAATCAGAGTAACAGGTAGGACCTCTGATCATAGACCAAGGTCCTTTTGTAGTAGATGTCATACTGATACAGGACAAAAAGGACTTAAGATGTAAATAATGGGACAGCATGGAAAATAACTCCTAAGTGGAATCTTAGTTTTCCTTCAGGGTCCTTCAAAACACCAATGAAAAATCATCAAATGAGCCAGTAAAAAAAGTGACACAAAAGATTGTCATTGGGTCAAAGGCTGTGTGCTTATTCGACGTTACTAGATCATAAAGCTTTTGAGAAAAATCACCATCACCTCTCCCTCCTTCTCCAGTACATCTTCCCCTACCAATGATGCAAACATGAATTTGCTGTTAATTCTGGCTGGGAGGAGGGTGGGAGTGGTGGGTGTCTGGAGGCCTTTCTAATAGCAAAAAAATGCACCAGAAATTTTTTGGGTTATTTGATCACTTCAGAACTTTCTAATAATTCTTTGAATGAATAAAACTGGAAGCAAGCAAATGCTGACATGGAAAAAAGCACTGTTTGATGGCTGCTAACTCCCTTCCATAACCACTGCATCCTTAGACTTCCCACCTCTCGAAAATCATAAACTAGCATTTACATATGAAGAAATGAAGTTTCATAAAACAAATACAATCCTATATTACATGAAGAAAACATTCTAAAACAAAACAGGATTGGATTTTGAGGAGCTGAAGTAAATGGATTTTCTAATAAAATTCCATTTTGAAGGTAAAAACAATAATCTGATTGCTTTAACTCATATTTTTATGGGTTTTTAAGTAATCTACATTCAAAGACACACACCGTACAGCAGGGACTTCTTCAGTGCCCATCTAGTAGCTTTAGCAAACTGTCAGTTTATTTCATGCTGAGCTTCCCCTGAAGTGGAGTAGAAAACAGAAGGGGTAAGTATAGTGTATGTTAGGAAATCTCTGTAGCACTCCTACCACTGCAACAAACCAATTCACAATAAATTTATTCGTTTTGAGCAGGTCAGCAGGCTGTCAATATTTTCACTGTCCATGACTTAATGTTTTGTGTTCAAGCATTTATCCAGCCTTGTGATGGCTACATTCACAGATACCAGTAAAAAGAAATGTTAAAGTTCATTTATCTCTGCAGTGTTTCATGACTAACATCTTGGTGCTGAACTGTCCAAACTTTACTGATTTAAGAGATGCACAGTGTCCAATAGTTTTATATAGAGCAAGAAACCTCAAGCAATGTCAACTATTTAACTCCACATTAAGAAAAGGTACAAATAATCAGGTCTAAACATGCAATACTAGCACTAATAAAGTGGAAAAGCTTTGTTTTCTTTAGCTTAGTACAGTGCAATCAAAGAAGAAATATGTGTCACGGAGGAGTATTTCTGATCATGCAGTCCAAGTCCCTTTAAATAGTACAATAAGGTCTATCCCGTAGCCCCATGGAAAGCAGATGGCACGCTAATGACCCAGGCCTGCAAGCGTTTGAACCTGCAGTGCCATGTTCAAAGTTCACTGATGTCAAGGCACATCTGTCATGTGCCCTGACTTTAAACAGGGCCCATAAAAAACATCAAGCATGAAAGTGGTCAGGAGTCAGGCGGGGCCTTTCTTGTGAATGAAGATAGTCAAGAATAAGCTTGCCTGAAATCATTTCAAGCCCAAGTTCATGGAAAAAGGCCAGAGTTTACCAAAGAGTTTATCAGAAAGTGGTGCACCATTCTTAGCATCTATAAGCATGCGCATTAATACATTTTCAGAAACTGGCACATTATGCCAAATTTTATCTAGAAGCAGAAGAGGAAGAAAGCAAGACAGAAAATTTTTCCAAATTCCTAACTCTTCCTAAATTTTCACATTATAGTTTTGCAACCTCTTGCTGTATATAGTTTATATAACTATATAAATATTTTAATCATTTACCACTATAAAGATATGGTCATAAATAGTAATTTTTATTTGTGCAACATTTTTTACATGTTATGCTTTCCATGTGCCCCCATAAGTTTCAGCAATACACATGGGAGGATATTTGGGGGGAATAGATTTTAACAAACTAAGAACTGTGAAAAACATTACACGTTTTTCAACTTCTAAGTACAGGGACTGACTTATGCCCATCTGATGAGAAGTACACCATGTCCCCAAGAGCTCTATTCATTTACACCCCAAGAAATATTGAAAAAATATCTTTACGCTATAAATACCTACAAAGACATTCATGAAACTTGCTACTGTGTCTGGGCAATTTACTGAAACTCATATATTTCAATAAATTATTCATTAGGATTTATTTTCCATAACTAAGTGTCACACATAAATTACTAATAAATGCTGGTGAAATCCAACAGCTGAAAACATCTGTCCTCCTGTGCTTATACATCTTAATTTTCTTCCTTCAGCTTGCCTTTATTTCTCAAAATTAACTATGCCAAACAGCTTAAGGATACAGTATATTTGATTGATGCCACACAAAACAGAGCTGTACGGCATGCTATACGCTTAGAAAGGATACAGAACAGTTCCCAAGGCTGGAATTGTCTCAGTAAGAACACCAGCTTTTTATGCCTATGGCTAATGAATTTATCTTCCGAAATAAATGTATCTTTTGGACTTGGATCAATGCATGCCTTAATTAAAACCATGTTTCTGTGTAAGCATCTAACAAGAACACATGAAGGCCCTATTTAAATTGGAAGAGAACAGTATAAACCGGTATGGCTTTTAAAACTAACTGCTTCCAGGTGCAAAGAGAATGGAAGTTTAGTGCTGGTTCCAACTTAATGCCTGGATGCCTTTGTTCTTGAAAGTGTAAGGTTTCCCTCATTCTCAGCTTTATGACTGCAGGTTTCTACGTTGCATAACACCCTATAACAGAGCACCAAAGGGCTCAGCTTTATGGTTGTGTTTCACTTTATTGACTGCATGTTTTATTCAGCTAATATGTGCCATAGAGGCAGGCAGTAACATCTCAATTACAACGCCAGTGCCCTTCCTTCTCTGTAAATGACCAGCTTCAATCTGCACTTTATTATATTCACATGCAGATGTTAAAAAGCAAGAAAGGAGGGGTGAGGGAAGACAGAGTTGAAACAGCCCTTTTAAAGCATTGCAACTGGAAAGGCTTTTTTCCCAGGTAATCCTCTAAAGCTAAACACGTTCCAGTATATGATATTTATGCTGTGGCAAGCCACCAAGCACCAGCAACTATTGCATAGAAATGGGTGTGAGAAAGTTCAAAACTAAATAAAAACTCCTCCAGAGTTTGATCAGAGCTGGATCTGGTATTTCACTTTACTCATTTCTACTATTGTGCATCCCTGTTGGAGAGCCAAAGAGACTTTGGCAACGCAACAAGTATACAAGCGAGAAATTGGCACTCGCTACAGCTTATTCAATGTCCTGAATATTAAAGCTTGTTTTACTAAAAAGGGGAATGCTAAACAGGATGACATTAGGAGTCTTCATGGTTGCTTTTGTAATGTCACTGGATTTTTTCATTCCCACAAGGGCAAAGAGACAGAATGGGTTAAAAATTAGAGACAGATACAGTCTTTTCCTGTTAATCAAATGTATGCTGAGCTGGCAGGGGCGGTTGGAGGAACAGAGGGGATTAAAAAATGAGAAGAAAAAAAAAACCCACCAAAATTTCATTAGTTAAGAGAAACAAGGCATTCCTTTGCAGGTGGAGCTGTATTTGAAGATAGTAAAAAAAAAAAAAAAAAAAACAAACCAAAAAAAAAACAACCAAACCAAAACACCCCTAAACCCTCTCATTTTATCTGAAGAACGCCAAGTCTGATAATACAACAGAATCACGATAGTAAAAAAAAAAAAAAAAAAAAACCACACCAAAAAAAAAAACCCAAACCAAACCAAAACACCCCAAAACCCTCTCATTTTATCTGAAGAACGCCAAGTCTGATAATACAACAGCATCAACGAGTTCAGCGCATGAGCCCAAGTCCTGCTAATGGACTTGAAAGTTCAATGTCTGTTTTTCTGGCCATAGAAAAATAGCCAGATACCAACAACTACCAGAAATCACTGTCTCTGTAACCAGCAGTTACGGGATACCAACTGCTGTAAGGAATAGCTCTTTCTCTGCCTTCCCATAGGAAATGCCTGTGAGCCAGCAGCAGATTGTTCCTGCAGAGGCAGCAGCGGGGACTGTGGTGTTTTCTAGCTACAGACTAGGAAATAATCTTTACAGTGTTTCAGAGATTATTAATAAACACTTCACTTTAGCTGAATTGTTTATACTGCATTGTGAGCCTTCTGGAAAATGATGATAATTTCATCTTGTGTTTATAAAGAACTCAAATATTCAATATGTAGCTCAGTTAAAAGCAACTGGAAACAACTAGATGTATTCATAGTGATACTTCGGGCCAATTTCACAATAAGGAAGAATAATTTCTTTTTAGTCTGGTATAAAGGGTAGCTTATTACACAGATATTTCCCTGTCTTCAAAGGGCAAAAACCTGGCTCAGCTTCTTCACATTTCTCCCACATCCTGATTTTAGCATACATCATTCTTATCCTATATTGGTAATTTTTGTCAAATTCATATTTCCAAGCATAAGTGACCTGCTCAAGGTCATTCTTAATAGCAAGGTCACACAACTAAGTCCCAACACCAACATATATCCCCTATATAGGGCACTTTAAACCTGTTTCTCTACTCACTATCTACATCCAGTGGATTTATTGGATGGGGAAAGGGGAAAGACTTTGCAGACCAATCCTGCAAGATCTATGCATTTCCTGCAATGTGCTACTGACACCTTACAGGAGCAGAGTATTCCCTGATTCCCTTACCCCCAGTCACCAACTGAGCAAGCCCAGGGTTGATGCTTAAACCTGAGGGGAAGCTAGAAGGGAGGCTAGATGGGAAGCTTTTGTAACTCCTAACAGCTTCAATTTGTTATGTGATACCAGGCTTGAGAAGTTTTTCACATAACCTTCCACCAACTCCTTCTTTCTTAATTCCTATCAAGTACATGGACAACAACCCGCGGTGACAGAGCTTCTGAAGGGTCAACGCTTGAGCTACGGCACCCTTCCCTCCATTCTGAAAGCCAGTCTGCTCCTGGCACCCGTGGGAATGATACAATCCCAAACATTTGACCCCAAAACCATTCGGCCTCAGGTGCAGAATGAGCAGGCTGACCCCAGAAGGGACAATTCAAATTGCTTTTAGCAGGAAGCAGAAAGAAATCCCTTCCATTAAATTGGAGATTCCTAAACCTGTCAGAGAAAAGAAAAAGAGAGCAGGCTGGAGCACCCTATAAAGCCCCTCTTGAGTGGGCAGAGGCCAGCAGCTGCTCCTGCGGCCCATGGGCAGGATGTACCGGAGCAGCAGCCAGGAGCGGAGAGGTGTGGCTGCGCTGGGACCCAGCATGAGGTGGGGCTCATCTTCCAAGTCCCATCCAGGACAGCTGCTCAGATCACATTACTCTGATATTGTTATTTATGATTATTTATTGAGCATCAATAGTGTGCCTGGAACTATAGGGGAGACAAATAGAGTCCCTTCCCCAAAACTGAGACAACCAGGCTTTGTGTGGGAATCCTGAAATCCATCCAAATTAAAAGGCTTTGGTCTCCTGGGCTGTTCATTCAGCACATATCATGAGCAATAAATTCACTTGGAAAAAGTTTTAGAAAGCAATGTTTGTTTGGTCTTTGACAGCTTGCTCTGAACCAGAAGTTAGAAGTCAAATACCAAAAAGTAAACACACTTCTCCCTCGATCCGCAAGTTTCTTTTTTTGCCAAAGTATATTAAAATACAGTCAATACCTTTGATATCCTTATGATTTCTTCCATTACTTTTATGGCCATATAAAGATACCATCTTTGAGAGTTGGGCTGGATGCTTTCCTGATGTAAATCAGTGCCACACCACTAAAGCCAATGTAGCTACACAGAATGAAACCATGGAATGAAATGGACCTATATGTGGATTTATTTTCTGAATAGGGAACAGTGTAGCAAGGCTTAATGATCCAACACAATTATGTCTCACTGAGAGAGAGAAAAAAATATCATTTTAGCTGTAAATAGTATACATTAAATTCTTGTTATTGAACTTTCATGTTAAATCCCCAGTAATCTGAGTTCTGCTCTGTGGTGAAAACTGTACTGCAGCTCTGCTACTGATAACATCATAAATACAGCATTACAATAACTAATGCTGCCCTCCTATGACACACTGCAAATTAAGAACATTATTAACAAAACCTGAAGTGGATGGATATGTCAAGTCTTTCTAGATGAAAATGTATTTTTCCACTGTTTTACTCCCTTGACTGTATCACAAAACCACCATTTTTCAGCTCTATACACCCATACTGTATATTTTTAATATTATATTAATGAAAAACTGTTCCTGTATCTACCCCTTTGTACGTAGGAAATATCTAACGGCCACAGTATTCGCTAGATAGGGTATGATTTGGGAATTAAAAAATGCTTTGTAATGTATTCCTCTTTAAATGGTGACTTCTTCACGTGGGTTTCATGAAGCAAATCTATCTTTAAACAAGAAAAGCTCCAGTGCGTGTTCAACGATACCCCTGCTTCTGCCAGAAGAATCTCTTCAAGCCAATCTTCATGTCCATTTAAGTGGAAAAAAAAAAAAGACCAAAGCCACAAACTCCAATTTCTCAGACCATGGGAGTCCACATGCAGCTGTAGCGTGAACAAATATTAAACCTAAATTTCTTTAAGAATCAACAAGGCACACAACTTATACCAGGGAGAGAAGGGAATCTGTCTATCTGTCCCATTATTGCAGCAGGACCAACATCACCTCACTGCAGGCGAGCACAACATGGGGCATTTAGTGTCCAGGAGCAACCCAACATGTTCATTTATACCACCGTGGAGTCTCATTTTGCTCTGTCGAAGCGAGCAAAGAAAATTGGATTGCCAAAGGACTTCCAAGTTACTGACACTCGAACATGAGAGGGAGATGCACCCTTGGAAGAAGCATCAACAGAAAGCTAAAGCTTCTCCCGTTTTGGACCCTTCTTTCTTTGTGCAAAGCGCACGAGTAAATGTTGCTTTCACCGGCGCACCAGCCAACGACAAAACTCTCTGGCTTATTTGTGAGATCCAGCAGAAGTTGTTTTTGTGGGAGTTTCATCTGTTGGAACTAAAGTGGAATGGACAATGATCGCTACTTAAACATGTAAATAACCTCCACGTGAAGGGCATACGTAACGCCCTTTGGAAGGGGACCTGCACAGGCATGATTTACATTCATCACACCGCTCTCGTATCTGAGGCTACAATACACTTTTGTGGTGAAATTAGCACGTTCAGCTTTGTTGCTGTTAAACATTTCTTTTTCTCCTTACTGTCTACCCCGCTCTTGTAACAAGCAATATCCCTACAAGCGACCAGCCAAGAGCACCCCAAGGGCTCCCAGGCGCTGGGAGCAGCACAACTGCTGCTCCCGCTCCAGACTGGGCTTCGTTCATTTCTGGCGAATTCTCTTGTCCTCCCGAGACCTCGGTGGAAAGCTGCAAGGAGAAAACAGGCTGGGACTCAGAGGGGCAGATAAGCCCCCTGGCAGCCCCCACAGCAGGTAAAGGTATCAGAGTTAAATGAGAATCTCTTTGCTATGAGAGCAGTTTGGGTCAAAATAATTATTAATCCCCGCCTCAGGTACTCTCCTCCTCTCTCTCACCCCACAAATTACATTTTGTATGTTCCCAGCCTGACTTTTTTTAATTTACTAATGAGGTCAAAAGTTCTTTTCTTAATGAAGCCTTGGCAAGCAGGCAGAGGCAGACAAGAAGCGATGTGGCTGGACAGCACTTTTTTTTTTTTTTTTTTTTTTTATGTGGCTCTCATAGTAACTGCCTTACTGCGAGGTGCGTAACTCTGCGTGGGGGGTGTGGATACCAGCCAGCCGAGAGACACGGACTCATTAACCGACCTGGTTAAAGTCGTCACAGTGTCAGTTAATCCCAGTGACTAAGGCTGGAGTAGAAACTTTGTGGGGCTTACTCTAAGCCTTCCTTTGGCCCAGGAAAAAGAAATAAAGGCTGGGACGAGGCTTCCTCCTCTTACAAGGGATATATTTACTCCACCTTGCAGACCCAGGCCGGTACCTGGAGGCCCTGTTTGTATTTATTGCCTGAAAGAAACACGCACACACAGCCACCGATTCCCCTTTTATCATTAGTTATGCACGCCCTTGAGTAGTCAGAAAAACAGCAGTGTCGCAAAACCGCTCAAAGGCACCACGCAACTAGCTAGAGCTGGGAGCTTAATAAAAGCTCTTTACGACCACAAAGCCTAGCTTATAACATTGTGTTCAAAGTATTTTTCCATGTAGACTTCGGGTGAATTCCTGGTCTCACCAAAGACAGTGGGAGTTTTGCCCTTCGCTTCAGTGGGATGTATTTCACCTTTTGTCTTTCACTGCCAGTTGTTAGGGAAAGGAATAAATTACACCCCGTTAAATCTGGGCACAGTAATAATCAACAAGTTCTTTTTCAAAAAAGAAATGCTACCCTAAGACCCCTTTATACCTAGCTGAAGTCTTAGCGAGTCCTTTTTAAGTGCTCTGAAAGTTATTTTCTGATACTTTTTTTGTATTCCTGGATGGTTTCACTGCATCAAACCAGCTGGATCAATAAGAAAAAACAAACAGGGAAAAGCCATTAAGGGACAAAAGACAAGATTTAAAAACCTTTCACAGCCATCCAGTTAAAAGACTGCACTGTTTAGCTAGCTTGTCCAAACTTACAGTGTAGCAAAAGCAATAATCTCCATCAGTACTGGTTATAGCCCCTGCCAAGCTGAAAGCAACGTTCCCATTGACTTCAGTATGAGGATTAGCTCCTGGAAAAGAGAGGTTGTATGCCAGAGCCAGGACAGTTAGACAAATGAATGTAAACACTGAGATGGAGATATCCTTTCTCTTAGGGTTAAATTATTTTGCCATGAATGGGACATTTAAAGTCTGTAACTCTATGGTACTGAGATGACCCATCTGTGTTTTAAAGCAGATTAGAGTGCATTGGGAAGCAAATGACACATTGCATTACTTAAGCCAAATGTTCAAAATTCCACTTGCTTTTGGTACAAGCTACACACACACTGTATCTTCAGTCATGTGTCGGAACACATTCCCAGCGAGCTTAAGCAGAGTATGGCTAACTGCATCGGCCTATGGAAACCCACCACACCACCGCAACCTGAAGTCGCTATTTCTGTTTTAGAAGCCTTTGAGTAATTTGCATCAAGGTCCTCTGATTTCTCCTCTCCACCTCTGCACTATCTGCAAAGATTACATCTGACTGGTCCACCACGGTATCTTTATCTTCATTTAGCCATCTTAATTTTATCATTGTCCTTTCTAGCATTAAAAATGCTTCTGTTCTATCACCTCAGTGTTCTGAAACATGTCTGTGTTGACGCAACATTCACGGATCCAATACACAAAAATACAAGTACAAAATATTGATCTAATCCATTCTTCCCAGGTTGCCTCTCTGCTACCTCAAGAGCCTCACCATCCAAGAAGCAGTTATGTGGAACTGCCAGAGGGTTTCCTGCCATCCAGCCCTTGGACAGTCCTGCTGCTGCTGCCTTATGGCCTTCTCCAGGCGACTCAAGAGCCAGTTTTCTAGAGTTTACAGATTTTATCTGTGAAAGCAACATATGCCATCAGCAAGAGAGAGGCTGGAAACGTGGCATTCCCTCATCAGTCAGCACTGATGCTCAGAATAATCATTCAACCTGTTATTCATGTTTAACACATCAGTTCATTGAGCTGGCACTCTCACCCTACTTACAAAGGTAAATGAAGGCTAGAAGGGGTCTGTGAAACTCTAGAGCTAATGAAAACGATGCAGCTGGCTCCAAACTGTAATTCTGGCTATGAGGTGCAAGATCTTGGCACCATCTGCTCCTTCCAGAGAGCTAATATTAATGAAAAACTCATCACACCCCTGCTGAGTGAGGGAATGCAAGCACACAGCTCCCGATAGATGCACGCAGCTTGCAGCCATATTTTAACACTGCTGATACGTAGTTTCTGCCAGCTTTCTGGGATACAGAAATTTGAGACATAGCATCCATGTGAGTTCAGGCTGGTAGGCCTGGGCCGTGGCATTTCTAACCAGGACATCTCAAGGAGTAACACGTCCAGATGCTCTGAGCAGAGCAGGCCCAGCAAGATGAGTGTCTGGGCCACATCAAGCCGCCTGGACACACCAACTACGCAAGGTACTGCATCTCCAGGATTTCCAGATAGTTAAAACATTCAAAAATTACCAAAGTCCTCAACTCCAAACAAAATTTTCAAGCAGAGAAAGAAGGTCCAGGTAGCTCAGGTAGATGGCAGTCCTTTGTTGACTATAAAGCAATATATCTTTTTTAAACTGGGTTTCACAGCCAATAAACCATGTGCCTGATATCTTCCCTACCCCACACACCTTTCAATTCTATCCAAGTGATGCCTCATGGCCCCATTAGCCTACACATACCCATCATCCCACCCTTACTTAGGAGATGCAAGACCCAGAAAGACAAGAGAGTCTGCTGAACATAAAAGAGCTCTGTGCCTCCAAACACCCAGTTACATAGCGCTGCCATTAACACGTTGGGAAGACAAAATGGTTTGCAGTAACATCTAAAAATAGAGGCAAATAATTCCTGTCTTGCTCCTACAATCCAGCGCTTCCCACCAACATTAGTTTCCACATAGAAATTTTAAAGTATGTATCATATTCTGCATGCCACTGAAACAACAGCATTTTACTGTTTTAGTCAAAAAATATTTGCATGATTAGCGTACTTTGAAACTCTATGTAACCAGACTGCCCAGCTGTTTGCTTAGTTGCACAAGAGATCTTATGCTGCTAAACCCTCTTCAGAATTATCTTGCCCTCACCCCACTCCTCAGAAGAGGCTTCCAAAATAAAATAAATCATTGATCCAGTGTCAGGAAAGCTGCCTTCTCAGTATTATCCAGTCCCAGCATATTCTCTGTAGGACTGTTTCCTACAGGTAATAGGGGTAAGCCTGAGGCATTTTATGGATCCATACACCTGAAATTTTACACAGAGCCTTTTGCACTAACATCCCCATTATCAAAGATGTAGTATCCTATACTTGTTGGGATTCCCAACAAATTGACAGTAATAAAATTGTATGGAAAAAAATTAGTTTTCCGTACCAAAAGCGCTGCAGAAATTCTAAGATATATGCAGTTGATGCTTAGATTGCCCAGTTTAAAAATATATACTTTGCACAAGAAAACTATCCCATAAGAACATTAAGTATGCAAAGTGAAGCACTCAGAATTTCAGAGATGTCAGAATCAGGATTTCTTGGCGCATAATTTATCCACTTTCTGCATATCCCTTCAATAAGACATAACCCCTGGAGGGCTGACTTCAGTTAGGTCCAGTGTGGCTGAAATTGCTTCTGGTTTTAGCTGCTAAATATACCAAGCTGTCCCTATGAGACACACGCAAGTTGTAAGCTATGGAAATCCCTACAATTTGGCCAAATGTTCATGGATTAGAAATGGTA
>NW_009260435.1:13785971-13796851 GCF_000687185.1 Egretta garzetta | reverse complement strand
TTTCCTCCTTCAAAGTACTGAGATATTTTACCTTTTTAAAGTTCACTATATTGTTTTGCCAGTATATTGTTCTCTAGCTCTTCTCTCAGGAATAATTTTGGCCAAAATTTTCCTAAAGAGTTTAGGGAGACACCGAGAAAACTCCTTCCAAATTTCATTCAAAATGGTTGAAGTTTGGCAAAGTGTACGCCCATCAAAACAGGGGCTTGTAAGAGGCAATGTTACACAATCTTCACAGCTGGAGACATCAGCAGCTCCGCCTGTAATATTTTTATCACTTACAATTAATAGTCTAGAAAAAGCCATCTTGAGAAAGTAAAATGGGTAGCACAAAGAGGAGGGGGGTTTCCAAGCAACTGCTTGATTTTCATTTTGAGCCCATGCTGCAGAATTGTTAGCAGCAACTTAAGGGGCTCATCTCATCCCCAGCCTGCAGGAGAGGGAGAAAACTAAGTTGTAAACAGTAATTTCTTGCATATAACCTCAGACTAACATACAACAGGTAGATCAAAAGGAACGGTATTTTAAATCATTGTGCCCACAGTTAATTTCTGTATGCAATACATCACGCAGTCAGAAAATGTATTTGTATGGCCAAGCCACATTCCAACTGATTTCTGCAAATCCTCTGGTCCCCAGTTCTTAAATTAATAGGGAGGAAAATTATAAAGAAAAAGCAAGCATAAGTACTGCCCTCTCTTAGCCAGCTCCTCCTGAAAATCTCCCTTCCAAGCTGTTTCCACTGGTGCTGGCTCAGCATGCCACCTTCCCGCTGCCCAAGCTTTGCTCACTCAGTCATTGCTTACTTTTTTTTTTCTTGCCCTTTTTGCTAAACTGTGCCTTGGAATTATCACAAGGCCAGTCCCAGCCTGCCATATTTCAAAATCAGGCACCTAAACAAATGATCTGATTTCCAGGAGCTGCTGAGTATTGTCAGCAAGGCAAGAGGACTTGCAGGCGCCCTGAATGTCCTGGAAATCAGGCCACTTTCTTCCACGCTCCTGCTTTCAGCTTTTTCAGTTTTTCCTCCACCCAGTGGCCACTAACAGAAACAAATCACCTCATATAAACACAGTATACTACCATCCTATTAACTGAAATACTCTATTAGCGTGGCAGTAGTCTGTTGTTTTCTGGTCTGCTACTTGAAAATATCACCGTGTGCCTCTGTTATGGCATCAAGAGCAGGATAACTGAGGATGTGCTACATTATGGAAAACACAGGGATGACAGGCAAGGGATAGAAAGGCATCCTGTGTGAAACTGCACTGTGTGTTGGGATGGGAACTTATACAGGACCTGCCAAAAATGTTATATCCCCACAAAACCTAGAAATATAGCCGCAGTCAACAAAAGTAATTGCTACCATTGACAGGAGTGGAAAAAAGGTCAAAACAAACTGAAAACTGTTGCCAGAATCCAAAGTGCAGAAATCTACGTTCTTTCATATAAATCAACCAACTGATGAAACCTCCTAACCAGTTTCCTGCTGGTACTGCAAAACCACATATTTCTTGACAGCTCTCTGCCCCACCTGAGCAGATGTGATGAGCCGCAGATCCAGAGCAAAGCTCCTGCAGGATGCACGAGAGGGACGAGTCCTCTTTGGTCTGGCTACAGACTGCCACAAAACCCTCTGGTAATTATAATTTAATTTTGGACTTTAATATTCTGCCAGAGATTTGAAAAATGCTTTGCTTCTGTACATGATGAAAGCATGTTACCTTAGCCAGCTGGCAGAATTGTAAGGCTGCATTTATGTTTCATTACTAATAGCTATTGCATTAACTCTGTAATTGATTCTTTAAGCGTATTTGCAATATACTACATAATTGCATATATTGGATATTGCAATATACAATATACTACAAAACAGTTCTGCTAGACATTAGCAAGGCTAGACCAAAATACAAACACATACATGCAGATTTACCTGCATGTGTACAAACATTTACACCCCTACACGTATATGCTGGGTAGACATCTCCAGGAGGATTCAGGCCTATAAGAAGAGCTACCAGGTTAGAAAACTTACAGTCTAAAATAGAAAAAAAGCTAGGGAGATTCTGAAAAGTATAATATATTATTGTTTGCTTATGGAAAAAAAATATATATTTATTTATTTTTAAATTCACTCAGTGTTTGGCCTACATCTATCAGACTGCATTAGCAGTGCAGGACCACTCACTCTCTTTTCACACCACCAGTGAACTATTCCCCATCGCACACCATTTCTCGCTCCTCACGGTCAGCCCCTTCTTCCACTTTTTGGCCAAAAAAAGAGGATGATTCAGCTGGACACCTGAACACGCCAGGTACAAACGCAGACTTCGCCTAGCACCACAAGGCAGCACATTTCCACAGCTCGCAGCACTTTTCACTTTTGCCAGGACCTTTGAAGACTCCCATTTGCTGAAAGCGAGCTCGCTGGAAACCCCACTGCTCCAGAGCACAAAAAGCAAATAAGGACTGAAAATACCATCCCACAGATTAAACCTTTTTCTGTTTGAAAGAATGATTGAGAAGAGTTGCCAGAGTATTTGCCTAGCTCTGCCCATAAAGATTTAAACTTGTTTGCTATTTTCGCCTCACCTTGAGTCTGTAGTTTATGACAAGCAGGGATGGTAGTTAGGGCGGGGGCAGCCAAGTAACTCAATGGTCCTCAGAGTGCTTTAAGGCAACATCATAAAAGGGATCAGGGACAGAGCTGTTCGCCATGACCCCTCTCTGCAAACAAAGCAGGAATTACTGGGCAACCGTGTCATTCCCAACATTATCCCCTTGAAAGCACCTCCGCAAGAATGATTGCGCTGGGCAGCGGCGGGCAGCTGCGGGCGTCCTCCAAGTAAATGAGCACAGCCGTGGGTTTGCACGGCTCCGTGTCTGACCTGGCACTCCAGCACTGGCCTGTGGAGCTGCAGACCTGCCACAAAGCTTCATGAATTATGTTGATTGAGCAATTTTCAGTATTTCTCTGGCTGACAGCAGCAGTGGTGCTCTGTCTGCCAGCTCTTGGCTAGACAAAGCAGATTTAGTGTCCCCCATCTGGTAGTTGAACTCTGTGTGCAATCTGCACACAGCCACAGCCAACACTCAAACTGGGACCTCATGGGGCCTTGGCAGCGCTGGTACCAGGTAAGCCAACACAAAACGTGCTGCGGTAAACCTGTCTCGCTGGGAAGTGACCCCTCGCACCTGCGAGGAGCAGGAGTGGTGACAGAAATATAACTCTAAAATGCAGCTAGCCAGGATTGCAAAAAAAGGTGCTTTAAAAGCTATGCAGATTAGAAAAAAAACCCACAGAGTTGGCAACACTTATGGGACTTGTTTACACTTAATAGCGAATGCTGGTTACTAGCAATATCTTGTTTAAAATACAAGGCTATTTAATAGGCAGCTATTGATAGTTTACTATCCTAAGGTGAAGGCATTATTGCCAGAATTTTGCATTTAAATAAGCCACCACGCCCTGCAAAAATCACAGCTTTCGCCTCTAGGCTGTTGATTTGATTCCAGCTCAAATCAGCAATGACCAAAACCAGTCACTCTGCGGGACTGCGTGGTGACCTGTACATACAGAGCTCATGGGTCCAGTCTCACTGCAGTTTGCACGCCTTGTGACGGGGCTTCTGCCCATCTCCACAGCTGTCCATAAGCCAGCCACATCAATCTACCGCCCCCGTGGCCAGGACACACTTTTTAACCTGATCTCGCTTTCACTCCATGTGCTTGAGTCTGAAATAACCCGAAACTAGTGTTTCATCACAAGAAAACAAATCCCACATTTTTTTTTTCCCTTTTCCCAAAGCATCAGGTTATTTCATTCATCCTTCTCCACTGTACTTTGCCCATGGTGTGCCCAGGCTGGGCAGTGCCCTCGGTCGAGACAGGCACCTCTCTGCCACCAGCACAACCTTCACCTGCCAATGCCCTGCCAACTGGGTCTCACTGGGACCCACTTTCACACAACTGGGACTAGGTGCTATCCTGATATGGAAGTGAATTAATCTGATTTTGGACTATGGTCCCTTCTCCAACACAATTGTCACAAAATATTGAACCTGAACTACCTCAGAAAGCCTCCTTCCTGCTCCCACATCTCACCCCGCTGTTTTGCACTAGGACTGCATTTTGGTTTAGATCCATCCAACCTGTGAATCCATGTAACACTGGCCAAGCACAACTGCTGTAGTAGGGCTCTTTCCTAATCTTTCAAAAGCAGCCTGAAGACCCACAGATGTGCTTTACCCCCACATTTCAACCCTGGCCCCCACGCTCAGTGAGTGGTGCCGCTTTCCCTGTTTACGTTCGGCAGCGCGGCATAGCCAGATGTGCAGGTTACCCACACAAGGAGATCCCTTCCAGGTGCTTATCATTTATCATTGCTTCCCTCAGGCCTTCTCAGAGAGCACGTGTAACCTGCAGACACTCGTCAAGTGTGATGTTGCAACTAGAAGAAAAGAACTGAAGATCCTCTTAGTTCAGCCCTATTTCAGATTTTCCAATTAATGTTTTTTCTTAAATTTATCACTGGCATATCATAAATTTATCACTGGATATTATTATCAGATTGACACATTGTAGGTATAGTTATAGAAGAACGTGCTGTCCTCCCTAATCAGGATAGCGATGTGAACAGCCATGGCCAGGTAGCACCAGCAGACAAGGCTGAAGGCACAGGCACACAACAGCGGCAGCCATCGACACAGCCATACGCCGAAACCCTCTTCAATCTTCAGGGTCTCCTTCAGAGTCGATGACAGCCTGAGGTCTAAACACATCCACAGAAGCACACCATTAGCAGCTTGGGCAGCTGAGCGACTGGATTACCACCATCCATCTCCAAATATTTACTGTCATCTGTTTAACTCTTCCCCGCCCCGAGTTTCAAGAAGCAGTTGATTTTTATAACATTTGCATACATGCGACACAAACCACAATATTTTATTTTCCATTCTTCTAGCTGAGAGGAACTCTTGCTTTACTTACAAAAAGGTGGATTTAGGAGACCAAGCTCTGCACGGGCCAGAGAAATGACCCCCACTGCCAGGCAGCAGCCGCCCTGCAGCCGCTTTGTGCTCTGGCTTAGCCAGCACTGGAACTGCACCGTCGTTAGCACAGCCAGCAGCCAGGGCACTCGGCACTGAAAATCTATCACGCAATTTTATTCTGTACCAAGCAGCTCTATCTGTGCGATGGAGCAAGTCCACTGGATAGGCAGGCAGAGGAGGAGGCAGCACTGGATCCTCCACCGCTTCTTATCCCTAATTAGCTGTGTATCTTCAGGCTTTAAATAGATGCTGTCTGTCTGCCATGCCTATATAGTTTTAGGCCAGCAATAAAATGCAGGTATGAAAAACATACAAAAAGAATGTTTGCAGGATTCTTAATAATGGCAAAAATTTAAAAGCAAAATGGCAAAAATTTAAAACCAAAATGGCAAGTGTTCCTGTATTCTACAGTCAGCACTTGTTCACTTGTTTCTTAATGTGAAACAATCAAACATTTAAAATATGCAGGGACACACACGCAATTTGTATGTATAAACATACATTATTTAGACCAGCTGAATTCTCAAGAGCTGCAAATAGTCCATGAATTATTCTGTAATTTATACTTCCCCATCTGAGAATATGCTTCCACCAAAAGATTTTTCTTTTTCAATTAAAATTCATTTTGTTAACGTCCCAACCAAGCAGACAAAATAACACAGAGGGAACGCAAGGTATGACCCATGGGCTTTGCATGTCAGTCTGCTCCCAGACATCATTTTCCCCATAAAGCCCCCACAGCACCAGTAGAAAGCAGGCTCTGAGCCAGATGAGCAATTTTGTTCGCATACAACTCCCAGCCAACACCTATTTAGGAGGCACCTCAAACACAACAGTAGATTGAGACCAGTAAGAACCTCCTGCACACATGCCACACAGCTGATCCAAAAAACGAGCAGCGAGTCAGATCAGCGGCTCCTCACGCGCTTGTTGGCTCACCCCATCACCTCGCTGCTGCGGGACTTCGGGTACCACTGGCATAATGGATGGGGTTTACTCTCCTCCGCTACACACGTTTGCATGCTAACCCACCCCTCAGATCTGACTTCAGATGTAAAATGCCTGCTGCACATAAACATCCAGCTTCCCTTAGCTAGCTCAGCCACAGAGTAATGGTTTCCTCTTTAGCATGCCTGCCCAGCTGCTGAATCCGGCACAGCATTGGGACCATAGCTTGTGAAGCCACAGGCTTCTGTGTTTGTGCTGAAGGTTGCAGAGTTTCTGCTCATTTCACTTTTGCTCCTAACCTAGAGCTTCTAGACCCTTCTCTTAATAATTAAAAGACAAAGAAATTAGTTTTTCCTCTTCTCTGTGATGTATAAAATGAGTTGAAAAAATACCCAAAAAATTATAAAGGGGGAAAAGTATTTTAACATCAAAAATTAATATCTTGTCTATCAAAAAAACACCACTATAAAACTAATGTGATTATGACTGCAAAAGAAGATGAAAGTTGTGCTACAGAGAGAGAAGAAATGTCAAGTCAGGCTGGTTCAGGTCCAATATTCTGTTTGTTGCATGAGCACCTGTTGAGCCCAAGCACTGACAAGAAAGCTGCTCTTCTAAGAGCTAAATGCCTGCGCCTCTCTGAGCCGTATTTCACTTTCCTGTCCTTGAATTCCCCAAGGAATTGTCCAGGGGAAAGAAGGGGGATGGGGAGAGCAGCAAAAGCAGCTTTGCATTCCTGTTATTTTTAAATATAATAACAAAAAAATCCACAAGCAGAAAGCTGGGAATATTCAAAGCTTCCCAGACCTTTGTACAACATTTTTAAAACCCAAAGGGAAAAACAAAACAAAAAGGAGTGGTAGAAGCCAATTTTAAAGTTTCCTTTGGAGGTCACCTTTGAGATGAAGTCACAGATTTCCTCCACATAATATGGTCTGAAAATACATTATGATGATATTGATGGTTTCTGCGCTAAACAGCAGTGCCAGAAATTGAATTAGAGCTCTCCTGCCTTCTTCTCCAAAGTACTGATGAAGTACCCAGTCTGAAGCCTTTTTTTCCTTGTAAAAAAAAATTAACAGAATAAAAAATCCTCTCTCAAATATAAACACATCTAGCAGTTTGACCTGTTCGAATGAAATACCGCTATTGCTATTAGAGACCCTTTCTAACAATGCATGTCAAGTTGTAGGGCAGCCCCCCTGCTCAGCAGGGGTGCTTGGCATTTTTGGCTACTCCTCATACGTACCCCGATGCATTTTGTGTGGCAGGAGCCCAGTCTGGACAAATGAACTTTACCTGGAGATAACTGAAAGCAATTTGAAGGGTTAACCCAGAAGCCAGCAACATTGTTCTTAACTTCATATCTAAAGCCTCAGCTGAGGATTTGGTTAGAATTTCACGTTCATTTCAAGAGAGACATTCAGTGTGGTTCATATGGAACAACACAGTTACACTGCATCTAGCTTCAAAATCTTGCTGAACGAACAGTTTGCACTGACTGGTACAAACTTATCTGTGTTTGCCCCCAAAATGACAAGGCCACTGTGCCCTGCTCTCACGTTTGCAATGAACTCCGAACCGTTCAGACCCCACACAGCTCGCCTCACATCCCTGTCCTGCTCATGAAACCAAAGCCACCTTCATGGCGTCCCCACCTTTTAGGTGGCCCAGTGCATCTGCCTGCCCACGAGCCGATCTTCCAGCCCTGGATCAGATCATTGCTTAGCTGCATTTCATGTGCATTATGGCAAGCATTCCTAGATCAAATATGACTACTGTATTTGAAAACATACCAAAATCATAGGGGTGTTTTGGCAACCAAAGTCTGTGCGTGTACAACAATTTGCATCGTCAAGCTATTGGGTGAGAATTTGAACTAGATAACCAAAAGCAATACCTTGCATCACCCAAAAATGCGATCTTTCACAACTTACAGGCAGCCAGACTGTGAAGTGGGTCTGTAGGCAAACCCCAAGCCTCCCAGTTCTTCTCTGAAGATTTTTGTGTTTATCCCCTTTCCTCTGCTCGGGCCCTTTCTGAGCAAAGCAGCCTGCCTGGCTAGAGGCAGCCCAGGGTCCCAACAAGCACCCAGACTGTGAACAGAAGACCCCAGCAGTTTATCAGCACCCCTAGAAAGTATTCATGTGCACTTTATACCTTCACTCTTTACGAGATCAGATATGGAATCATCTCCAAAAAAAGAGGCAGGGAAGAATCCTACACACACAAAGAAAGAAAAAAAAAAAAAAAAGAAAAAAAAAGAGAAAGCACTTTAACTCACAGCCTGAACATTTCCTTTTTATTTGTGTTCTGCTGCTCCCCAGGACTGCCAGCAATGCCCAGCTGATCACATCTGATCTGTATAAAACACTGTCTTTACCTGACACTGTTTTGTCCGAGGGGAGCTCTTTAAATTAATTCCACAGGCTTCTCAGAGCCTTGACAATTCCGTTTTGATCTTCTCTGCTGCTTCCCAACACTTTCAGGGCTGTTTAAACCCAGTCAGAGCAGTCCAAAATGTATGGCAGCTCTTCTCGTAACACTGTCCCCTATTGCTATGGCTACTGAATTCCCCTTACACAACAGCTACAGGCAAAATCAGGGCACTACACAGTCAAAATTAGCAGTATTGCAAATATTTCCTCCCCCTTATCTGTCCATCTCTGGAAGACTTTGTTAGCCCGCATACCACTACGCCAATGCTTTGCAGCTTGCTCAAGTAGAAGCAGAGAACTGGGAGGCAAGCACCGCAAAGGTGCGAGACAGAGCTCCGGCTGCCGCGGCGCGCGAGACACGAGCCCAGCGCGCACGTCTCCCGTTTGGGCCAGGAGAGGCGGCAGCACGAAGCCCGTTGTGGAGGGGCTGCGGCAGAGCCCTTCCCCGTGCCAGGGAGGCTTTAATTTTTCGCAGGACTGCTATAGAAATTATGCATTAAAAAAAAGCCTTGCCATGATAAGTTTTATCCGCACAATTTACATATCTACCCTGACAAACCTTTTACATTTTCAGGGAAACATCTCGCACACAGATATTTAGGGTATAGCCGTATTTCAAATATTCAAAATAAAAATAGCTGTTTCATCCAGATAACCCCAGCCCCATCACAAAGTATTTCTCAGTGAATTAGAGGCGTCTCCTGTGGGAAAAGCATGAAATAGATTTTTCCTGTTCTCACTTGGTTCAGGATTGGGTTTTGTCTCATTTCAGACCCCCTCGAGGATTCATTAGGTTGCGGGTGGGAAGCACACGGTGCTTGAAAGCAAAGAATTTTCCTGCTAGGGCTAATAGCCAGCATTTCCAAACTTGGGCTAGCCAGATCACAGTGGGCGATTACAGAAAATCCATGACATGCTAGAGCAGGAGCTGAAGAAGTTCAGTTTAGCTGAATTTCACACCATGTCAGAGTCCTATTTGCAGCTTAGAAAATGAATTTAATAAAGCTTTTCTGCTGTAACATGGAGTGTCAGCTAGCAGATTCTCTGACACCTGCTGCTCTTTGAATCTGATACCATATTGCAGCATAATGTGGTCTAAAATTAGACTTCACACAACACACCAGGTTTCAATCTTTCAGAAAATAATTCTGTTCAGCACCTTTCATTCCCTAGCAATGTTTTGGGACACATGTCCTTTCTTTCCTGCCCCCTCCTGGACTAACACTTGGAATTTTCAAGCAAGACTTTGAATCAGTCGTAAAAATAAAAACAAACCAAAACTGAAATAGTTTCATTTCCACTTGATTGCAAATTATACCATGAAGAGATGCACACGCCAGTTTATACAGTTGCTTCCTACCTGCACCCCCACAGAACAGAGATAGCATAAAGCTGGAAGGCTTTCAACTCCGGGTGCCGAGAATCATTGTCTGAGAAGGAAAAATATCCAAAGCTTAAATGACAGTTGGGTGTTGGAATATCTATTTGAAGACTGAGAACCAACTACAGGAAGAAGCCAGTGACAGCTCCATGGGATAATGCAATTTTTCTGTATAAATCTCACTCATTACCAAAGAAAAGAATTAGCCTGATCTATTTCTTTCTCTAATCAAGATACATTTTTGTATTACGAATTTAAATGCAATTAAGTGATAGTTTATTCCTTTTATAGAGAACTGGCTGCAATTAATGCTACCTTTTATTCTAAATAGTAATTAGATTTTTTAAAATGTGCCTAGCCTTTAAAAGGTAAGTTGGCTCCAAAACCCGGCTCTTGGCTGAAATCGCATAGGAAGCTTCTTTCCCAAGACGAATACCTGTCTTGTCTTTCCCAGCTACCCACAAACTCTTCAAGACAGCATGGAGCTAATATACATAACATGAATAACATCTTGCTGCCAAGAAATCTAGCGCTGGTTGGCGCACTCTAGCACAGGCAACCAGTGTCTTCAAAAGAATTTAGAGGAGGTATAATTTAAAAAATAAAACATAAAAAAATTACAGATGTAGACATTAAAATGTATGGAATTCACTGTGGCAGAAAAGATACAGCCCTTTCACTGGCAAGAAATTGCTCTGAGATATCAAATAGAATTAGTAACCATGCTCTCATCTTGGGAATTACGATCGATCTACTTTTTGTATCAAAATCAAATGGTTTCCAAACTTAGAATGCAACACCCTGCGTCAGCTTGCAAATGAGCTGGAATGGGAACGTAAACAGATCACGAACACTAAACTGTAAAAATATAAATAGCATGCAAATTGAAGCAAATAAGATGTCCAGTGAAAAAAAAAAAAAAGTAGCTTCCCTCATTTTAACTGAATGTCCAGAATATAGTTTTGTACAAGACACCACCCATAAGAGTGAAACTGAATCTGATTGACTGCCTTAGTCAATTCATAAAACCTTCCTTCACCAAACGTGTTTAAGCACGCGAAT
>NW_009260435.1:13779758-13785933 GCF_000687185.1 Egretta garzetta | reverse complement strand
GGAAGAGGAGCATTGCAGAGACAGGCCTTGCAGAGCATCGCTAAAGCGACCCCAAAAGCAAATACAGAGGTGTGGGCTTTCCACCTGAGTCCCAAGAGCAATAGCGCATACTGGTTGACAGGTAAACCCAAACAGAAGGTTTAAAATCAAGGTTGATAAATATTTGATGTTGACATTATGAAGTGAATTGAATTCTTTACACACCGATAGCCCATTTTAGCTCAAGAATTACTCTAAAATGAATGGGTTTACACTGATTAAGTTATGATCTCCTCACCCTTCCCACTAAAATATATTTTCATCAGATGTTGCTGTTTCCATTCAAAATATGGGTGAAGACTGAAACTGTGTTCTGCACCAATATGCTATAACCCCTACAAACTACTAACCTTTTCCTGAACATTATATGGGTCTGAGCAGAAGCTGAAGAGAAAGGAGAACATAAAGTTTCTATACATCTCATTTTGTTTAAACTAGCTTCACATCTTGAAAATGCAATCTACATATTGAAACAAAGGAACCATCTTAATGGGTACATTACAATAACAGCTCCTCCCATCAATCTCCATTTACACCCATCCATATGGCAAAAAAATGGTAATCTGAACAGAAAGAAACTCCTCAAGCATTCCTGAAGTAGTCTCAGGCTATTCAGCCCATCAAATTTACATCTATGAACATACTCACATCCCATTTTAGAGACAATATTCATTATGCTCATCAAAAGTATTCAGTCTCATTTTTATGTTGGAGGTACAGATGCTTATTTATAGCTCAATTAAACTTTTTTAAAAAAAAAAGTCCAAGAACTTTAAGTTGCTATGACCTGCCTGACTCTGAGGTATTCTGCAAGTGCTGAAAATGCTGGTGCCAAAATCTTTCAAAAATACCACCAGGATCTTCTAGTTTGGTAACCTAGGCTGTAGCCATGCCAAAGTTTTCCTTCAGACCTTGCACGAGCTCTTGTTCCTTGTTGTCCCCTGATCTATTTCTCAGTGAACCAAGGGTATGACTAACTAGGCATACAGGTGGCTTGTGAGGGTTCATCAATAAAAACTTACATTTGTAAAATACTGAAGATCTTTGGTATGCCTATAAATCTTCAGATGCATATAAATGCAGTTATTTTAAAATTTGAAACTACATGTGTAAGAATTATAGGAGATAAAATAACAATGGCTAAGACAGACATATGGAGCACGTAGCAATTTGAGACATGCTCAGGGCCAGGAGAAGAGAGCCAGGCTTGGGTAGTCTGGCTACACAAATTTTTGAGGTTTGGACAGTAGCTCCTTAGCATCATTTTATGGCCATCCAAAGTTGATGAGGGACTCAGTCATAAATTATTTATCTTTTATTTTAATATATTTAATGAAAACCAGCTATTACATTCTGTTTGATTATGGTGCTGGTTTGCATTTTAATCTGTTTTAATCATTTTGCACATTATGATTAAGAGAGAAAGAAATAAAGAGGGTAGAGCAGGACAGGCACTATCTGGTCATATATACCGTTAACTAAATTGAGCCTGGGATCCCAGGCTGAAATCATGCTCATGTATTATGAAGTATGGCCAGAGCAGTAAAAGATCTCACTGTCCTGAGGCACCAAATACTTCCACTTGCCTCTCTCTCCCACCCTGTAGCTCAGATTACAATGGGTGATTCCCTGGGATACACAACCACGTGAAGGAGTAGCTGGGTGATGGAGGACACAGCTGCCTGCAACCAACGCAAAGCCCTCCATGGTATTACTGCAGAAACAGAATCATAGAATCCTTAAGGTTGGAAAAGGCCTCCAAGATCATCTAAACCATGTCCTGAAGTGCCACATCTACAGGTTTTTTTAACATTTCCAGGGATGGTGACTCCACCACCTCTCTGGGAAGCCTGTTCCAATGCTTAACCACTCTTTCAGTAAAGAAATTTTTCCTAATATCAAATCAAAACCTTCCCCGATGCAACTTGAGGCCATTTCCTCTTGTCCTATCAAAATGCAACAGTCCTATCAAATGCACAGGAGAAAAAGTATACGTGGAGTGGTGGGGAGAGGAACTTGTGAAAGCTATTCAGAGGTATTGCCAGCACAGAATATTTTTATATCCTTCTAAACTTTGAAACAAGTAATATATTACTTCATGTATGTTCAATGTTCCCCAGACCAGGAAGACCTGAAAGCCAGCCCTGAAAGAGGGAAACCTGACTCGAACACAAGCTAGCAATAATGAAAGTCATACCCAGAAAATGCACAAGGCTGTCTTTAAAGAAGTGGCCTCCAAGACAAGGAGGCTTGCCTTCACACAAACACAGTCTCCTTTAACTGTGGCAAAGAGGGAATCGGAGGGACCACTCCAGAGAGACTCGTGGGGTTAAGCTGGCCACTTCCCTTTGACAGATCTTGACAAATCATTTGACATGCACATGGCCACATGGAACCCTTTCCAACATATACAGTAGGAATTCACCCATCTGGAAGGAATCACATGCAAATCCCGACCCCAGTTTAGCCCTGCATTCCTCATTACCTGCTTGAATACCTATCCTGGCTGGATTCTCAGGCAACAAGCAAACCAGTTGAATTCACAAGCAGAGTTTGGATGAACACTGTTCTGTTACCCGAGTAGTAGATGGGAAGAGCTCCTGGTAATTCAGGATGCTAAAAGCATACATACAGGAGAAGCTAGGCAGGGAAAGCAGCTTTAACTGCAGACTCTGTGCTTTACACATAGCCAGCAAACTGTTAGGGGCTTACAGTATCATAAGAAAGCTTTTCAGTTCTCTGTTTTGATGGATACACATCTCTGTACCTATGTATCAATCCAGGAGTAACTTAAATGAAGTCTTGTTTCAGAAAAAGGATGAAGTTATAGCTATCGAATGAAACAGATTGCTTCACAGGGGCTCTGTACCAGTACAACAGTGTAGAATAAAGCTGCAATTTGTTTTCCGAAAAAAGTGTTTATGCTGTTACCATTGCTACTGACCCCAGTACGCACCCAGTTTCAATAGCATAAGGATGCCTTAAGCCAGTATTAACTTTCTTCCTTGCTTGGGAATGTACCAGAAGGTTTCGATCAGGTCCACAATAAAGTGATAAAGTACCACTGGCATTATAGAGGACCTCAGAGCAAAACTGAACACATCAGACTCTGCATTCAAACCCAGAATGAGCTACTAGTTCACCTTCTTTGTACAAAAATCAAGACGGGGTAACTGAAGGACTGCAATAAAAGTGAGATGCAACCACCACCTCAGTGGTTTGCAGTGATGATGCCTATCATAGGTCTGTGCGGGTTGCCCAGCTTGAAGGATGCACTGGGGAGTGCAGCCCGTCCAACCCACACAAGGGGGGCTCTGACCCCATGCTGAGGCATCTTCCAGGGGAGCAAGGGGGAGTACTGTGGACCCAGCATCAGAGCAAGTGGGAAAATCTGAACAAGCCACAAACTGCTTCTCTGAGCTAAAACAGAATAAAAAATTCTTGCTTAATCACAACAGTCAAAACAATGAATCAGAACAAGTACAAAGGGTTGTTAATTTGTCATTGACTTGACTGATGGACCACTGTAAATAACAAGAACTCAAATGATGCTCCATGTAGATACACAGTTGCCTCTTCTTGAGCAACCGAGATTGAGGAACTGGTAGAAATACCTATGTATTTCATTCCCGCTTGAGTAATGCATGGCCTGTGGAAGACTCTTGCTGAACTGTAGTGTATGTAGTCTAGGATTTGCCTATTCCACCAAATTTGAGCGTGAACAGTGGTAGCTCAAACATCTGGGTGGATGGAAGTTAGAACAGACAAGAGGTCTGTGACATACCAGGTATTTTCTTACTGGATCCATAGCAAGTTTTCCCCAACTCACTGTTGCTAGGTAGTTAATGAGGATGCAGTCTAAAAAAGTTAAATGATTCTATAGTTCATAGTTATTGGCTAAAATGTGTTTTCAGTAACATGGCTGTTTGCCTGGCCCATGATTTTTTTTTTTTCCCTGAGATTCAGTCCATCAGCCTGTAACGAAGCCAAGAGTTAGAAGAGATGTCCTCAGATTTTATCAGGGGAGGAAGAACGCACTTCCCCACTCCCCCCTACCGTAACTCCCAATTACCTTGACTTGCAGAAGGTTGATCCAGATGGTGAACACAAGACTGCAGGCAAGCATGCCTCGAACGAATTCTCAGTGTGGAAGGGTGGAATAAGCCATATGTTTTCACAAATTAGGGGTGACTCTCTAACGCCTGAGTGATGAAGCAGATCCAAGAGTAAGTTATGCATGATCCTCCCCAATGAGTGAAGAGAAATGTTTTATTCAGTGCCTCATGCTGTGAGCTATATTTATACCAAATGTATCTTTGTACATTTTAAAATGTTATCTATTAGAGGATATTGCAACTGCAACACAGGATTACGTGCACCACCATTTAAAACCCAAGAGCTATGGGACAGCTATATGTAGCCCTGACACCATCCATCTGTGAAGTTACTTGTCCAGGTGACTCAGAAAGGCCAAAGACCTTAAAATCCAGCTTCGCAAACCACTTTGGAGAAAGCCTTTTTCTTCTACGCAGAAGGTACTAAACCTCTGAAATCATCTGACCAGAGGAAAACACAGCTAGCACCTGGTTTTCCATTCTTTCTTATGGTAACCATCCAATAGCACAGTGTTTGAGGGATTTTTTTTTTTTTTTTTTTTTTTTTTTAGAAATCCCCAGCTTCTAGAATCCTTGGATTATGTTAGCACCTTAGTTTTTTCTTCTTTGTTTAAAATCTCCCAAAAAGCAAAAGTTAGACATCAAAATAAATTATCATTATTTTAATCTCAGAATTGTTGAGGAGAATTTCTGAGCCTCTGGTAACAGAGAAGACCGCCCAGGTAGAGCGGTAGGAAGGAGGCAGCCCTTTGCTTGCCCCCCAGCCCCCAGGAGCAGCCTCCCCGGGGAGCTCAGCCTGCACGGGGGCCACCCGCCTCCCCAACGCGGCCACTCTGCCTGCAGAGGCAGCCTACAGCAGAGAGGAGATGCAGCCAGACAGTGCTCTCACACAAAGACTATATCTCAGATGGAAAGAGAATAATGGTAAAAACAAAAGCAAAGATCATTCTGACTGAAAATCCATAGCTACTCTTAAAGATAATAACTACAATCACATTTATTGACCAAGCTGCAGAGTTAGAGCCCATAGGCAAGACCATGGGCTGAGATGAATCGCCATACCACCATTAACTTTACCACTCCACGCTCGATCTCGCCCACAGTGCTCCCAAAATGGCCACGGTATATTTTTTTCCTTTTATTGTACAAAAACTCCAACCATTTTAAAAAGTACATTTGCTGTACAGCTTACATTTCACTTATTTTTACACCTCACTGTAATTCATTCCCCAGCCTAATCTGTATCTAAACATATGCAGCAATGCGGTCTATTGCCATTCTGCTTATGAAATTCATGAACTGAAGAGACCATAGGAAAATTTTTGAAGCTATCTCCTAACCTTTTAATCAGTTGTTACCTTCTGCAACAGAATTTCTCAAAGCTCAGCTGCTCTGAATTCTTGCCTGTCTCATGTAATGAGCAGATGTGGCAAAGTAAGGATTTGTAACATGATGAAAGTTATGATGACAGGTCTTTCTCTGCCAGATTTTTGTGTTTTTACAGGCTAACACTGAACTGCAGCACTTTTTTTTTTAATTCAGTTTCTGACAAGAACACATAAAAAGCATATCAAAGGCAACAATAAATCCACTAAAATACTTCTCTCAATTCAAACAGATCTGTACTTTACAGGACCGTGCAGATCGTGCTCAGCTTGAATTTATTCATGAATATCAGCCCCAACATCTCAGGACTCACGGTGCCCTGCACACCCCTTCTACCTCCTGAAAATAGCCCCATGTGTTACTTGGTGAGGGGAACTGAGATGATGATATGCAGGAATATTTAACTGGCAGAAGGAGGAAAAACCAAACGCAGCTCTGAAGACAATGATAAAAGGAAAACAGTCCTCTCCCTCCCCTGGGCAGCAACGCAATTACGAGCGAGAGCACTGCTCCATGGTATTATTGCAGGCTGAAGTGGTAGCATTCTCCATGATTATCACAAATGTCTCCACTGGGAGGAGGGAAGTGGGAGGATTTACCAAGCAGCAAATCCTCAATTTCCCTCCCCCTGTTCC
>NW_009260435.1:13767418-13779731 GCF_000687185.1 Egretta garzetta | reverse complement strand
AGAGGTCCCTCAGACAGCTCCAGCAGATTTACACCCATCTCCTAGCAGAGCCAGGCCAGGGCAGGGCAGGGCAGCCATGGGAACCCCTTCTGCATTGATCACTGCCTTGCCAGGCTCACCCAGAGCTACTGAGGACCTCCAAGGGTCCCACAGAGCCTCTGGCTGAAAGCTGGGGCATCTTGGTATGCTTTCTAATATTTTTCACACATGGCCTTTTCTCCCTTTGATTCAGGACACTTTGAAAAACATTTATGAAATGAAAATTCCAAGTTATTTCTACTCAAAAGAAAAAGTCAAAATGCTTCATCTTAGTGTCAACATTTCGAAGTGCTGTTACACAACCAAAACTTTGCTCAAAATATTTTGATGATAACAAGACAAAAATGGTGAGAGTGAAATAAAACATGTTGATAACATCTCTCTGAAGCCTGAAAAAAAAAAAAAATTCTAAAAAAGTTTCCATCTAGCTACAAAATTAACCAACACTGCTGACACCTACCAAATCCCTCTACCGAACAGGCTGATAACTTCAAGACTGGTCCCTACTTGAAACGAGCTTATAACTGCGTCTGGCTATTAGGGGCACGCCTGCGCGATGCTTCGCAGGCTGCCACACACTTGTTCTGCCCACGTGTCAAACCGAAAGTAATCTAAAAAAAACAATAAAGCAAGTAGTTTGGCAGGATGCTGAGCCCAAGCCAATATACTCCGCCACTTGAGCCATGTATGAGGTGAGGGCTGGCCCCACGCTAACACCACAGCTGCTGCCCCATGAGAACGAGCACACAGATAACGCACGAATGCCTGCCTTGCAAAACACTCCAGAAACGTACTTCTAAACGTCTACAATATAATTAGCCCAACAATAAGGCCCACAAAGTTTAAAATACGTCATCATCCCTAGGACTACTTCCTCTAGAAGTGAAGCGTATTATTAGCGGGATAGAAGGGGAAATGGTCTGCATTGTCTAAGCAATACCTGGTCCATTAAGGGAAAAATCTGCCTACTGGCCTGCTGCTTTAGTATTTTCCTGGCTGAACCGACATATGGTTCATTATTATTGTGCATTACGATAGCCCCTAAGGAACCCAGCTATATCAGGGCCTCAGTCTGCTAAGCACTTGTACAAACACAGGAAAAGAGCCCCTCCTCTGAAGAGCTTGCTGTCTAAACAGAGGAGACAGACAAAGGGCCGAGATGCTGTGTGAGGTTTTGAAAAATTCATCTTACATTCAGGGGTGGGTTTTTTTCCTCCAATTGGTTTTTTGCTTTGGTGAAAAGAGGATTTTATTTTTCCAAGAGACAAAAGGAAAATGAAGGGAGGGACATTACAAAGGCTGAGGAGATGAATGGACAGCAGAAAAAGCAGGAACAAGGAGGTTAATGAGAAGAAACCGAGATATGAATAAATACAGACAATTTTTACATTTCCAAGAGGAAGGGGAGCATCTTTTCACCACGTGTGCAGCAGATAAAACAAAGAGTAACGGGTTCACACTGCAGGAAAAACATTAGCTATCACAGAAAAATGTTTTATGGAACTAAGACTAGGGAAACCGAGGGACAGACGGCTGGGAAAGCTGGAGAGACACCAACACTGGAAGGCCTCAAAAACCACATGGAACTTTTATCAGAAGTGACCTAGACATAAGTGACTCTGCCCAGGGCTGGGTGCTGAGCTCCCTGCCCTTGCAATCGCTCTCCCATCCCTGTTGTTCCAGGACTGTCACCTCTATCACATAGTCCTGGGCTAGGATCACTGCTCTGCTGTGGCGACAGTAGGTACAAAAAGAGCAAGTTTAAGCTCACTCAGAAATGAAACCACCTCTTTCCCCATGTTCTCATTCATTTTTCTACTCCTATTTCCCCATACATCTGCTACCTTGAGACAGCAATAAAGAGAGATCATATACACAACGAAAGGTGTCCAAAAGGGGAAAAGAAAGCCCAGTCTTTTTCAAGTTCATATAAAAAGCCAAGCAGCTGTTAAAGTCTGAGTTTTATTTCCTGGGAAACGCTAAAGATGCCACAAGTCCACCTTCAATCCTGCAGCCCTCAAGCATGGAGAGACAGCTCTGCAGGGGACTAGACAGGAGGAAGGAATAGCAGATGACAGCAGTGCCCGCCGAGAGGAAAACCTTTGCTAATTCCTTGAAACAGATCCGGGATGCATTAGGTAGGGCTGATGTCCTATGAAATCCCCTTGATTTGTGAAGGATCCCTTTCTACCTCTTCACTGAGGACAGAATGAGCACTTAAGAAAATCAGAACTGGGAACACTCAGAGTTTATGTTGTGGGCGGCAAAAACCAACAACTGAGGAGGGTCCAAGTGTCTCCCTTGTCTTGTGAAGCAGCAGTGATATACAACAGCAGGAGAGAGCCCATCTGCTAGATCCTGTTCTGCACTTCTCCTCCACAAGATTATCTTTTACTTTACTCCAGGGAAAGAACAGCAATGCCTTCTCCCTGGTTTGCATTCTGGATGACTCAAAACCACCCTGCTGACTCCCTCTGCCCTCCACCATTGACAGGGACAGACCAAGTGACTCAAATAAAAGTGCAAAGCAGCATCCACTTATCCACCACTCCCCACGATCACAAACAAGTGCAAATTTAAGGTCCTACAGGGCACAGATGATGATGCACTGTCCGCATTTTGGGCTTGCAAAGGATAATGCCGTGTTTCTGCATTACTACTGACTTTCTAGCAGGAGACTCACACCCATAAGATGTGCTCATCTGAAATACCTTATTTTCCCCTGCAATGCTCTATATTGACCATAGAATATAGTCCTTCTCCTCTCCTTTGCAAACCTGTTGAAGAAGAGACCATTATCCCAAGTGGGAAAAAGGCTTGAATGCAGCCTCTTCTAGTCTCTAGTAGGAGCCTTCCCACAGTCAAGATAACCTTCTGCAGAAATAAACAGAAGTCAAGAGCCCTCTGCATCTGCTTTCAGCATCCCAGATGCTATTGTTAACAGAGCAGCACTTGGAAGGAGTGAAGTGCTCCAGAAGTGCTTATCTTTATGACCTGCCTCTAGCAGAGAAATGAGCTCATTATCATTATCTTAAAATATTATTTTATTAAAACATAATAATACTGTTTCATTGTTTAGATCCTGAGAACTTTGGTCTCACTCAGAGTGGCGTGTTTCTCTTTGGGTTGTTCCAAACACCTAGAAAAAGGCAGCTCATGTTTTACTGAATCTAGCTGAATTTCAGAATTGCAGAGCCCCAGTGATTCAATTGCTTCTGCAGCCTGGAGGAAGCGTTTACAAAGATCCTCTCTGTCAAACCCAGCTTTCCCCCTTCCATCACCTCCCCAGCCCCACCAGAATAATTAACCTCAACATTTAAAGAGAAAGGGAAAAAAAAAAAAAAAAAAAACCACACAAAAAACCAAAAAACTAACACTCTAAAAGCATATAACCTGGAATCCTTATTCTGAACATTTTTCCTTCAGTGGCTCATCTGCCTGCAGGGAATTCAGTTAGTTACATTGCTAGACTAAAAAAACCTGAAGCTGTCCTTGAAATGAATGGCTCCATTCATTTAAGTGGGAGTGTGTTCTGGTTTTATTACCTGACCCCATATTTCTACCACAGAATCACAGGGCAAGTAAGTAAAATAACCTGTTCTCAACTGTGGCTGCCTGGTTATATCCTCCTATTACATTAATTTTTGTTATATTTCTAGGATTAATTCTGTACACTAGGAAAGGATAACATCCCCCACCTCCCTGTGAAAGCACAGTTTTCAAATATCTTCTGAATGATTTAGTGCCACTTAGCCCATTGAATTTCTGTCTCAGCAATTAAAAGGAAAACCAAGAGAATTAATTAATAAACTGAGAGGGAAAAAGTCTTCTAAAATAACTATTACGAAAGCTCACAATAAGCAACAGCAGCCTTTCCTTCATCTTCAATGGACTTTATATCAAATCCAAACTGCAGTCATTTATTTCAAATAAAATAGAGTTGTTAAATTGCAAACCAAAAAACCCCAACAGCATTCACGCAAATGAGGGTTGGTTTCCCTAATCTTTTCATCATCCTTTTACAAGGTTTTCAGGAGCGCATCTCTGGGAGGGCCCCTTCCCAAAACCGCTCTACAAGAAATTACATCTCAGACGTGTTGGTGCACGGCTGCGCCCACGCTCCAGCCCTGCCGCTCAAGCAGACGTCTCGGCGTGGGCACCGGCCCGTGCCCCCGGAGCTCGGCACATCCCAGACCAGCGTTGGCCTGTGCCAGCTGCCCGGAGCAGGGGCGGGGTGCTGCACCCATGGGTGCTCCCACCCGAGCATCCCCAGGGTGGCACCCCTGGGCACGCTGCTGGCCCCTCCAGCAGAGGGAAATAATCAGCCTGATAATTTTGGCCTGATATGCAAATAGGTCTTTACCATTACCAAGCTCTGTAACAGATAAATATACCTTATAGACGAAATCATTATCTAACTGCTTTTTTTAAAAATGGAGCTGGGCAATTATTTTTAAACCCTGCTATGAGGAATAATAGCAGACTTCACAGGGCTGGCGGTGAGCGGCCCATAATGCTTGGGGAAAGTCCAGGCTGAAATGCTCTGTAGTTTAATGACATGTTACATAGGGAGAAAAATGTATTTGGAAGGCAATACCATTAAGAGAGGTAAGAAATAAAATGCTGTACTGTAAAATGCTTATAAGAGGGGAAAAAAAAAATACCTGACTATTCAATTTTCAAAAGATTTCAGAGCTTGTCTGTCTGGTCTATGATGAGTAAACTAAAGAAAAATATCCTGGTTCTGCATAGAGCTGAAGATGACCTTACAGGACCTTTTTTGTTCTGAGAGACAAACTAAGGAAGGTAAAACAGGTGCTATTGTTAAGAAAGGGATATTCAGCCCCAGGATGATTATGATTCTTCAAGCTGTAGAATTGCAGTTCAGAAAAAATCTGCAGCAGCTTTAACTTCTATTAATAGCACAGAAGCATGTTCTGGCATTAAAATAATGAGGAATGCTAATTCCAGATCCCTTTTGATCCCATCTCTCTCTCTCTTTTTTTTCTTAATGGCATATCTATTCTTTTTATTTTAATGTTTCTGATTATTCTGGAGATAATTATTCATAAATAGTTTCCAGTAAAACCTGTTTAATAGCCCATTTTCATTTAGCATCCCCCAGCAGCACAAAATTTCTAGTTACTTACATCAATGGTTACCTCTCAAAGATGACAGCAACCTCCCAGAAACAATCCTATTTCAAGTGTGCTCACTGGATTCCTGGGCTTGTAAGTCACAGTCTGCTTATTCTATACATACGGTTTCTACAGAACCCATTTGGAGGCTATAAGCCATATAACGCTGGCATTTCCAAAGCAGGCTGATTAGATACCCGTTTCCTGACTATCCTTAAAGGAGAATTTTGCAGCTGGAAAACTCAATTTCTTTAAAAATCCTGGCTGGGTAATTGTTATTTTTTAAAAGCAGAAAATAGATATTTTGCCTGCAAGCAGAAAGGTCACTTAAATAGATACCACAGCACTAAGAGCCCTTTCGAGCAATTAAAAAAGTCTTGATTAGCAATTCGTACATCAGGAGACCTATGAAACAAAACAGTGCTGTGATGTATACCCAGTAGCTCCTGTGAAACATGAGCCTGAGACCCCCACTGCAGCCAACGCCCCATAAATGAACAGAAGAAAGAAGCCTCAGCCCACATTAGGAAAGGTGTAACAGATACCATTTTATCTCCTAAATCCTTCTGAGCTGCCCTATTGCCTGCCCTTACAGCACAATGGAATGCTGGTCCATGTGTGGGGTGCTTAGGCACTGCCAAAAAATGGGGAAAATTAAAAAAAAAAAAAAGAAAAAAGGAAAAAGTAAATGCATATCAAAAAGAAGAGGTAGCAAAAAAGAAAATGCACCAGTAAATCTGGTTTCATTTGTTTGGAGAGGTAGTCTCGGTGATCTGGCTACTAGCTACCAGCTAAGTGTGTTTTAATTAAATAAATATGAATTGTTAATGGGAATTCCTTTCCAGTGTTGCCTTTCCAAATAGAAAAATGGAAGATGACAGCCAAACACCTGCCAGCCAGTGCAAGGAGGGAGCCACCGCTCGCTTGCGTGGCTGTTCCCTCCTCACCACGGCATTATCAAAGCTGCAAGCGAAGCGCAGGCTGGAGCACGGCTCCTCTCCTCCGGCGGTTATCAGTGTCAATCTTGATCTGCCTGACTGCGACCACAGATAATGAATGCTAATGGAAGAGCATGTGTTCCTGTGTCAAGTATGGCACGTCCCATTTTGCGACTCGGGCTATTGATACAGCAAGCCAGCGTAAACATCGGCTTGCAGCAGATAGGTAAATAATGACAAGAAATTCCTCTACTTCAAGAAGCTCACAACACAAAGGTACTCTGGGTACGACAATGAGATGAGAATGACAATCTTTGATAGCCACAGTACTTCAGAGGGTGGCGGGAGCTCTTCTGGAGGCAACAAGTTCGAAAGTTCAATACAGCATCATGTAAAGTATTCTTAACTACTTGTCCCATGTAGGCAAAGGGGATGGAGGAGACCAGAGACACAAAAAGTTTCAAAAAGCAGCATGAACAGAAGAAAGAGATTGCTGAAGGGATGACAATGTGAGAGAAGATATTGCTGTCCAGATGCAGGTAAGAAGGAAACGTAAGGGCAAAGATAACAAAGAACAGGCTGTACTGATTGTCCCCTATTCACCACATACGTGCCACCATCCCTTGGGCAGACACAGGCAACTTCATGTTCACCAAAACCACACAGAGAACAGCCACCTGTGGTGAAGATACACGCAGCTCTGGACACGTCTCCTAGTAGTAGCTGCTTCCCTAGAGAGCTGAAAGATGTCCCCATTTGACTCAGCAAGGGTCTGCTTGTTTCCACCTGGAAATAAGGTCTGTTCCCATCCATGTGGGTAAGAGCCTGGCTGAACTGGTTTCCAAGGCATCTCAGCTTTACCCGAAGGAACTCCGGAAGGGGATCCAGCAAGAAATATTTATTAGAAGGAATCTCAAAAGCTTAAGGTGGAAGAGAAGGTAGTAACATTGGGACTAATCAATAGATATAGATCACTGATACCTGTCAGCCAAAGTCCCAATCTTTACTCTGGCTCACCAGCCCAAGAGCTACCAGAGATCAAAGCTGTGCTCAGCAAGGACCAGTCCTAAACCCAGCCCAGCAGCCTCTAATGAAAAGCAATTCAGCATACTGTGAATCAGTAAAATATCTACCACACCTGTACGGCATCACACAGTCAGATACCCACTTTTCAAGTCCACCTGACAGCCGGAGCGAGGGCTCCTCTGCGAGCCACATGGGCACTGTATCTCTGAGCACCAGGCTGGCATCATGCAGGGCTTTGCTAAGCACACAGTCAGCCTCTCTGGACGTATTTCAAATGACAAGCTGTATGCAGCGTAAGACTGAAGCCCCTAAATGAAGATTAGTCATTGGAATTCTTTGTTAGCAGGTACTGTAAGTAAAAGCATGTTTCCAGTTTAGTGAAGCAAGTGCATATTGCTTTTAACTTACCCTCTGAAGTGCTGTCACCTGTCAAAATCTCTTTGCTAAGTCGTGATACCACACATCAGAAGTATTGCAGATGCAGACATGCTGCCTCATGGCAAAGGGTTGACATTTATTTCTTGGTGAGGACCCACAACCCTCTGCTGCTACAATAGCAACATCCTGCCAGAAAAATCAGTACAGCATTTCTTTGAGGAAAAAATTCCTGGAGACAAGAATAAAGAGCAACTAAAAAGCATGTCCTCAGAGGTATACTGCAGCCTGGATAAAGGCGTAAAGATCATGCCAAATCACTTTTAAACCTAGCTGAACCCTGTAGTCCTGAGAGGAAGGAAAAAGAAAAGAAAAGGGGGTAGAGATGGGGAAGGAAAAAGAAAAGAAAAGGGGGTAGAGATGGGGAAGGAAAAACAAAAAAAAACCCCACCCAAACCACCCCACCCCACAACTACACCACCCACCCATCAAGCACTGGGGGAACTTAATCCCTTTATAGGCTCATTAACAGGTTCCCAGCTGAAGCACACCAAGCCATGGGGCTTCTAGTGATCACCTTCACCTGCCACACAGCCTCTTGATACTCAGTTGCATAGAAAAGCAATTAGAGTTAAGCAGAACACCTCTGTGATATTGAACAAATACTGAAAAATTGCATAAACAGCTTTTTTATTCAGTACCACCAGGCTAAACTTGCCTGCTAGCTTGCAAATAATTTTTAACTAGGTAATTGAGTCTGTTGAAGCAGATGCTACCTTCTAAGAACTATTTGTCTGCTGGCTAGAGAAGCCAAAATTCACCATGTGACCAACTAACTCCTCTTTCCTCTCGCTCTGCTCTCACAGCTCAGGTGACAACAGGAAAAATACCTGCCTTTACATTGTTATAGAGATGCACACGTAATTAGTAATAACTTAACCTGGGCGTACATCTGCACACTGTGACTCCCAAGGATGTTATCAAAGCAAGTTTTCAACCAGCTCTGAAACTGGTGGTAGCAACACAAGTTAATCACCAAAGTTTTTAACCAGTTTCTTGAGTGGGTTTTACAGCTGCAGTGAACTCATTGTCAAAATATCTCTGTTAAAGCTCCTGAACACAGGTCTGAGGCGGTCACGGAAGCATAGCCACAGCCCTTGGTTATCCCAAAGTAACAGATTGGGGGCTGGTCTCCACTATTCACCTTCCCGTATAACTAATGGTGGTTTCTCAATCCATCACAATTCATTAGCAACCCAGGACAGTAACAGTTCTATCATTTTATTTTTACTAAATCTGGCAAGGACAGTGTGTCTTTGTTCCATTTTTGTATGCATCTGTATTTTCCCTCCCCTTTCCATACACCAGTCGTTCGTACGGGATGGATTTTGGTCGAGCCTGGGTAGCACAGGGAACTGGCGTGCCTGTGAGTCTGGGCACACCGACGCTGCGAAGAACAGCTTGGGTATTGTGCCACTGAAATAAAGGTGCTATACCTTATAAATTGGTTCTTTTTGCCTAGGATTGAAGCACCAGCCCTGAAGAAGGGCTTGTGTGCCTACAGCTGTGACCATGGATTTTTACTGTATGAGCCAGTCTAACAGAAGACATTACCTTCAGTGCAAAATTTGTCTTTCCGAAATAATATTCACTTGAACACTGTTCACCACCAATACAGGGTGCTCAAAAAGAGCCTTTTGGGGACAAATTCTCATGCCTCTGGTAACAATCATTATCACCTGCACTACTATTAAGCCCATTGATTCCTGGCTCTAGTATATCACTGCCTAACGTACTATTTTGGGAGGTAGCATTTTTGTGACTCACAGCTTTCAAGCGGTTTTGTAGGCCTACTAGCAGAATAGAGTGTTATTCAGTGCAAGCAAAGACATCAAATTTGGTTCAGATGATGATATTCGAGATACGTGGCACCATTCCCAGAGGCATTAGAAGAGATTCTCTGAAAAATAACATGAGAAATGGATCCTCCCTTTTCTTCCTTGTCTGCTTTCCGAACCGCTGTGAAGCAGAGCTGTGTTAGAAAGCACCTGTGGGAACAGGGCAGTCAGGTAACTTGGCCTTTGCCTGCCAAAGAACTCAGGGTCTGAGAAGTACAAAAAGCTTACTGAACTACAGAGAGCTTTGAATTTAAAAAAAGATAATAATAATCTGTGACTTTTAGCAATAGGACATGTTCTTCTGCTGCTATTTTGTGTGTTCTTCACCTGCAGGACACTACTAAAACCAGTCCACAGGCACGTGCACAAGGGCCCATCGACCCGCACATGCTGCAGCCCCTCTGATTTTGAAAATCCATAGACACTTACCTCTTTTCTTCCCATCCTTACCACGCACAGAGGGCATCTCAGCGGGCTTCTGCATCAGAGCTTAGAAGAGCTAGAACCTGAAAACGCAAATAAATTTCTCTCAGCATTACCAGTGACTACAGACATTGTTAGTATTTTTTTTTTACTTGTATTAATAGCATTCTATAGGTGCTTTAAATAATTTCAGTAAGCAGCAGGTTGTCACAGAAGATATCAATGAGCTGGTGGCAGTTAGGGAGCAGAAAGCAGGATGGCATTTGTTAGCTGTGATGCACAGTGGTGTGGACTTGCAGGAGCGTCCTGATCAGCCTTGGAGGCTCAGAGATTGCCTCCCCCTGTGCAACTGCTGGCAAATTCTCCCTGTGCATTAGCATATCAAAGCATATACCACCAACAAAATTAACAAAACACGAAGAATGAAAGGGACACACTGCAACTGAGTTGAGAAACCAGAAAATAAGCACACCTGCTATCATTTCCACTCCTGTGTACTTTCAGCTGAATATAAGCAGCCCTGCAGAAGGCAAAATTGTGCTGCTTTGGGCCTGATTCTGCCTTGTAGAGATTTTGTAATGCCACAGGTGACAGCGAGTCTGTAAATGAGTATCCACCTGCACACAGACCGTTGCAATTCTTAAAGATTGTGTCTTGCACTCGTAGCCTGGCTGGGTGGTGGTCACCCTGTTGCCCACTGCTAGGCAGCTGACGGAGGAGGCGGCAGCGCTCAGCCTGCTGCTTGCCCCAAATGGCAGCCTGGGAACGGTATAAACACACCAACAAATTTAATTCCTTAAATGTGCATAATATATTGGCTAACCACTAATCTAACTGCTACTTACTGTGTGTTTATACTAACATTGATGGGTATCAAAATTCTAGGAACATCAAAATGATGCTTAGACAATTCTTTCAGGTATTTTGTATCTTGATTTACTGAAACCTCACTGCTTTCCATCCAAGCCCAAGCTTATGCAATAAATGTTATATCTCTGCTATATCAAAGTAATAATTAGTGCTCTATTAGAGAAGCCTCTATCACGCTAGCATCTTTCTAACCCTATAGGCAAATAAATAATCTATTAATAAAGCATCTTCAAGTCCAAAATGGAATTGTACTCCGTACGTTAGTTTTGTCTTAATCCAATCCAAATGAAAACCCTGAAAGGCCTATTCACCCCTTACAAGGGTTTACGAAAAGATGAAAAAAAATCTGCTGTATCAAGATAATGATATAAAACATTAGTCTCAGAAGAAAAGGCTGGGATCACAAAACCCATTCAGCTTTCAGATGTAATCTTTTTAATATGAGGCTAGATTAAACAACGTGAAGTGAAAGGGGTTAAGTATAAATCCATATAGATGCCCAAAGTATTTACAGTGTGCATTAAATAAATCATTTCATGTGAAAGGACAGTTATTGTTACTGGAAAGGTTTCCTAATTCACTTTCAGATAAAAATAAAGAGGGCTGCATTTAGAAGCTTTGTACACTTTTTCCCTTCTGACAGCTTTCAAGTGGCAGCATATTATTTGGTCGCTGCTACATACAAAGTGTCTTAATTAAAGGTTGTCTAAAAATACAGAACATTTTCACAACCACATCTGCCATTAACTCTTCTGACATTCCGGTGGCATTAAGTACCAGAAAATTCTCCTCGTATTAAATAGCGTTCCTCTCCCTGCGCTCTGCCTCACAGCAATCCTAGCAAATTTTAACAGCATGTTGCAGTCGGTACGCACCAGCGTTAGGAGGTCGGCACAGCCTGTGCTCCGGCACAGCGAAATGGCTGTTCTTCCACCAGCTCCAGGCTCCGCTCCTAGCAGACAGATGGCAACTCCGGGCTGTACCTGAGACCTGGGACACAGAGGCTGCCTGGCAGCTTTGGACCGTGTCCTAAAAAAGGGGCAGCTTCTCACTGTCGTGCCCCGGGCACTGCCCTCTGCTCGCCATCCAGGGGCTGCGGCAGGATCCTGAACCGACCTCAGTCTGGCCAGGGTTTCACCACCAGCTCGGACGCTGCCCACGACATCAGGCAGTGACCCAAAACTGCTCCCAGCCAGCCCTGCCACCAACGCATCCCGCGGCCATGCTCAAGGGGAAGAGCTGTGGCCATATCCCAACGCAGCTGGCTCAGAGGATGGGAGGCATTGTGAGACCTCTCCACCTTGTATTCAGGATAAAAGTGATGCCAAGGAGACCAAAGCAGAGGAAATCCAGGAGTTATGAGACGTGGCTGGTGATTTGATACAGCTAGGTTATTTATCCCAAGGAGAATTAATGAGGAAAGAAATCCCCGAGGTTATACCGTAAGAGAAAAATCAAACCGCTTTCCTTTTTTTCTGCAAAGCAATCGTTCCACAAGCAGAAGTTTGGAATGTGGTTTCCTTCAGTTATGTCTTGTGTGTGTATGGTGGAGGGCTGGATTCTCGGGTGTCTAATAATACAACTGAGCTAATTCTGCAGTATTTTC
>NW_009260435.1:13744117-13767407 GCF_000687185.1 Egretta garzetta | reverse complement strand
GAGCACTGATTTGTTTTCCTTCTGCTGGACTGCCTCTTCTTAAGAAATCTGGAGGACTGCAATATCCTTCAGCCCTTCATCTCACAGTCAAATTCGATACAGATCAGGCTTTCTCCACTAAGATTTATATTAGAGAGCAGAGGCACTGGCACTGACCAGCAAAACGGGAGCATATACTTTATTTCCTCAAGAAGTTTGGCTAAAATAGGCCTAGTTCAACTCATTTAACTTCAGGTACATTTGAACTAGAGGGAAATACGTTCTGCCTGCAGAATTCCTCTCTCATTCTGGCTACTGAGTCAAGCACTGTGGCTTGCTGCATGCAAGCCATATTTGCAATTATCTGCAGCAACTACAGTTCATGGTTTAGGGAAAGGACCAACTCCTCAGTGAAATTAGGGAGTACTCTTCTTTCAAGTGCCATTCCTGTCCCCATATGCAATGTTGAACAAAACGAACTAGAGATTTTTTTAACTCAGAAGACATTTTACTTCCTCCAGAGGCTCAACTTCGCTTGGTGCCCAAGGACAGTGACTTTTTAGACCAGAACTCTGCTGCTCTCTAGTAAATGCTACACCCCTAAGATGCACCCACTAGAGCAGAGATTAATTTATTAAACGTCATGCAGGCAGTTTGTTGTTATTTAGGGCTTTCTGTTGTGTTTGGGTTTTGTTGGCTTTTTTTTTTTTTTTTTTTTATTAAAACCTAGAATGCTTAAGCCACTTGTATTGATTTTTTCAAAGGTTAAAATACCTCTAGTGGATGTGTCCTAATGGAGCATTCGAGCTCAAAGAACAAGCTGTGTGACTCACCAGCTGTTAAGCAACCTTTAATGCACATGATTCTGAGAACTGCAAAGAATATAGCACTACAAAGTACCTTAGGCTCCCTGGGAAGATCCTGATAATAAAAACTACATTCTCACATTATTCCACTAGACAGATATGTTGATTGGTGGGATATCTGGCACCTTTGGGGAACAAGCGTTCCCACATAAGTGGAACATCAAACTAGAAGATTCCTTTATCATTCTGAAGGGGTTTCGAGGTAATTTATTCTAGTGTGAAAACTCGCTGGAAAATTATTGTACAGCTTACTTATGTTGCAGACCTTCAGAGGCAGGACTTATCTCTTCTCTGTGTTTGTACAGCACCTAACACAAGAACGCCCCAGCCCCAATTAGCCTCTTCCAAGTATTTATGCTAAAGCTGACCTCTGATGCCCTCATCGTGCATTTTCTTCACTCACCACCTCCTCATGAGAGACAACGCTCTAATAGGAATACAGAAGTCAACTTTGCTTTTTAGTGACAATAATTCAGAGCTTTGAGAAGTTGAACAATCCTCAAAAGCTCAACTGACGGGATTAAAAATCCCTCTGTGGAATCACAATAGAGAAGGTGAGATCCATACGAAGGACACATACAACACGCAGCGGTGTGATCTGTGAAATTGTATGTTTAGATACAGTCATGGCAGAGGGAGAATTTTCACTGGAAAGAAAGAGGAACCTGGGATCAAAGCCAAAAAGTGGGAAAGCGTTCATGCCAGCGTGTTTCAGCTTCGTGTGCCTGTATTGCAAATGCTTCGTGAAGATGACCTGGGTAAAAACTGCCCCAATAACTCATTGTTTAACCCACGTGTTCAGAAACGGGCACTTTGTGGAGCAAGTTTCACTTGCGTCCTTCGCCCCTGCTATTTTTCTTATGGTTTCGAGGGGGCTGGCACTGCCCGCCTTGCCTCTGACAGGAGCGGCAGAGCAGCCTGAGCAGGAGCACGTTGATTCCAAGTCCATTATTTTAGAAGGCGGAGAAGGAAGGGAGAAATGCCTATACCTCCACATCTCCTTGCTCTGTTATTAATGTTTTTCAGCTGTTTTAAATTAAAATAAATGTCTGAAATACAATGGCATTATGTTTGAACTCCATTCAGTTCAATGTAAGTAGATTTGAGACAGGAAACTGATGGTCCTTTTGAATGTGAAACTCTGCATTAGAACCAAATGCAGCTCTTTAATCTCATTTGGTACATATACTAAAGTCATTATTACTTTATGAAACCTTTTTAAAGATTTATATATTCCATTGACTTGGACTTATATGGCAACTGCTTTTTCTTTTAGGTTTAAAATTAAAACAGGAAGAAAAAGTCTTCAACATTCTCAGAACTGTTTTATTTCTTTCTTGGCACAGAAAGCTGTTAAATGAAGTCATTTTCTCCATTGTGCCGCAAAGCTACAGCTACTCGCATGTCAGTCAAAATATACTTTACCCTGAAAACTCAAGGCTGCTTTGTTACTGCACAACTGAGGTTAGTCTCGTTGTTCCCATCACAGGCACCAGATGTAACCTCTGAAAAGGAAACATAAAGTGCATGCTAGTGCTGTTAACTAGATCCTCTTACTCGGGCTGGAAGTCTGGCAAGAGCGGCGGCGTTGAGCATGGAGTAACGTGGCTGTCACAGCTGGGACAGAGGGTCCAAATCCAGCCAGACAGGGGTAAGTGTTTCGTCATACCTGAGAGTGGAAAAACTGTGCAAGAATTTGAATACATCCAATGCCCGAAATAGGTGTTCGTAAAGGCTAGGGATTATTACACGAGAAGCAGCAAGAATACAGGCATTATCCATCTGACCACTCGGAACCACGTCCTGATTTTCTAAGAAAACCATAACGTCATAAATAAGCTAAATAAATATTCCTAGACCTATCAAGTAAATCAAACAAAGAATACATCACAATAAAATCCAACGAAGAGAGAAACTTCACAGGCATGTCGTGTGAGTAATCATTTCTGTTTCAGTTAACGGATTGCCTGTGTCCCTCTTACTGGAGACTGCACAGACCTCGAGCCAGACCACATCGCTGTCCTGCGGGTAACTCGTGAACAAGGGGAAGCCCTGCCCCAAAGGAGGGGCAGCAGAAAGCACAGCCACCGGACAAAGCAGCAGCACTGCTCCCTCCATCTGACTAAGCTAGAAAGGGAGACACGGAGGTGTTTGGTGACCTGCATAAAATTACAGGTGGTGGTTGTAGCAGATCTGGGACCTGAAAGCAGACCTGCCACAGCCCAGTTAAGTGCTTGTTCCAGAAACCACACTATTACTGGCTTTTCACTTTTGTTTTTCTCATGTGATTATGTACAGCTTGAATTGTGCTGTGGCCAAGCAGGCTCCCAGGTCAGTCTGGGAAGAGTAGAAAGAAATAGCAAAAGCTGAGCCATACAGAGAGTCTCTCCGCCGCTAGCCAGGTTTGGCTCAGGGACGGTGTGACAGGGTCAGGCTCTTCCCTGGCACCATTCACAGTTAATTGAGGGATTTTGAAGGAAAGGTGGTTTTCTAGAGAGCCAGTGTGGGCAGCAAGGTCAGAAAGTACCCAATGGGGAAAGCAGAGCTAGAAGGTTTGCACAGATGCCAGTGCTGATCTGCTCCGACAGGAGGGGGGACATGTGCTCTCTGGAGAGGGAAAGGAAAAGTTGCATTTCTCATAAAGAAACTGAAAACACAGCCGAATGCTCTTGGGCTGACCTCTTACTTGGGCAACTTCCCTTCACTTCAAATAGGGCAGATAAAGGGGTTTAAACATCAGTTTAAAAGCTCATCTATGGATTAACAGGCAATATGGTTGAAAACTTGACTGATGTCGACTCCCACACATGAGCAGATTGGCTCCACTGGAGCAAGGTACTACTCACCAGATGTGTGGATAAAGCTGTCTTCTATACAACGTTATTGCCACCACCAATCACTATATTCTTCTAGGAGAAGATGACAACGCGCAAGCCAATACCACTGCTACAAAAACACATAGCTGAGACCTGCTCTACCACTTCCTCACCCCGTAGTTGTTTCTTGTGACATGAAGAAGATGAAAGCAAGAGAAAGCAGCCAGAAGTCCTCCCCAATTCTCAGCTAACCAAGAAAAAGAGACACTTCTAAGCAGTTGCTGCCTTTGCCATAATTTCTCCTTTTCCTCTATGGATTTGAACAAGAGCAGCCATGCAACAGACAGCCACCTGGGTAATCCTTCCTAGGGGAAACTCTGAGGAGAAATTTCTCTTGCAATCAGTGTGGGGGTTTTTTTGGGTTGGGTTTTTTTTTGGTTTTTTGTTTGTTTGTTTGTTTTTGGCGGGGGGAACCCCAAACTTTGTGTTAAATACCTGTCAAGGAAACCACATATGGAAGATTGACCAAAGCTACAGCAAATCATGAAGTCACTTGCTCAGAGTTACGCCTGTCAGGAAGGAAGCATGAACAGCACGGAAAGCGCCTGAGGAGCAATTCTGGAGCAGCAGCTTTCCCCGCGGACCCTGCCAGCCCATCGTGCGGCAGGAGGGGACCCCAGTGGCCTGCGTGCCCCTTCAGATCCCGACTGGCAGAGCACTGAAGGGAAACACCACAGGGCAACGTGGCATCGGGGCCGTGCTTGGGGGTGGTTAAAATCCTGCACCAATATTTCTGGCTGCTCTATTTGCTCTAAATTGACTTTAATGCAGAAAGGAGACCGACCTCTCCTGACACAAATATTAAAATCGGGGAAAACCAATGAGAATTAACACACCCTTTTTTGTTTTTTTAGTAGTGATGTTTTTTGTTGCACAAAACATGTATTGCCCTTTTTTGACAACCAAATTTAAGTGGAGCCATTTATTATAAGGAAATCAGCCTCTCTACCCCTTTGCTACTTCACAATTGAACCCACTTAATGATAGTTCTTCATGAGACACCATTTATCCATCATCTTTACTTTTAATGACTTTCCATTTTTGAGAGAATGAAGAACAAGGCGCTAGGCTCAGTGTTCCCACGCGGGATATCCATTCCCTCAGCTCTGGGCACCAGTTCAGGTACAATGCAGAGGATCAGAAATTGGTGGCCAGGTGCCCTGAAGAGCCAGGGGAGAGGGCAAGTGCCCGCTCACAGCCACGGCGGGGAACAGGCCTTCGTCTCCACTCCCTGGGGGTGCCCAGAGAAAAAGGTTGGTTCACATCCAGCCAAGGAAACGCTCTGCTCCAAGGGAGTCCCCATACACTGTTAGTTACTATAGCGCCTACCATGCTCCTTTTCAGCTCTCTGAGCTGCAGACACAGCAGACCTATGCTGAATGTATAGTTCCCAGTATAGTTGTTCAGGCAAAAAATGTTCACCTGTTCTCATACATCTTTCAGCAATCCATTTTGTTAAAGGGGGAAACTGTATCATCCTAAATGAAACTGATACCATGAGAAACACATCATTATTCTGATTTTTTTTCACAGCTTCTGCTCATCAGAAATGAAAAACCAATCTGTGTTAAGGTATAACTAAATGATGGTAAGACACAAGCCAATCTCAGACCAGTTTACAGGCACTGGTGTAGCTATACTAGCAGAAAACCTCGCTGGCTGGCAGCAAAGCTGTTACTTGCTCACAGGGAGAGAAAAAGCACCTCTAGACCAAACTACTACAGGCTTCTTGATTTTAAGAAACCTCTTCAATCCCAGCAGAGATTAAAATTATGAGACAGCCTCTCTCATTGATGCTACACCCTAAGGAGTTGCGAGCCCATAAATTCAAGACTCCCCCAGCTCTTCCCAGCCAGTTCCCAGGATGCTGCCCCAGCCCCTGCCACGCAGTGGGGGTGCAGAACAGGCACGGCACACGCTGGTAATGACACCTCTCTTGGCAAACAGCAGCTGGAGATTTCCTTGGCCGCCTTCACCCATCTCAGGCATGCCTGGCGCTGGCTCCAGCCTTGAAGTGAGTGACCAGCTGCAGTCAGACAAGTACCTTCCATTGGTCCAGGCCCTGGAAAGGCATCATTCAAGTGACAGCAGATTACATTAATGAAACCAAGAGTTGTCACACTCCGGCCCTGTAAGAAGTATGCGAGTCTCTTCTCACCTGGCTCCTGACCACAAATGTTTGTGTGGCTACCAGTTTTCCGTTTGCATTTATGTGGGACATTCAGTTGTCTTGTTGCCATGTGTACGTTTCCAGATAAATTACTAGTGGGGCAAATGCAGCTGAAACACACAGGAGCAGGGCGGAGAAAAGGACAGCATGAACATGGAAGGCGGAGAAAGGAGAAGCCCCTTTCAGAGCCAGAGGTTTCCAGGTGGAGGCACAGAGCTGGCTGGAGGAAGCCTTTAATGCCCATTTAGAAATCAGCAGAGATTTTAACAGTTGGCTCCAGGGAATGCAACCGGCTTTAATGTTAACTTGGGTATTAACCTACCATTTCAGGTGAGCTCATTCTCCTCTAGCTTGTTGTACTGGAAACATCTGCAGGTATCTTTTCAGAATTAACTTGCATACAGTTATGTAAAAAAACCCCAAGCCCAAACCAATCGCTTCCCCACAACTAAAGGTGCAAGTGCAATTTGAGGCTCTCCACACGTAGCCACAACCAGTCCACGCCCCACACATCCATGTATGGTACCTGCCAGGCTGGCCCTCAACATGCTGAGCTCCTTCTCTGCTCAGACAGGCATCACCAGGGGCTTACGCCTTGGAAAACTGAACCTCAGGGAGCTGTGCTGGCAACCTGAGGAGAAGCTAAAGCTGCTTTTATGGTATTACACAATGTCGTGGCCGCTGGATGGGAAGCACCGGGCCAATGCAAATGCAACTTTGCCTTTGCAGACTTGTTTTAAATTTTTTAATGGGGTAACTCTGTACTGGAAGACTTCACACTAGATCAGCTGCTAACCTTGTCTGGCTCACTGTCAGCCTTCCTCCCACAGCAAGCATAAAGCTAATCTGAAAACATAAAGCTGCATAAACTTTGCATCATTCATCCTGGCTAATTTGACAGAAGTGTGATTGCACTGTGCCTCTTGATTCAGATCAAATTTATATTACCAGGTGATAACCTGCATCGTGAATAGCCCCTTATTAATGATCACAACACCTGTGAAAATGTACCTGTGCCGTGCCCCAGTGTTGCCTCGCACCCATTCTCTTCAAAATCGAAGGAATTGCCTGGAGTCTAATCAGATTTTATGCTAAAAAAAAAAAAAAAAAAAAAAATCAAGACTGGTAGATTCATGAAATATTAGAAAAAATAAACCCAAAACAACAAAAAGAAATATTTGGGGGTAAAAAAAAAAAAAAAAAAAAAAGACAACCAAATTAAATTTACAGCATGGAGATTGCCTATTTTTATGCCATCTAAAGCACTGACTGATTTGATAGGGAATTTCCCCTTAACATCCAATAACCAAGCTGCTTTTAGAGGGCAGTGCTTGTGGTTCTCAGCGCAGTCACTACGTTGCTGTGACTTACCCATGGAAGGCCCTTTCGCTACCTCTGCCTGACATTGGGCTTTTCCTTCTGTGCTGCTCTCTCAGCACACCTTCATTTTCCTCCGTTTTGCTATATCTGTTCCATTTGTGCTTCTAAAGCCAGCCTCCCCCTTTCCCGTTTGCATGCAGAAGAGTGTCCCCAGACTGGTTTGTACTCATAGGTTTTCCCTCAGAATTAAACCATTTGAATTTAGAAGGTTTAGCAGCACCTGTCTAGATGGGTACCAGCAGATGATCTGGGTGATTGCAAATGCTCATTTCCCCGAAATAAACTACATCTCACTGTGTGATTGGAACATCTGGATTCAAAACCTTTATTCCACCTCGTTGCCTTCCCTGTCTTTTGCTTCTCACTTCGTATGTGCAAGTGCCTGACACGCTCAGGTAGTTGCTTGTCTTGAGACAGGTCTATGCTTATCTGTGACTTGGCCTTTTCTCTCTGGTGTTATTTGTTGTTTCTCACCGAAATCTCCAATTCCTAGCTTGCTTTCAGTTATTTATGGGCTGCAGCAGAGGAGGAGAAATCCCTCCAATCCTCTTCACCCTCCAGCCCTCTTCACCCTCCAGCGATACTCCAGTCTGGTCTCTGGAGCGATATGCTATTTACATCTCCATTCCTCAAGCAGAACATTTTAAAAGAATGTGTAGTGGGCTGAAGCTCGGAGCCCACGCTTTAAGTCATCTCCACCTTGCTCAGTCAAGGTTAGCACCAAAACCTTGCACAAACACACAGTCTGAAGCAAAATTGTCACATCAGACCATCCTTTCACCCCAGGCACCCCTACTAAGGGGCAGCTTTTTTCAAAGCTCCTCCCCAGTATGCAACCCAAGTCACACTTATTCTCCCTTCCCTAGGAGAGGTCTGCAGGCACGTGGTCCCCTCCTGGACCGAGGGCAGGGGCAGCCCACGCATCACCTTCCTCCAGAACACAGCTGAAGTGGCCCTGTAAAACAAAGGTCCCTGCAGACCCTGCAGCACAAACCAGCTTTAGGACACAGCACTGGAGGGGGTCACTCCCAAACCCCAGAGCACCCTCCTCTCTTTGGCTTGCCTCTTCCATTTCTCAGGGCACTCTCAGCTACAGGAGCTGGGCAATAGAGCAGCCAGACCGCTCCAACCCTACGGGGCCAACAGGCCCTATCTGTAACATGTTTGTTTTATTTCTTTCAAAAATATTTTCATTTAAGAGGGTTGTAAGTAAGTAGTAAAAAAAAAATTCAGCAGGTATATAAATAATATACAATAATACCAGCAATACCTGAAAATGTGCTAGTTTTTGTAAACATTCCCATACTATCATAAGAAGTCAGGTTAATCAGTCAGGTCTGTAAATGGAAAGGTTTTGCTATATTTTGGTGAGAAAGGGCCTGGAGTCTTCAACATTAGCAGTTTTTATTCAGAAAAGCAGAAAAGATAATCCAGAAAAATAATTCATAGAGATAAATGGGTCAGAAACATTGGTTTCTGGGGACAAGTCCTGTACCAACACCATGGGTTTCCGTACTGATATAAGAAAACAAAACAAGCAAGGCAACATGAAAAAAACCATGACTGATCATTTCCAAGTCCAGGCGCATACCTAAAGATAGTGATGAGGAAATGAATAAATAACTAAGCTTTTAATAAGTGCATCAGTGCAGAAGAGATCTGACAGGGGCTAACGCAAAGAGGCGATGCTGTGAGACAGCCTGGCTTCACCACCACGACCAAAAAATCCAGTAGCATGTTGAAATGAAAACTCACATCCACCAGAAACTTTTAAAAACATCAGTTCAGCAGTGTGAATAACATTCCAACCTTCTTGCTGCCATACATGGAGCAGTGCTTGATAAAAAAAAAAAAAAAAAAGACAACCAAATTAAATTTACAGCATGGAGATTGCCTATTTTTATGCCATCTAAAGCACTGACTGATTTGATAGGGAATTTCCCCTTAACATCCAATAACCAAGCTGCTTTTAGAGGGCAGTGCTTGTGGTTCTCAGCGCAGTCACTACGTTGCTGTGACTTACCCATGGAAGGCCCTTTCGCTACCTCTGCCTGACATTGGGCTTTTCCTTCTGTGCTGCTCTCTCAGCACACCTTCATTTTCCTCCGTTTTGCTATATCTGTTCCATTTGTGCTTCTAAAGCCAGCCTCCCCCTTTCCCGTTTGCATGCAGAAGAGTGTCCCCAGACTGGTTTGTACTCATAGGTTTTCCCTCAGAATTAAACCATTTGAATTTAGAAGGTTTAGCAGCACCTGTCTAGATGGGTACCAGCAGATGATCTGGGTGATTGCAAATGCTCATCTCCCCGAAATAAACTACATCTCACTGTGTGATTGGAACATCTGGATTCAAAACCTTTATTCCACCTCGTTGCCTTCCCTGTCTTTTGCTTCTCACTTCGTATGTGCAAGTGCCTGACACGCTCAGGTAGTTGCTTGTCTTGAGACAGGTCTATGCTTATCTGTGACTTGGCCTTTTCTCTCTGGTGTTATTTGTTGTTTCTCACCGAAATCTCCAATTCCTAGCTTGCTTTCAGTTATTTATGGGCTGCAGCAGAGGAGGAGAAATCCCTCCAATCCTCTTCACCCTCCAGCCCTCTTCACCCTCCAGCGATACTCCAGTCTGGTCTCTGGAGCGATATGCTATTTACATCTCCATTCCTCAAGCAGAACATTTTAAAAGAATGTGTAGTGGGCTGAAGCTCGGAGCCCACGCTTTAAGTCATCTCCACCTTGCTCAGTCAAGGTTAGCACCAAAACCTTGCACAAACACACAATCTGAAGCAAAATTGTCACATCAGACCATCCTTTCACCCCAGGCACCCCTACTAAGGGGCAGCTTTTTTCAAAGCTCCTCCCCAGTATGCAACCCAAGTCACACTTATTCTCCCTTCCCTAGGAGAGGTCTGCAGGCACGTGGTCCCCTCCTGGACCGAGGGCAGGGGCAGCCCACGCATCACCTTCCTCCAGAACACAGCTGAAGTGGCCCTGTAAAACAAAGGTCCCTGCAGACCCTGCAGCACAAACCAGAGCTTTAGGACAGCACTGGAGGGGGTCACTCCCAAACCCCAGAGCACCCTCCTCTCTTTGGCTTGCCTCTTCCATTTCTCAGGGCACTCTCAGCTACAGGAGCTGGGCAATAGAGCAGCCAGACCGCTCCAACCCTACGGGGCCAACAGGCCCTATCTGTAACATGTTTGTTTTATTTCTTTCAAAAATATTTTCATTTAAGAGGGTTGTAAGTAAGTAGTAAAAAAAAAATTCAGCAGGTATATAAATAATATACAATAATACCAGCAATACCTGAAAATGTGCTAGTTTTTGTAAACATTCCCATACTATCATAAGAAGTCAGGTTAATCAGTCAGGTCTGTAAATGGAAAGGTTTTGCTATATTTTGGTGAGAAAGGGCCTGGAGTCTTCAACGTTAGCAGTTTTTATTCAGAAAAGCAGAAAAGATAATCCAGAAAAATAATTCATAGAGATAAATGGGTCAGAAACATTGGTTTCTGGGGACAAGTCCTGTACCAACACCATGGGTTTCCGTACTGATATAAGAAAACAAAACAAGCAAGGCAACATGAAAAAAACCATGACTGATCATTTCCAAGTCCAGGCGCATACCTAAAGATAGTGATGAGGAAATGAATAAATAACTAAGCTTTTAATAAGTGCATCAGTGCAGAAGAGATCTGACAGGGGCTAACGCAAAGAGGCGATGCTGTGAGACAGCCTGGCTTCACCACCACGACCAAAAAATCCAGTAGCATGTTGAAATGAAAACTCACATCCACCAGCAAGACTAAAGCCAGACTGTAACTGCCTGAAAGAAGATAGCAAGGGGGGGTGAGAGATAAAAAAGAATGTAAATAGCGGTGTATCACACTGAAGAGAGACAGAGAAAAATCTGGAGGAGCTTCTTCAAAGGGCACAAAATCCCCTTTCTCTTCCAGCTCATGATATTATACACAGATAACTTGAACAGCCTTCACAACAGGAAAAGCATGTTTCTGAGAGAGACAGCAGGCATTCCCCGAGTTATCAGCAACACAGAACATACCTGCTCCGTGAAGCCTTATGTGTGTGATCACGCAGGCAAAGCAATGTTTACTTGCTGTCCAGGCAGCAAACGTGCACGATAGGAAAATCCTGGATCCACTGAGGTCAGGAAGAAAGCGCGCGTTGACTCGGGTAGCTTCGGATTCACCAGTTTTGACATTCTGAATGCTTCAATGAATCGGGCACATCCTCACCGTCTCTCTGCACAACACATCTGCTGCAGCTTGTCTGTACGCTGCCATGACCTGAGGGGTAAAAGGTAGAGAGAGGTTGGGTAAAAACATACCGGAGCTTTCTACATGACTCTCTGCTAAACAAAAGTGTTACCTGTGAAACACTAACAACAACAAAAAAGCATTTTGCAATTACTCTCCGACAGTAATGGTAATCCAACATGACAGTAGGTCTAAAAAGTCAATATATAGAGTCTGCTGGTAAATATTATTGCAAATAACACTAGTCAAGTTACTCAACTTTTCAATAACCCAGCATGCAAGATATGCTCATCTTGCACAAATTGTCATGCAGTTTTCCAAACACAAAGAAAAGCAGCTCTGGCACACGGCAGATGTTGGTATGCAGCGTGTGGTGTTGACATCGGGAAAGCAATCCTGGAGTGATGGGTATGTCTCCTAATGGAATGCCATGTAGCTGTTCAGCTCCTGGAATTCAGTTCTATGCAATTCAATCAGCTCTAACAAGAAGAAATAGTAACACATTAAGCAAAGTTCTGAGAAACCAACAAATCAAAGTGCTGTTTCACTGCAGCCGCTGTCAGCCTAGCTGCTGCATGGTTCTTACCGGCCCTGGTTTTCTGTCCCAGTACAGAGAAATTATTGTTGAACACTAGGGATTAACCATGCTTGCTAATTCCACAGTGTCTAACATAACAAGATGCTTTGCATTTCTATTATGCTCTCCAATCCAGAATTTAAGCATGTTTTAATGGAAGTTAACTTATCTTCACAGCACCCTAATACAGCAAGCCAAGACTATTTGCCTGTTTAGTAACTAAATTGAGAGGAGAAATCCAGTGATTTATTCACATCAGAAGGCATAGCTGTAAGACCAACTCTTAACTCTCCGTCCTGTGTGTGTCTCACAAGACCGTAACAAGTGTTTTTGCTCGGTATGATGTTATTGGAAGTGCTTGCAAACGCCCCAAGGATCAGTTTTAGGCTCAGCCACACCTTCAATTCACTAAAACAGTTTAAGCTGCCTGCTGCTCCAAGAACAACTGACCCATCCATCAGAAGTGGACATGGGACCATCCTTCACCATGCTGAAGAAACACCACACATCTTGGTATTTCCAATTAATTTACACTATTGAAATGAAAGACATTTTTGCTGTAGAGAGAGCTGTGGCACGCTTCTTCAAAAATCCTCTTCAAGCCATGGCGCTGAGCGGGTCAGATTCAGCTTTCATTTACAACAGCATCAGGCTAGGGATAGTTCGTATCACTCGAGTGAGTTCACTCTGCTTTCAGAGACTCCCCCTCTGAGGAATCTGACCAAGCAGGTCTGGTTTTCTCTCAAATATACTGACTTCAGATACATGCAATTATGGTGATGTCACCAGTGTTAACTCCGATTTACACTTGCCTGAGATCCAAATCAGATGCAGTGCACTTATAAGGAGAGAAGAGAAATTTAATAGTAAAATACAAAGGGTCAGCTCTGCTCTTGCAAATCATGGGTCTCACAAATCTCCATTTATGAGTGAAAAGCATAATCACCATGCATTTGCAGGTATTAACTAGAAGATTCACCAGTTTTTCTGATTTGCCATTATTTTACTGCCACCACATCAATTATTATCTTGGCCTCAGATGTCAAGGCTTTCTGAGCCTCTTGCCTAGTTTCCTGAAAGAGAGAATGATTTCTTGTTTACTGTTCATGAAATTTTAGCAAATACACTGGTATTCCATTCTAGAATGGAACTACCTTCCGAAACCAACACAGGGCTCTCATGATTACTGGGGTTTGATGTTGACAGAAAAGTAGAGCTTATATAGTAAACTGATATTAGGTATGTATTCCTGCACAGCAATACAGTAATCATCTCAAATAATTCCCTCCGTTTCTGGAGTGCTTAAGACTCTGAATCATGCAAAAACATCCAGTTCAGCAAGAGGAGAGCAGAGGAGGTTACAGATGGTGTCTTTACTGTGGGTTGATCCCAAAATCCCAGGAAGCCCAGCAACTGCAAGGAAAGAGCAGTTAGCCATCAGCAAGACACAGGCTGCCTGCAAATCCACTGCGACATGGACCAACCCCTCTGATCAGAGCAGACAAAGGGGGTGGGTTTTATCTCCTTCACGGGGCTGGAAGATGCCCCTGAATGGAATGATGGTACCATGGATGAGATGGGTACAGCAGTACTACAGCCGTACCCCGTGGGGTGCTGGAGGAGCTAAGCCTCACTGCGGGGAGCTGCTCTGCAGCGAGCAGTCAGCTCCTTCCTCCACAGGGGCACGGTAGCGGCTGCTGGGCACACTTGGGTGGAAGTGGAGGGTTGCAGGGCAGAGCTGTGTCCCCTCAAAGCAGAGAGGGTCAGCAGCACCAGGCCAGGGACAGAGATCAGCAATGTGGCTCTGACCCTAAACAGAGCTCACCACAAAGTCCTGCAGAGGCTGGGAGACAGCAGGATCTGGCGAGTTCCATGGAAGAGTTCCCAAGCTTCTACCGGCTGAGCAAAGAGTCCTTTGTCCTTCCATCTCAGCTTCTGGATGATCCAGGCTGGAAATGACAAACCAAGGACACGAAGAAGCTGCAATGACACCTGAAGCTTTATGGGCTGACACAAGTTCAGGGAAGTCAACAGGACCAAGCCCTGATACCTGAAAGCCTGAGTTTGGCTAAGTTATTTCATGTGAAAAGGGGTTACATTTTTTTCTTTTCCCCCTCTACAAGTTAAAGGATACTCACTGATACTGCTGTTGATTTACAGGGGGAAAGGATTAAATCAGTGTGGCTCACTCCATCTGAAGAGGTAGTGGTGCTATTACAGTAATTAGCAGCTGCACTGTAGAGGAACTGATAACAGCCAGCCAGCGTAAACCACCAGCAGCTGAAAACAGGCCTCAGCAATTTGGGGTTTGCAACTGGAGCCTTTTACTTCTGGGAGAAAAAGAGAACAAATGGCATTTTGGTGGTGTCAAGTCTTTTTGCTCTCTGCTTAGAAGAGTCACAGCCAGCATCTTAAAAAACAATTTTTACCAGCGCTTAGCCCTTAATATACGCCCGCGGTAGCTGATACTTTAAAAGAGGGAAAACTTTTTAAAAGGCAATAATGCATAAAGGGAGATGCATGCAAAGAACGAGGATCTTAAACAATACTAAAAATAAATGTAGCTTAAAAAGATCGCTTAAAAACATCTGTTGACGTTAAAGATTTAATTAAAACATAATTAGTTATACATTCTCCTTTGAAATGAACAAGCATATTACAGCCTTCATCTACAATGAATTGCCTTTTACATTCACACCTTGCTTTTGCCTGTAAAAAAGGCAGGTTTTTACAGGAAGTATTGTAAAGATAGGATAGTTCTACCTAAAATTTCATAGTCAAAGAAAACATAAAGTGATTTTTTTTTTTTTAACCTACGGATACAAAACCACAATCATTGTGCTTGCAATGCTCGTAAGATACCTCACAAGTGTTCTTAAATGCACAAAATAGAAGAAAAGATAGAGAGAAATGGATGAGGGATGGTGCTTGCAATAAATTAGGGTTCTGAAATAGATCACTAAAGACTAAATCAAATCTGACTCCTTAATTGTCATTTACCTGAAAGAGAAACGCGCTGTAAACTGCTCACCCTGCATAGATTTGCACAGGCAACGTGCAACCAATAGCTCTCCCTGGGGCTAATGCTTTATGGAAGCACCATTGACCTGGTTTTCTATGGAAACTACACGGATGTTTTCAATTCCAGCGTGGAAATACAGCCTCGGTCATAGCCATCAAACTCCACATTAGACATTCATGCAGCATTAGGCGTCCTGTAGCTGCCAAGGGCCACACAATGAGACATAGTCTGACCCAAAAGTCATATAATTAGGCTTATGGGAACACCACCAGTGGATGGTGCGTTGAGCATATCCTAATTTTGGATAGGCTATTCTTTGGCTGTCTGACTACCAGTTAGCTGGGGAAGAAGCGAAGCCTGCTATTATCGACAGACAACTTTGCTGCTAAGCTGGAGTGATGAGGAAAGGGCCATTTGGCTTCAAAATCACCACTGGGGAAAGGAAGGGCAGCCATATAGCGGAACCACACTCAGAGACAAACAGGAGACCCTGCTTTTAATTGCTTTTTATTTTTGCAGAGTGGGTGACCCTGCCTTCTGGAAGCCATCTCTTTAGCTAGAGTTACCGCGTTTTGCTACACCAGCTCAGTAATGGCTCGGCATCCATTATAACATCTAACACCAAAAGGCTTTGGAGGCAGCCGTCAGCAGGATGAACACCGCGCTCGTGTCAGGGGAAGAAGTGTGAAATTCCTCTCATTAGCAGTGCTGCGTGTTTGTGCACAGACTATCTCCTTAAAAGACTGACCTCCTGCACAGCCAAGGGAGCGCTTTCCAAGAACCGTGTGACTCCAAAGAGTGAGGACATTTTCTGCTGGAGTGGGTTTTTAATACAAGTTAGTCATAGAAAGTTACATTTTTGTGGCCTGAAAACATCTTCAACTGCGTCAAACATGAAGTAGTTTCATAATTGCATGTGATTGACTTTTTTTTTTCCTAAAGAAATGACCTAAGGAGAAAGAAATATGAATGTTTGTGAAGCTTTAAACCTCCCACCTGCACTTGTGCAACAGTTGCAAACAATGGAAAAAAAAAAATAATCTTGTGACACATTTTCAACAACAAAAAGTGTATCAGTGTTTAGAAAAGTGATCGGTCTCTGGAAAGCAATACGGACAGCAACTCCATTCACCTTACTGTCAACTGTGTATTCAACATTCTGAAAAATCAGGCATACATTTCATAGTATTTAATTACAGCAAGGCTCAGACAAATCCCACTGTTTCTTGCCATTTTAAAACATGTGGTCAAAGACCTGCACAGCTGTAGTCATATCATCCTGCAAACAGCATTCCAGCCACGAGTAGTAAGAATAGATCTTATTACCCATATAAATTACGAACAATTTCACAACATCAATTCCCTTCCGATGCTTCCTGACGTCAGCCATCACTCCTCCCATCCTCCCTCATGCAGGAAAAGCTCTGTGCAGCAATACCCAGCCACATGCACAGGCATTACTAGATCGGTGCTGTACGCTTCTTTATAACGCTAACGTTTTCATCTCCATTAAAAAAAGGGCATCACATTTCAAAGCGTTAGCGATGTTACACCAGCAGAGGCAAGCAAATTGCTAGCCGAAGTTGCCTTTCCCTATCCTCAACAAAGCCTACCTGTCATCCCATATTTCTCCTTAGTCAAGCCCACCACGCCTCTAAGTGCCATGGGAGGAAGGGAGATTCTTACACTCGCTCTGTAAGGTCGTTCAAATAACATGGCAAAACAGAAATCTGGAAAAAAACCCACAACAAAACCCCACAGATTTCAAAGATAATCCAGTTCTGTGTTTGTTTGCTCTAGACGAATATGCTGGCTACTGTGAACTGATTAATTAGGAAGTATCAGTAATAATATTTTGTACTTACATCAGGACTTCCACCTCAGGATACTTCAATAATGTCAATTAATTAATCTTCACAATACTGCCTCTAAGTAGGTGCCATTAGTTCATTCACAGATGGAAATCCTGAAGCATATAAAAGGTGAAATTAATTAGCTGCGATGATACAATGACTCAGTAGCAGAACTAAAGATCCTGAAAAACACTCCTTTTTTTTCTAACTCTTAAAGGGGCATGATTTACTTGCCCTTTGCAGTTAAATCACGGAAATAATTTCCCAATGCGTAACAGAAACTTTTGTGACTCTATCAAAACCCCTATTTATAGGTCATGCTCTTGTTGAAATTCCCTTTTGATTAAAATAGCTTCTGCTGTTTAGTACACCCATCAAAATACAAAGAACGCCACAATCAAATAAAACCTGCCACTAGATCTGTAATGAACTGGAGCATCGCTACTGTTTTCTCAGGTCTAAATTAAGGCTCTTTTGTAGAGGGTAAAAGTGAATAAAACATAAAGACAACGGACAAAATAAGAGACGACAGACTATTCACCCATTCACGGCAGCCACATTTACAAGGCAATTGCAATTCATACTCATGTAAAGTGGGCCACACAATTCCACCAGGTATGAAAGGCAGAAGAGCCCTTATACATAAGAGGAAAAAGCACTTTACTGTATTTTATCTCCATCACAAGTGGAAAACCAGTAATGGGGAACATCAAATATCTCTTTTTGTTCTCCATTTAAAACTAACAAGGCACTTCCCTTGGTGCAATCTTACCAAAGGCTATAAATTTCTCGAGACAGCTAATCAATCACATTGGTAGCGGTAAAGGTATAAGAAGCATTTAGTATGAACATATTTAACTGACTGATTTTCTTAACCAATAATATTCTCACCAGTGGAGAGCTAGAAGTTGTTACAAAAGATACAGCAAAACCTTCCCTACCAAAAAAACCACCGACAAACCCACATCAGGGAGAAATATTACCTGCGTGCCTTGGATAACATTTTATATGCAAAAAAACTTTCTTTGCCAGAGTTCAATTTATAGGAAGAATTAAATCCTGATCAAAGGGGGGCTTCTGCTAGTGGTTCCAGGGAGCCCCAAGCTCAGAAAAACGCAGCCCAGGATGAATACAGGTGGTTTCTGTAGCCGTGGCCCCACCTGATTGTCCTTAAGGCCACAAATTCAATGTCACCTGATAGAGGCTATTTGCCAAAACAGCACAAACCTTAAAAGATCGCGGCTACGTGGTACTCACAATATTGTACATATATGCATGTTTATATCTAGCTCGCAGCCAGAGTTACACATGCTATACATGTATATATAACATTAAAGAATAATCCATATACCAAATGCTTAAATGTTCTTGATACAGCTTCATCACTACATAAGCACATCATGATACAACCTAATTCACTGAGACTAAGCCAGAATCAGCTTTTTACTTTTTAATCAAAGTTAGAAATTAGATGAGATGTAATTATTTTATATATCCAACTGTGGAAGCCTCATTAAAATCCTTAATATTAAGTAATAAAACTACAATAAAACTTTTCCTAGTATTACAGCAGCTTTCTGTTAACATTAGTGCACTGAAAAAGGAAAGACTTTCTAATCCGTGTTTTTCTGGAGGATTTTAAGCCGTCACCAATGTACACAAGTATATATTGAATATATGCTCACATACGTATATCAATATGTATATTTTCTGAGAAGAAAGTGAGGGAACGCAGGCGTTCTGGCTGTCTTCCCACATCACTCACCATTGCACAGAGCGCTTATTCACCTGCGAACTCGGGCCCTTTGGCATTTGCCAGGTAGACGATCATAAAAAGGCAAATCAGAAATTCAAATTATTATAGAGACTGAAGCCTCCCTTAACTACCCTAGATTTAAAATAGTCTTTGTTCTCTAATTAAATCATCTCTACTAGAGAGACAACAGGTACAGGAAACACAAATAAGCAGAGGCAGGGTGAATAATTACTTTTTGCTATTTCTAGATCAATTAAACGCTATACTCACCCGCATGCTCTTCCAGCGGCAGGATTCCCATTCACTTCAGTGACAGCAAAGCATCGTTTCAATTTCCAAAATGGCAAGACAAGAATGGAGAAAAAAAAGATGGGTGAGGGGGCTGGCAGAGAGGAGTGAGAAACATCAAACAAAAAGCAATCTCATTTAAATACCTGACTGTACTAGATGCTTACTACTAAATTTAAAGTTTGATCTTAAGTCTCATTTCAATCGATTTGCAGGAAAAAAAATATGCGAGGAGTCAATTTAGATTAAATTGATCATTATAATTTATTTGGCAACAAAATAATATAGTGGAGAGACCTTTCTTCCAGTAAAGGGGCCTGGCTTTGATGTCTGATTGTTATGCAAATTATGTGGAGTACGAGATATGGACAGAGGAACAATTAAGCTCAGGACTTTGTGTATAATAATTCTTACAAGTGTAAATGTATCCTTTTTTTGAGATAATTATGTGTATATGCACTGGGAACCATACACATACTTTAGCAGAGAGAGGGCCGATGCCTCCAGCCAGGCACCCACACCCCAGCAGCCCCAGAGCCCGCAGAGGAGCCGCTCCTGGTGCAGAGCCCCGCGCGCAGTTTTCACCACCAACACACAAACATTTGAAAAACAAAGTGATCTCTGTTCTGGAAGATAAACATTGACCATATACATCTATACATTTCAAAGCACTCAATTAGAAACTGAACTTTGCCCCTTTCTCAGGCTTTGAAATATTCCTGCACCGAAACACAGGCCTTTATTCTCCTTTCGCGTGGGCATCCCTCTCCCGCTCCCGCTCACCATATGGCCCCAGACCCTGGGACAAATTCTGTGCTGATTTATGGCCTCTGCAGTCCGAGAGACTGACCTAGGGCATAAATTTGGCCCAGGACACGTAGCTGGGCGCAGTGCACATGCATAGCCTACATGTTGCCCTCCGCGCTGTCTCTGCCCACGTGCACTCGTCTCCACCAGCCAAAGACAAGGGATTTTACACCCCACCAGCAGGAGCGGATTTGGGTTTGGGGCACATCACTGCAACCCAGCAAGCAAGGAGACGTAATGCAACAGACGCCACACGTGCCAGTACACCTCCAGCGGAGGGGGACACACCAGCCCCGCGGTGGCCGGAGGGACAGGGCTGTGGAAGTGCCTCGGGTGGCTGCTGCTGAGCCCGCTGGCATGCCAGCAGGCAAAGGGCCAGCTCTGCCACCACCACCAGGCACGCACGTTTGGAAGACAGGGCAGAAGGCACTCGCTGCATCATCAGACGCCAAAAGAAGAGTAATCCAGACCCGTCTCTTTGCGGGTGAAGTAATTCCCAAAGAGGAATGAACACAATCAGTTTTTAAGGCACTGCAGCCCATCTTCCCGTCTTGAAACAATACACACGTGGAGCATGCATGGGGTGAAACAGCGTACAGAGGCCGAAAAGGCATCCGGGGCTGCGGACAGCGAGGGGATCGCTTTTGTTTCAGCCACAGTTTGGTGAAGAAAATACCAAGAGGAGTCCTGCAAGATGAACAGGAACGGTGAGGCCAGTGACATTTAATGAGGGACTCGGCGGCCGAGCTGAGCGATGCCCTGCCACGCCGCCCAGGTCGGGGCGTTTGTCGAGCTGCTGCACAAGTGCTGCTGGTGACGGGGACCACGGCTGCTCAGTCTTCCATACCACTGCTATTTTAACGCCACGGAGACACACGGTATTGGATGTTAAGGGCGGGGGAAAAAAAAGGAGGAGAATTTAGTTTTCACTTTTTGTTCATCCTATTTACCTTTCGGTTTCACTAAGCTTGGAAAATTAAGCAAAGTGATCAAATTCACTTTTTTATTTAAAGCCATTTTCACAGCTTTTCCCAGACGACAGCACAGGATGTTTACACTGAAACAAGAAATTGATTGACGCATTTTGAGTACATTTCCTAAACACCCATCATTAAGAAAATATACACTTGGACTTAAACTTCCTGATCCCTTTAAAGTAACCAATTTTGCCCAAGTTTTTTTCAACGTCCATCCCACTTCTGTGTTTAAGCACATCTTCTCTGCCACTCTCTGGATTCTTTTCCACGGCACTGGGTTGGTCTTTTTTTTTTTTTTTCCACCATTCAAAACGACAAGCTTCCCGAGACAAATGCAACACTCGGCGAGGGATTTTAACTCTATAAACCAGATGATACCACAATCACAGTTCAATGAAAGAAGCAAAAATCAAATCAAATCAAACAAAGAGATCCCATCATCCCCTGCCACATCCTCCCTCCTCCCCCTTCCCACCCAACCAGCAGCTCTGGAGTCCATAAAGGAGAGCGGAGCAGAGCAGCTCTGGCATACACTGCTAAGCACAAAGTAAAACACATGAAATAAGCTACACAGTTTGGGTTTGGTTTGTTGTTTTCGCTCGCCCGCTGAAAAGTGCGCCGGCAACACTCAAAAAGAAACATTTAAAGGGATCTGCAGCTACCCTGGGAAATCTGCTCCAACGCGCTCTACCCAGCAAGTTCATTCAAACACGTTGACTACGCTCAGCAACACAAATATTGCAGGCTTTGCCTGGTGGGTTCGTAGGCTCGTTAGTCAGAAAGCGCCTGCACTTCCTTCGCCCCAATACCACCGCGGGCATCATCAAAAGCAAACAAACTTTACACGGCAATAAATTTTTTATTCAAATAAGCTTGTCAACACCAATTACCCGAACCACATCTGCCAAATACCAAGAAGCACTTTCAAGAACTCAGGAAGGATACAAAAGCCCTTCTTCCACTCCAGAAAACGCGGAGTTTGGGATGCGGTTCCCCGCTTCCCGGGCATGGCAGAGCTAGGACCTGCAGGATCCAGCCCTCCACCAGCACTTTGCCACGAAGGAACCTCCCCTGCTATCTGCTTCCAGATCGGAACGCTAAGAAAGCTGCCAGCTCTGTTTCTTACGTACACTTTATTCGCTAAAAGTAACAATTCATACAAACCCGAGTATTTTTCACAACTAAAAATTCTGAAAAAAATAGTATTTTTAGATGCGGAATAACCCCAGAATACACCACATATGAAAAAAAACCCCTTCCCCCCCTGCCTTAAAAACATGTTACAAGGTACGATCGCTGGCAGGATTATTCTGGAAGCCCTCACAAGCCCCAGAGTTCCAGCAACATTAACATGACACAGTTTAAACTCCCAACATGTTTCAGCGCTACAATCAGGGAACAAAAATTCCAGAAGAAAGTCTCAGCACATCAAATCAAATCAGCACACAGAGTTCTTTTTTTTTTTTCTGTAATATTTTATTTTATTTATATAGAAATACTTAAAAAAACATGAAGTAGCACCATTACTTAAGTTTTACTTTTATTATGTAGAACTTTAAATGTCAGAAAAATAAAACTCTTGATACAATTTCAAATCTTGTCTCAGCAAATATAATATTAGTATTTGACCATGAGGTTAAAGGCCCTTTATCATAAAATAAAATATACTTTGTTTTTAAACTTTGCTCAGTAAAGTACATTTAAGCTCAAGTAACGTCACCTACATATACATAAACAAGTGGTAAACAAATGTATTAAAATAGAAATACTAAAACTATAGTGGTGCAACAGAATTTTTGTAATTTCCACTGAATTCTATTTATACAAATGTTAGAAAGCTTCAACAGTTCCTTTTGACATATGTTTATACATTTCCATTTTTGTAATAATATAGAATAAAATATGCTTTATATCACTGAATAGAAAATATGCTGGGTGAAGCAGATTTAAAAGATTTTTTTCTGAACCTATAAAATCTCCATCCCAACAGAATACTGTTCAAAGCATTACACATTTTATGGTTTGTAATTCCGTTCACAATTGTGTGATATTAAAATAATACAGTGTTCTTTGCCATAAGGCCATACTAAAATAAAAAAGATTTAACCCAGCTACAAAAAGTTCACTGAACTTAAATTAAAATACTTGTAAACATCTTTGCAATATGAAATATAATTTTTCAAGTCAAAAAAGAATAAAATACTTCAATCTGTATTAATGCAATTTATCTTTAAAACCTTTAAACGTTTTTAATATATATAAGAGATATGTTACAGTTTGTTGTTTTTTTTTTCTTTTTTCTTTTTTAAACTTTGATAAAGCTGCAGTATCATGGTCTTCACAGGAACTTCTTGCCCTTTCAAGAACATTCAGAAAAGTATCCACCCACAGAGTTATTTTGTAATAAGCATCCTAGGAACTACCAGCACGTTTTACTAACAGTCCACACACCATTGTCATCATCAG
>NW_009260435.1:13742146-13742620 GCF_000687185.1 Egretta garzetta | reverse complement strand
TTTCTGCCCGTCATAACAAAGAGCGGCTCCTCCCCGCGAACCGGGGTCTTGATGTAGGTGTTGGTCTTTGCCCGCAGAGCTTTGATTTTACAACCTGGGAACGAGATGCGGGAGATGGAGGGCGAAGGGGAGGGGGAGGAAGGGAAGGTGGGGGGGGGGGGGAGGAAGAACCGGTTACAACCCAGTATTGGGATGCAGCTAGGGAGGGGAGAAAAAACACACCCACCCGAAACACATTGCCCCCGACCCCAGGTGATCGCTGGCATCTCGTCCAAGAGCCCCGGTCATGGTGTAAAGTCATGTCAGCCCACAGCCCTGGCACACGCCCAAAGGCATCGCAAGTGGCCACCGACACATCTGCCATGCAAAACTGCCCCAAAACTACCAGCGTGCCGTTCACAGGCTCGGCAACAAAAAAAGCAGCGTGCAGAAAAACCGCATGACCAGAAAAAATAAAATAAAATAAAATGCAAG
>NW_009260435.1:13741746-13741979 GCF_000687185.1 Egretta garzetta | reverse complement strand
AGGTGAGGAGCAGCGGCTGTACCGAATGAGCCACATTCCCCACTGCGGATGCTTTATTCCAATCCCATTGTTCCACTTCCCCACTCCATTTCTCTTCCTTAAAAATAATCCACGATTTCTAACTTTGGAGGGGGAGAAAAGAAAAAGGCACCGAGGCTCCCATTTTCTTCCCGTCTCCTCTTGCAAATCTAACTTTTGCAGCCGGAGGAAAGGAGCGATTTTTTATTTTCCTG
>NW_009260435.1:13740995-13741525 GCF_000687185.1 Egretta garzetta | reverse complement strand
GGCACCCACCTTGTCTCCCCACTATCTCAGCGACATGCTCCGAGCTGGGCACCGGGACGCATTCAGTCATGTTCACGCTCTTTTTCCGAGGCTCGCTGTCGTAAATGGAGCCCGTCTCGTCGTTGTCCAGCCCCAGCAGGGAGAGCTGATCCAGGGCGATCTGAAGGGCTCTTTGGTCATCCAGGGTCTCTCCCCCTCCACCACCACCACCACCGCCGCCGCCGCCGCCGCTCCCGTTCCTCTCCATGTCTGCAAAAAGCGAGCTAGGCATAGTCCCTGTGTGTGTTGCACCCTCCTCCTGCACTCGGCTCAGTAGTAAAAGATCAGACACAAAGGAAAACCCAAGGCAGATGGCCAGCAGGAGAGAAGGAAAGGGAGGGTGGGCGACTGCTGGAGACCTGGGAGTTGTTGCCTTTTGCTTGTATATTTTGTATCTTTTTTGCTTTTTTTTTTTTTTTCCTCCTCTCAGTGCAATCCGGTTTATAAGATGTTCTCAGGACCCCCCCCACAGCTCCCCCCCCGAGGTTTTG
>NW_009260435.1:13704391-13739754 GCF_000687185.1 Egretta garzetta | reverse complement strand
CCGCGTCCCCTCGCCCTGCTCGCTGCGGCGTCAACCCCCCCGTGCCACTCGGAGTCCCAAGGGGACGAGCGCGTCGCGCTGGACTGCTCCAGCATCATTTCACCAACATCTTAACCATTTTGCTAAACCAGCGGAGAAGGAGTCACACCTGCCCCTCCTTTGCACCGTGCATCACTTTCTTTCACCTCTTTGCCACCACAGGACCCTTCAGCCAGTAAAACTGGCTTTTTCACCAAGCGCCCTGCCCCAAAAACCTCCCTTTCAGACTGGTGGACAGACAGGAAAGCGTCCTCACCATGCCCCTAAAAACACCATCACATTTTACTTCTCCAGCTTTTCTCCACGTATCCATAGGCACACACACCTACTTAGCCCTTGCCAGCTGTCAGGTACAAAAGACTGACTTTTTCTTACTTCAGAGAAATCAAATACTAAGTAATTGTTTTCCAGTATCAAGTTTGACGGGGACAGACGTTTACAAGTGCACACAGATCTGCTTAGCCAGCTGCCTGTACAAACAAGTGTAACAAGTCACAGGTAATTGTTTACACGCAGTGTTTATTGCAAATTACTGTCACTTCCTCAGGATGTTTGCATGTTTTATAACAAAGCTCCAGTGGATTGTTTTCTAGCGAGGGTATACACACTGGTGGTGTGCTTTCCTAAGTGCTTAGCTGGTCCCATCAACTGAGGAAATTCTGTAGTTTCATATTTAAAATACTACATATTTTACAAATTTACACTTCCATAGGCAGCAGGGATGATTTCTATAGGGGTTAAATGAGAGATCACTTCTCAATGGTCAAGGAACCAGAAGGCTCTTAGCTGTCTTCAGCATTGAGCATCTTTTTTTAAACAGAGAAAAAGCCGGTGGACAGAACCTTTGACAGCAATAAAAATAATGTTCTTTATGATTAAATAGATAAAACCGAAAAGTCTGCTTCTTTGCAGTCTGCTTAACTCAAGGACTCTAAAATCTGTGAGAGGGAAAATAACTGTACCCATTTACCAGACAGGGGCAGGGCAGGACAGGACAGAGATGAGGGAAAGACACACCAGCCTAGAGGGTTATTGTTGTTGAAGTCCAACAGTGAGGGCACGAATACTGAAATGCAAAGATACGAGGAGAGGGGTTGGGCTGTGCTTGGATTTTACCTGTTCAGTCTTGTTTATTCTCCTGACTTATCCTCTTTTTTCTTATTCCGCCCCCCCACCCCCTTCCCATCCCATCTGCTTAAACTCTGTGTTTCTGCCCAAGACCGCTGTACTGAACATCCATGCGCTAAGGAGAAAAAGGAAGACAAGTTATCTTCAGGTTTATGTTCCTCTACAGGACATTTTTTCTCAAAGCAAGATGCCATGCAGATCTAGCTTTATTTTTTAATGTTAAGCTAGAAGCCCTAATTAAAAATGTTTAAAATGCATTTCAGAATAAGCATGATACTTTCTGGGGGCAGGGGGAGGAGGAGATGCATTTCTGGGAGACTAAGCACGCACTGGTGTTTCAGGCCTCCCAGAAATCCTGTGGAAAGGTCCAACATCTTGAGGGCTATCGCTTTTCTACTATTTTAGAAAACATTTAAGAGCCAACCACAGGGAATAATAACAACAACAACAACAACAAAGCTAAACTGATGTACCTTAAAACAGGCATGCACCAACAGCACAGCCCCCCTGGGAACACAGAATCTATGCAACAGCGTGCTCGTACGGCAACGAGCAATGGACACAAGATTCCCATGAATCTACTCACTCCACAGACGTATTTCTTGTGAATAACTTAATCAGATCTAAATTAGTTATCTATCTACATAACTCCTTTCATTCCATAAAACCTTGAAACGTGCAGAATTATAGTCAACTCCATCTCTGGGGGAGAGACCAACCATCTACCTACCAATTTACAGCAACTTAACAAACGCAGGAAGGGAGGATATATTACAGGCAAATACAGGACTCATTGCAGGAGGAGTGTAATTCTCAGTCCTTTTAGTTTCTCTCTGTTATTTCCCATTTGTGACAGAGGTAATAAAACTTCCTTCCTCCAACCTTTATTTAATTAAAGTGTAAGGACTTTGGGGCACTGAGCTTACTGTGTGTATATACACAGCACCTAGCATGAAGAGGTCATGAATTAATCTGAGGCCTTTAAATGCTACTCTAAATACAAAGCATTAGCAATAATAAGACTAGGATATAATTTTCATTTAGAAGAGATGGAACCTCTGTTTTCAATGTATCATCACAAAGAATAAATTACATGCATGTCAGGGAATAACTAAATTAAGGGTCAAGGAAAAGTTTCTCATACAAGAGACTTGCAGCTCCACTCTATCCCAGTCGCTTACACTTAAGGACACTGCTGCCTACTGTTACAGCATTTACTGTAAAATTCTTACTTGCCATAACCTTACAAAATGATGTCCCAAATCCCACAGGCCAGATCATCAATAAGATTAGGAGTATAGTTAATTCTCAGACAGCGTACGTGATGGCTGTGATAACATACCCAAATTAACCTTTCGCATGTGCAATAAACTGCAATTAGCAATCTGCAGACAAATGACAAGTTCCTTCGTTTCCTGTCATATGTAGCAATATACAAGCCAGATTTCCTTTTGAATCCCATATTAACCTACATTCAGTGGCAGTGAAATCTCAGAGCACCGTGTCAGAATTTATCATCTTCCAATGATGTTAGCTCCACCTCTTGACAGTTCTAGACAAGATGTTTATAAACAACTCATCCAGAATCTGAACAACTGCAGCTGAAAATGTTTATTCTTTTTCCACCAGTTGTTCCAACCACTTTGGATGCTTTATACTAAGGGATGGGCAGAGCTCTCAAAACAGTATGGTTGTGTTAATAAATGACAAGAAGTAAAATGGAGATGGACTAGCGAGTGGCTTTGTGACACCTCTCCGAGACGGAAGGAGGCTCAGGGGTGGGGAAGCTGCAGCAGCGCCTCTTTTCCTTGCGATAAGGAATGTCACATCAAAAAATACAAATGGGGAGATGTTGTTGATGATTTTCCCCACATGCGCTTTCATCCCCGTAACTCTGCACCTCTCCCTGTTATAGAATTCATTAATAAAATATTTTTTTAAACACAAAGATCTTCTGGGACAACTTCTGAAAAACAATTTTGCCACAAACCAGAAAAAGTCTCAGACCTTTAACAGTCACAGTCAGCCCCTGAAAATGTTGATACAGTATTGTAAACTGATAGCAGTTGCTAATGGCTTTATTAAACTAAAATGCTTGTTTCCAGTATATCAAAAAGAAAAAGGTTTTTCTAAGAGGCACCACATACTGTACTTCCTTCATATGCATTTGCCATTAGTTTGACATGAGCGATTAGTGTGTGCGTGCGTGTAGGGGATGAACTGCCTGCTAAGAATGCAGTTTTGTTTAACAAGACTGATGGAAGGCAATGAAAAGAGCATAAAGATGCCTTTATAATAAATCAGAACTAACCAGCCAGATCGCCTGCCCACTTTAAAACTCTCCACCTGGACTGTGAGTGGCCTCCTTCATTTATTGTTCCATTCTGCCTCTCGCTTACGAACAAGGGTTACCGCACGGTATATCTGAATTAAATGGCGTTTAACAACCGCGCCGACCAGAGTTCGAACATGAAAATCGCTTCTGCTTTTCCTTTGCTCTCACTTCATGTGTTCACAGAGTCCAGCCTTCCAGGCTGCTGCTGTGTGCAGCGCGCCTCCCTGCGCGGCTGCGGGATTGGAGCTCTTTGTTACCATGGCCCTTGGGCCAGTATCCAGTTCGTGATGCAGCACTGGCATCTCAGGTCTGTAAAGCGCCTATCACACTTGTGGGCACTGTCGATTAAACAGTGGCTAGATTAAAAAAAAAGAAAAAAAAAAGATTTGTATCTGTACGTTTAGACTGAGCTAGGCAACTCATAGATCTGCAAGGTAGCTCATAACCTTGAGTCCTTTTTCATCAGTTTTAATCTCTGAAATAGTAAATGATAATTACATTTTAATTTAATTTTAATCTCGGAAATAGTTAATTATAATTATGGTCATAAAACATGTACAACCTTTGCTTCCTCTCTCCTCCATCCCTCCCTCTCCCACTCAGTGCTGCTACAAGAAGGAAGAGAAAATAATTGTCCCTTTAATGCTAATTGTTTATGAACTCCTTTGTACAGAGACCATGTTTATATACAATGCCTAGGCAAAATCTAGGCACAAAATGCGATACTCGTAATACATGCGTGAATAATACATCCCCGACCATAATCCCAGTGCTCTCCAATAAAAGCATATCTAATTCCTGTCACAGAATTGCCTCGTAGGTTGAAGTTCAGCATATAAATACACACGGGAAAAGATAAGATTTTAATTGATAAGTATTAATCATCATTCATTTCTGTCTCTGCAGGAAGCACGATGTTAAACCATCTAGTTAATATACTGTATAATGGATAACCTTGAGGCAGAAGCTCTTGCATCTGTCTCTATCCAAGAAAAAATGTCAACATCAGCCTTTGTTGTAGCAAAATACCCTGACATCTGAATGGAGTCGCTGCTGCTGGAAAATTGACTGTCTCCAGTGCAATCCTTCCTAACCTGGGTCCACTGCCTAACCCAGAGATGAGGTCAAATTCAAAATCTTGATCTGCGCACACCTGTACTTAGGAATGTTTGAAATCTGGTCTGGGTCAGAACGCTGCGTTTGTGGTGCATCTCCGCTTTGAACAAACACATTTCTCATGTGATGCTCTCACTGCAACCACAAAGCATTAGCACTCACAAGAGCATCATTGAAGATAGTCGGGCTGTTCATTGAGAACAAAGCCATTAATGATTGATACTATGGTAGGAGAAAATGTAGCAGTATTTCTTGGCAGCTGAAATGTGGCAATGTCTGTCCTACGTGCAAAAGACTCACGAATACCTTTAGCTCTTCTTACATAAGACGGTTCTTATTAACTCTGTGGGAGGAAGAATCAAACAAATCCCCCAAATTAAAGGGAAGTGAAGGAGATTTTCACATCTAAAATGGAATATGTACAATACATCTCTCTCTGACTGACCCAGCAGATGCAGAGTTGCATTTATGTATCACAGACATTACTGTCCCAGCAGATGCTGCAAAGTTGTCACTGACACAGATGCTTACTGTCCCCACAGATCTGTATTTTGGGAGAGCACTTTCGTACCACAGACACTACTGTCCCTACAGAACCACATCTGCTGGCAGAGTTATTGTTTCACATACTCTTCTGCCTCCAGCAGATGTGAGAGACTGCCAGGACGACAGGCATTTCTGTCACAGCAAATCTCCATCTACAGGGAATTAAATTGCAGCTTAAACTACTGTTCTTCCTGAGCCCTTAGTGTGGACAATACTGACAAGGAGGAAGCAACATAAACCAATGAAAATATAATGCTGGGCACCTAGAACATCACCATTAACTCTGCCTAAATACAGCCCTCAGCAGTGCTGCGTTTGGGATGTGTCAGGAGGAGAAAAAGAATTACTTGCGCCCTCCTCCCACTCTGCCTTTGATAAGCATTCGTTCTGAGAAACATTCAAAGGAAGAAGTGTCTGATGCCATTTTCATATAATAGATCCAAAAAAGCACAAGTCATTCATGACTACCAAGTTGACAACCTTAATGGCCCACTACAGGGACCAAGCATGTGTGGTAGGTCGTTTTCAGCTTGCTTTTGAACAGATGCCTCCAGTTTTGCTGGAGGCATTTTGCATGAAAAGTTTCAGAGTTTCCAGTTTATTAACACTAGATTTGATCCCCAGTTCTAGCAGAAATATAGGTGAGGGGGGTTTTTTTGTTCCCTTTAATTTGGGCCTTCATCTTTTGAGACTCCATATCACCTCCTCTCAGATTCAGGGGCCAACAGCAGCAGCAGTCCCTGGGAGTTTTGCTCCCGTGCAGCTGCGCTGCCAAGCAGCACCTTCCCAAACATGAGGAAGGAAATCTTGGGCCTGTGCTAAGACATGACTATGGCTAGACTTCCATCTGGAGTGAACTCGGCCTAAGGCCCATACCAGAGCATGTACTTACATATAAATAATATGTATGGTATGTGAGCCTGGACTTGAGAGCTGTCTTGGGCCTTTGTTTGCCTGACTGAGTAGATGCATCCTTTATGACTTGGTACTGGAGAGAAAACCTCCCCTGGTAATTCTGCAGTAATGTGAACCCTACTTGAAGAAACACCATCTAACTTTGGAATTCCCCTGTGGGGAGTCTGGGCATTTATCTTTATCTGAAGCATCAAGAGCTGTCCACTGGCAAAGGCAGGACACACAAATTCCCAGAGTAATAATCTGATACAGCACAGCAAAACCTATACCCTTGGAGCAGATTGTGGGAAAGCATCAAGACTTTGGTTGCTCTGCCAAAGCAAACAAGATGTTTCAAGCCCCATCATCTGCTCTGCAGTTCACACCCTTCCAGTGCTATCTTTTTCAGATGCCATGCCACACTGGTTAGTGGCAACGGTGTTGTCATGTGTGACTCATTCCATTTTACTGGAAATTAGAAAACCACATGCTGCACTGAAGAACCGCTTATTTATGTAGTCATATCATCCCAGAGAGCACTCCTCCTGCCATTATTAGTATAGAGATTATTTCATCCAGAATTTTGGAAATACAGCTCTTAACCAGGGTTCATTCAGAGGACACATTAATCAATAGCACACTGCTCTTTCCAGGGCCCATTGAGCCCTTTGTAGTTTCCAGTGCCACCCTGAAAAAGCAAATGGTATTTCAGAAGAGAATCTCTTCGTCATTACAGGATGTGTGGGAAGCAAAACAGAACAGATAGCAGTGGAATTAGAATTGTGTTAGCAGAAGTCTGTCACATATTTATTTGAGCTTTGGGCAGGTGAATTTCACCCACAAGGGAAAACATAGACTACTTCTGTCTGGTTTTTTAATGGAGCGCCTTTATAAAGCCTCATCAAATATTTCCTGAACAGATCACAACGCTACATTTACCGTAGTGATTAATGCTCAGTATGAGTGATGAACTGGCATATTCAGGACAACAACAAAAAAATGCTAAAAGATGTCAACAGTGCATTCTTTCTGTGGAATAAGAATTACCAGATGAAAACATTAATGGTTTTAAATAATACTTTATGGTGACAACGAATCAAGCTAGCACAGGTCTGGAATTACACGTGTTTCAAAGAACTTAATTTCACAGAATCACAATTTCCTACATTATGAGTTTTTCTAGCCTTTATAAAATTAGTGTTAGTAAAGCAGCAGCACTAGGATCAAAAGTTAGATTTGATTGTGTGTTGACAGGCAAAGACTGACCTCTACAAATTCCTAAACTAACAGATTGCCTTACCCTCTGCAGATACAGACAAATCCAGCCTTATCTTTAGATGAAGAAACTCTTAAGAAGATTCAGGCACCACACATTTATGAAGAAAGAAAATAGAAATGTGAGCCATTCTTTTTTAAAGGTTAGCATAGCTTAAACATTCCTGAAAATATTTATTGTCATAACAGACTAGACCTACTGAAATATTCTCGCCTAGGATTTGGTCTTTGACATTCTCAGCAATCCTGTCGACTTCAGCTGGATCACATGGCTGCCACGGAAAGCAGAATTTAGCAAGGAAAAGGAAAAGACACAAAGTAGTTAAAGACCATTTGGAAAAACACATTTGCTTTCAACGTTCCTGACTATCCCTCAGGACCCAAATTAGAGTTCTGTTATATTTTAAAGCATTGCTTTCAAGCTTGCTGGAAGTGTCAGACAATTTGAATAGATCTCCATTTTAATTTCCAATCTAGCAATACAGAACAGCTGCCATAACTTTGTGCAACGTGGCAAATTCGACATCCTCATTCCTCAAATGGCAATCATTGAGAAGGGACGCTGAAAAAAGCGTAATATGCTTCCACTTTTACTGCCTTTTAGTAACTCCCAGTCAAAATTGTAATTTAGATAAAGAACCCAAACCCTCAATTGTACTTTTTAACTTGCCCTGTCTACACTAGGAAGCAAAGGTGTTGGGTGAAATTTGATGGGATTTCTAGAACTCTCTCTCCTACTTCCAGCCAGTGAGCTGGAGATTAGTTTACATCCTTCTGGCTTATGCGTCACGCTCAGTGTTAAAGGCTCCCAGTCGGGACTTCCCCCACAGCTGTACTGGGAAGATGCAACGGAACAAGCCCCAGCTCAGCCTCATCAAATCTGCCTTGTCAAAGCCTCCCAGCTCCTACAGCTCTGGCAGCCAGGGGTGAGAGTATGAACTGAAGTGTGTCACCCTCATGCTTTTCCTGCTTCCTAGCAGAAGGAAAATGTTGAAAGGAAGATAGAAATAACAATTATCATGTTCTTAGTTTTTGTATTTCAGGCCACATTAACTCAAGAGGGGGAACTGAATCCAGAGGAAAAGCACTTCGGGATTCAGATGGAAAACCTTATTAGCACTGTTGCCCATCTCTGGGACTGTCTAGACGAGGACAAAGGCAGCTCAGCCATATTCAAGGGAATTTGTGTGTATGAGATGAGGTACATTTCTGAACACAACCTCATGTTATGTGTCATTTGAGAAGGAATTTCTCTTTTTTTAGAGTGCTGTAGCTTTGATGAGTTGGTCCTGTTACAGGAACAATGTCCCACCTAGCTCACATTTTTTATTCATTCACAGATTATGTATTGTGTGCACTTAGATAAAGCTACCTCCCACTCTTCTCCTTAATTCTGAATAGAAAGCTCAAAGGAGTTTTGAGACCTATCACCACACAGCACAATGTCACCAGTGCACCGACTAAGAAGAAGAAACAGAAACATCCAGCAGAGATACTGGTGCTCCAGGATGGACTATTTGTTTCTATACAAATAAAACACAATTAAAAAGCCTCCAGCATGGCTGATTTCAATTGCTAAAATAACATCTCTGTTCTCATTTCTGCAACACTTCTCTACTACCGAGTTTGTGGTTTCTTGCCTTCCACATGATACAACCAGCTTCCAACCCTGAGATTCCTCCCTTCAACAGTCTACATTTCTCATGAAACTCAATCTCCAACCATGAAAACCACTCACACTAATCTGTTTTCTGTTACCAATATGCTAACAGGTACATTTATATACTGGGGAGGACACACATCAGGGTAGCATGGATGTCTCTTACTTGAGCGTGCCTCTAGCAGTTACCATTTGAAACACAGAAAACAGAACAGAAATATTAAGGTCAGCATTTTCCAAATGGACTCCAACTTTGGATGGCTAACTTGATACCAGTTCCAGTCAATAAGAATAATTGCTTCACAAAATTGGATTCCATCCCACCTTCTACCACACGGTCAACTTAGATCCCAAGGGAACAGGTTAAGGACAATAGATAATACAGGAAGGCAACCAGGGCAGGTTAACTACATTTCACCTCCGTCCTAGAGTGGTTGGACATGGCTGCATGGGACTGGAAGCTGGCTGCAAGCTTGTGTGATCACCTCCAACACCTATTTATATCATGTTGCATTTTCTTTCATTAATGGAGACTGTAAGTATTACTTTGAGATAAAAAAAAAAAAAATTATGTAAAGAAGTAAATATCAGTCAAGCTGCAGTAAAGTGAAACCAGGACACATTCACCACTGAAGATGGAAGCTTTCTGGTTTGGTATTTTAGCTCATTAATATGCCTAAGCCTTCCTACCCGTGCAGGAGGACCACAGCTCCCTCAGCTCAACAGGAACCTGTTCAACCTGACTCAGACACAGAACTCTGCACAGCTCCTCTGGGCTACACTAATTCTGCTTCTGGGAAGGCCCCATTACTCCCTTCCTTACTTTCACTACAATTCCGGCCAGTGCAGCTTGTGGACACTGGTGGCCCAAACACATTAACTTCACCTAGCAATGAGTGATTCTCAGCCTGTGTGCACGCCAAGAAGACCCTAATCTGCTCAAGAAATTATAAGCCGTGCAGCTATTTGCACTGAAACCCCTGCAGACACAGCCCTCCCCCACTTCCTTCTCTGCTAGCTTGCCCTAGCAGCAGGCAGACACAAGTGAAAGGAAAAACAATGAGAAAGGAAACTTGGGAGGAACAGGTTAGAAGCAGAAGGAAGAAGCAAAAGGTCTGACTCTGCAGACCATATGCATGATGAAAAGCATTTGCACAAATAACCTAATTGCATTCAGTGGGACTGCCGGGCTGAGTAAAAGTGCTACGAGTGCAAGCAACAATTGCAGAGGCAGGAAACAAGTAGGAAAAGAAAGAAAAAGGAAGCCCCACATGAATCAGACACCTGCACAGGGGAGAGCAGTCTCGTACACCCCAGGAAAAACAAATCAACCAAAATGCTAACTGCCTTTGAGTTATTGCAGAAATATTTATAGAGCCTTTCCCGACCTCTGCCTCGCTTCCTGGCAGGCAACACCACAGAAAGAATCTTTACCACTGGCATCCCCTTCTTCCGCCAAAGAAAAATTCAGTCCCTTCCCAAAAGCACAACAAAGGCAGTAAGAGAGACCAGTCGGCCTGCAAGAGCGGTCTGGTCATTACCTGAGGAAGGACGAATGTCCCAGCCAGGGACATGCTCACAGGAGACGTAGTAACTGCTCTCACAGGCGGGAGAGCGGGCATCTCTTCCTGCAGGATGAGCTGGGGGAACAGCATTGATTTAAGTTAGTCTCAGCAAGGAACAACACAGGGGCCAAGGACGTGATGGTTTCCACCAAAACCCCTAGTCTCTTCCAGATGGTCGCTTCTTTCCTTTCTTTACAAAGGACGATGAGCCACTGAAAAGAACTGGATGTCCAGTAACTGTATTGCTCCCTTTACAATGAGCTCTTTCAGGAATTCTCAAAACAGCTTCTGTGACAGAGCAATTCTAAGTTTATAAATCATTACAATAATGCATTTATTTATCAAAAGCCCTCCTCCTAAAATGAAACACTAGGGAGCAATCCAATCATTCCAATGAATACATGGATTTGAATTCTCAGGGCTCGTACTAATTGGCACTTTTCAAAACGTTTCCAGTTAGGTTTGTCCATAAGCTTGAAAAAGAAAATCAAAATATGCCTCTCTGAGATGGGCTGATGTTTGTGAAACAGAACTATTAAATCAGTGAGACTGGGGGCTGAATTCAAAGCAATGATGGTTTGAGATCATACATTAAAGATGACAGGATCTTTCTAAATCACCTCAAACATGAAACACTTGCAGTACTAACTTACAAACTTATCTGAAAAACACACACTACCACCTACTGGCAATTATTCATATATGTTATTTACATACTGTGGTAAGGTATATATACATAAGTGGTAACGGTATGTGCATATCTGATTTGCATGAACTGAGCTAGGACAAAGACCAGGCTTCATCTTTACAATTACTAGGCTTGTATTTGAAGAAAAAATATATTCCTGTGCTTGTAGTTCCCACAATGTGTGACCAGTTTATTTCCTTCTTTTCAATAAGAACGTAAGCCAGAATAGCTATTTATTTAAATATTTCTCATTTAAGGTTGTTGCTTTTATCAGTCAATCCCTCTAAGGTAAGATTGGGGGTTTTTTGCTCAACCATAGAAGGCTGGTAACATGGTACTGCCAGGCTTACAGACCTTGCCATGTTATGCCCACTGTTCTGGAAGCTGGGTATGAAAAACAGTGGTGGTGTGCAACCAGGGAGGAGAATTTGGACAAGTGCTGCTGCTAGGTATGACCTCTCTTCTGCACCAACCACACAGAAGCCTATGAAAAGGAAGGCCATGGCTGGGTAGAGGAGATAACCCCAGGGAGCGATCACACTCTTGAAACATCTTTTCTTTGAGTGATTCCTTGGCTTTTGCTGCAGCTCTCACCTCCTTGCCCTAAGCGCACAGTGATGCCATAGAAACACCTTGGAGGTAAAAGTGCTGTGATGTATATGCCAGAAGGTAACGTTAGTTAACGGGCCACACGTGAGTACCACAAATATCATCCTTGTGCTTGGATGACATATTTTTCAGCCTGCATGCTCTCTCTGGAGACCTTGGCCTGCTGGCAAAAATCTGATTGCTGATGTGGTGCTGGCATGGACAATGCCTACTTTTGGACTATATATGACTTAGACCAGTCAAAATACAAGTCGATGCTAGGACTATGTCAACGGGACCTGCAGCGTGACTGAGTCCTCACTTGTGAAAGGAAACGTGTCAGGAAAGCTGGGACTGACACTACTGAGTGACTCTACGACCTGCAGCGCACTCAAACTCAGTCCTGGTGCTGCAGTACAGCTACTGCCATTTCTTCCATGAGATCACCTTTCAGAGAGGATTTTGGTATGTGGGTGGTAATGCCAGAAAGATTGGCTGATCCTGATGTAAAGGCTCACTGAAGGCTAAAGACTGAGATTGTGAAGAATTACCCCTGCGGTTCTACGGGGGCACCTGCCCACATGATACAGCGTTAAACCTAAGACAACGTCTATTCAGAAGTCAAACCAGCAGCAGTAGAAGCTGATTGCCAGGTATTGTAGCCCTGCAGGAAAACAACCTTTTCAGTGTCTAATAAATAAAACATTCTATCCAACAGTCGCATTGTATGCATAGAAATAAATAAATATTCAAAAACTAATTAACTTTGCTATATGTATAATTAACCAAATTTATAGTTTAATTATATATTTTTTTACCTGAGTTGATTTTCAAAATATTTTTTCTGTTGCTTGTATCTTAATTAAACACAAGGTTTCCTGCTGGCAAGTATCAGACTAGCTCAAGACAGGCCTTCAAATATGCTATGCTAATGCCTGACGCTCACGAACAGACACTTTGTGTTCTCTTCAATATGTGCATTACAAGTAGTATTTTAATTGGGCTCCCGATTCAGAAAGCTGGAATGAGTTTATGAGTCATTTTTACAAGTTGACTCACATGCTGCAAAATCGAAGAATTTGGTGTGGGGAAAAAAAAAAAAAAAGGCAGAGGGTGAATTTCTGCCCATCAGTGTCACTGGGGAAGAGGGTGAGCTCGTCCCTAGTACCCAGCTGCAGCAGCACAGGGGGTTCAGCAAGCGCATTACTTGGATGAGGCTTTTTTTGTCTGTAGCTGTTGAAGAAAGGATGCTCTTAGAAGGCTTTTGTTTCATGAGAGCTGTGATTAAGAGATTATATCATAGAATCATAGAATCATAGAATGTTTTGGTCGGAAAGGGACCACTAGAGGTCATCGAGTCCAACCCCCCTGCAGTCAGCAGGGACACCGCCAACTAGATCAGGTTGCTCAGAGCCCCATCCAACCTGGCCTTGAATGTTTCCAGGGATGGGGCCTCCACTACCTCTCTGGGCAACCTGTTCCAGTGGTTTACCACCCTCATTGTAAAGAATTTTTTCCTTATATCTAGCCTAAACCTACCCCGATTTAGTTTAAAACCATTACCCCTTGTCCTAACGCAGCTGGCCCTACTAAAAAGGTTTTCCCCCTCTTTCCTATAGGCCCCCTTTAGGTACTGAAAGGCCGCAATCAGGTCTCCCCGCAGCCTTCTTTTCTCTAGACTGAACAAGCCCAACTCTCTCAGCCTGTCCTCATAGGAGAGGTGCTCCAGCCCTCGGATCATTTTAGTAGCCCTCTTCTGGACCCGCTCCAACACTTCCATGTCCTTCTTGTGCTGAGGGCTCCAGAGCTGGACGCAGTACTCTAGGTGAGGTCTCACCAGAGCTGAGTAGAGGGGCAGAATTACCTCCCTCGACCTGCTGGCCACGCTCCTCCTGATGCAGCCCAGAGTACGGTTGGCCTTCTGGGCTGCCAGGGCACATTGCCGGCTCATCTCCGACGAGCTCGCTTGCATTGGTGACCACCAGGTCCAGTATCGCATCCCCTCGGGTAGGGGTGTCTATTACCTGGCTTAAGAAGTTGTCCTCAATGCATTCGAGAAACCTGCTGGATGGCCTACAAGTATTATAATTTTGAGATTCTTTTCCCGTCGGAAAAGGGACCGGTCCTAGCATCACAGGATGCCTGGTTGCAATGTGTTTCAGTGATTTCAGCAGTTCCATTTTAAGACTGGTTAACACATTGACAACAGGGAGAGGGATCCTCCTCTCCCTTAGGTGCCAACCCTGCAGACTCAAACCGGCGACAGAGTCAGCTGAAGTTCTTTTCTCCTTGCACATCACCACTGAGGAAACGTCCCACAGCTCCCGCTATACCCATGTGAAAACCCTGTTGTCTTTCTATTGTACTGTCTGCATTGTTTGTGCCACCTCAGAGGCTCAAACCATTTGCTTGGGTGCGAGGGATGGGAACTCAGTCAAAACAAAGCAAGTGGAATCAAATCTGTCCTTCTCTTTTTGCTGTATTAGATTCAAAGAGTGGTAAAAACCATATTTGCTTACTGAAGCAAGTACGTGTGGGCTGCAATACCCAGAAACTTCAGGTATGCTGAGTAAAAGGCTTTTTTGAACTGTCACTTTTCCTGCTATAACCACATTTTTAACACTTCTTTTTCCCATATCCTTAGAGGAATCCATACAATACACAAATGAAAGGCAGATTCAGAGAAGGCAGAAAATGCCAGGGTGTTTTTCATTGTCCTGAGGACAAATGCCAGAGCCCTTCTGGGACATTCAGAACATCTAGTCACTGTATCTTATTCAAGGGAAAAGCCATCTGTCAACAAACTAATCACTGGACAGATTCAGAGACAACTGAAAATAAAAAGCCAATACAAACGTGCAGATGAGGTTCCAGTCAGCAACTAGCCACGGAAAACAAACAAATCCTGTCCACAAAGCCTGGCATTTGGGTCCAGCCATTTTTCACTTAAGTCAAAAGCCAGGGCGGGGGGGGAGGAGGGCTATAATGCAAAGTGATCTTCAACCATAAACTTCCAAATCAATCAATATGACTATGGAGAAAGATGGGCATGAACCAAACCTGGATCCAAACCCTACCTACATAAGCCAGCAATCGCAGCAGAACGGAGTATGAACAGAACAACTGAGCATGCTACCACATGTTATTAGCAGTAGTAAAAGCCCTACTACTTGATATTTAACCATTCAATAATACCGGACAATTTGATGCTTGGTTCCTGGCTGAAGGCAGCCTTCATTTTTTATTAGAAACACACTATGCCATGGAAAGTACCCAAAGTGACTAATGTTCACGGTGGTCAGCATTCTATCACCAGTGAAAAGTGAAGCATCTGCCCCATGTCTGGGCCCAGCTCTCATATTTTTTTCATGACTGTCTTCTATGATGAGGGGCTGGCTATGTGGACCGAGATCTTCACCAGCCTTCCTCTTGCAGAATGAAAGCCCTCGCCTGGATCACCACAAGTACACTTTCCTCAAGCAGAAAGCCACAAAGGAGGACCCTCTGCAAAGGACTTCCTCAATGACGAGGCTCTGCAGTTGCTTCATTCTCTAAGCCTCACTTCAGGATGTACATGCGGATGGCGAAAAGAACTTCAGTTGTTTTGGTTCTGCACCAAACCTGCTTTCCTATTGGTGACACAGTTGAACAGCACACAGGAAAATCAGGGTATTTCAGAACATTTGTGTGTGCCATGTTAAATACACAATTGAGTTAGACCTCAGTTTCAGCAACATGAAACATGAAAGAAGTTCAGCTTAGCACTAGCCAAAATCAACCTGAAGCAGTCAGAACTTCTGACAGCTAAAATCATAATTGCTACCTTAAAGGCATCACTTGAATAAAATTAAATGCATTTCTCCAAAAGCCTCACTAGCATAGCAACTGATTGGCCCTTGAGGATTCCTATAGATACTTGTCATTCAGCATGAAATCAGGTCAGCAGCTAAAATTAAACACCCACCTCTCCCCTGCACCGCATGTGGAGTCATCGCTTTTAGTATTGCTCAGCCTCTGCCTCCCCAAATGGGTTCATTCTTACCACAAGCTTAAAGGATGTCTTATCAAGGAGCACTGATGGATACAGTCATTCCTGTTCCGAGATGAAACTGTTGGGAAGCAGGCTCGCAGTCCCTTTGACTCCATCTGCATTGATTAGTGCTTGGGCAGCCTGCCAAGGCAGTGTGCTGCCTCTTACCCTCACCGCTGTTAATCTGCCGGAGCGAGGCCTGCAAGCCCTACATAAACTGCAATTTCTCTTCATTAGTGTGATTCTGCCTGCATGAATCTGATAACATATGGGATATTATCATAAAACAGCCTATTTCACCAATTCATTTTCTCCTTTATGAAGATTATGAATGTACTGCAAGTGCATTGGGCAGGATAAAACAGAGGAGTCTACTGTAGAGTTTATCTCTGATTTAGTTTCTAAAATGCAGATACCCTTCCTTTTAAAGGTCACGTTTCCCAATAATCCTGTGCTAATATATTATAAAAACTGCTGACTCCCTCTCTCCCCGATTCCCTCTAGTTCATTATGGGGCTGATCCACACTACGTGTCACTTGGCTAGATTGAGACTTTAATGATGAACAGAGCTAGCAGATGCCACACAATGGAAAAAATGGGAGGTACAGTAACTGCTTAGTCAAGCCTAATCACTGCCACAGTCTGACTAAGCACGAGCATGAAACACGATCGCAGTTTGACTACAGATTATGTAATTCCAAGCATGGGCTTTACGCCCCTTGCTCCCTGCCTATTTTGATAACACCAGTCTGTTGGAAGGGGCAGTTTCTGCACGGTTGAATGAGCGCTTTGTCTGGGAACCATGCGGATGCAGGTAGGCCCCCACCTACTTCTGAGATTTATTAATTAGCACATGTCCCCATTTAATGAAGCCTGCGTGCCCTCTACTGGTACATGCGTGCATTCCCAAGAACACCAACTCTCCTAAAGCGAATAGCCTTGCATATATAGAACTGCTGTTGCAAGCTCCTTGGACGAAGTGTGCATGCTTGTCCTGGCGTGCTTCCGCATGCAATACAGAATCAAATGAAATTAAGACCCCCCATTTATTCTAAACCTCACAGCTGTTTTGTCCTTAAAACTGCTAGGTTGTTTTTATGCCTCTTGTTTTGAGGGCATGTTCTGCTAAAAGAAATTACAATTGCATAATGCATGTCTCTTTCAGAGGAGATTTTGTATGCACTGATCCATTACAGAGCTGGAGTAAGGGGATGTTACAGAGGACGGAGAACACAGAAGCCTGCAGCAACCATAGACTTTTTCTGACCTGCTCCCAAGAAAAAAAAAGTTCAGCTTTCCAGGATTAATCCATTAGCAAAAGCTACACTAACTCCCAGCTAATCTGTATCAATTACTGAGTACAGCCACATGCAGTAGAGGTCATTTTAATAAGCAGTTCACTCCTTAAATTGCTTCCACTACCAAATCAAGTCAAGATTGCTAGGGATCATAACTAAGGGATCATTAGCTTAACCCATCCGACAGCCTTTTCTGCAGACCCTTCCAACTATTTATGCTGTCAAACAACAACAGCAACAGCAGACCCTAGAAGAATGTGGAATGGCTCTTTTTAACAAGGAAAAATAAAATATAGCACATGCCACAGGATGGGCAGCGAGAAAGGGGCATCCAGTGAAGATAAATACACCCATATACTACCAGCTGGTGCCAGTGCCCAGGGAGAAGCTGATACCTCCCTGCAGTTGGATGGTTCCCAGGGGGAAGGGGACATGCCCAAGTACTGCTCATACGTGGTAGTAGAGCAAGAGGAAAAAAATATCTCGCTGTGCCCTAGACCATGACAAATCCCATGAAAAAAAATGTTGAAAAAAGGATACTTTCATGCCTCACTAATGGCATTTAAACCAATACCAAAACCAAAAAAGGAAACAGCTGAGTGCACGGCTGACTCCCCACCGTGGGAAGTGTGTTGGCATATACTGATCCATTCCTGGCAAGTGCACAGCATCACTGGCACAGGTGAGAGTGTGTCAAAAGGGTTAACCACTGCACATCAAAGAGAAGGTGCAGGCATGAATGTAATTGAAAACCAGCTGGCCCAGGGCATATTACAAGCTGTATAAATTTTAAACACTGCTCATCTACAAGACTCAACTTTGAGCACTGATATAGTGACCTATGCCAGCGAGGCTTGGTTGCGAGAGGAAGCTATTGCTTAGATGCATATCAAGGACTCCTATCTATTCTTTCCTTTCCTTTCAAACTGAGCAGAAGCTATTGCATCAGCATGTGAGTAAAAACTGGAGTTTAACTGCTGCACAAGACAGAAATGTCAAACAGCCTGTCAGGAATAGAAATTAGAGTTATATTCAATCCTGCCTGGATGAAAGTGTAGCACAGAATGACCTATAGGGGCATCTTCTCTATATTTCTGTGATTCCACTTCATTATTAAACTCCATTCTCACTGTGGTCTCATCCAGACTGGAAGAGGTCACGCCCAAACATGGAAGCAAACACAGCATTAAACACAATTTTATGCTCAATGTACTGCTATTTCAGCTCTGTTAAAGTATTGTGATCCACCCTGGGGAAGGAAGAGGAGCCAAAAGACAGGGCAGATATTTTTCCAAAGTGCTAAAAAGCATGAGTTTCAAAGCAGAACCTGGCTGAAAAGGAGCGAGGAGGCTCACTAACCCACAGGTACTAATGCGTTTTGAAACATGATCCATTTTACAGAGTCAAGGTACAGCAAACGTCCACACTGGGCTTCTAATAATGCCTGTGAGAGCGATAAGGGACACTGTACAGTGCTGTTGCAGGTATGAGAAGCTGTATGTGTAGGGGAACAGGAGATGGAGCCAGGCCAAACCCTACCGGCCCACCTTCCTGCCACACACACATATATGCACACATTATTTTTCCAAATCCAAACACAAGCTTATTCATTTCTATTTCAACGATTCACACAATGTACTAGAGACACATTCTCAGTAGCAAGTACCTGTCCCTACATGCTCAAACTATTTTCCTATAGCTACTCCTGCTGCCTGGTGATGTCTCGGTTAGAGCTGTATGACTACCAGCACTAGCCATTCCCCCAGCCACTCCACATTAACTACTAAACAGTAACAACCCAAATTGCATAACCAACTTTTCTGTGTCTAAAAACTTCATTCTGTTTGTACATCCTCACTTAGTATTTGGTTGGACTGTATCCTGGGTTTGGCTAGAATAGAGTTGATTTTCTTCCTAGTAGCTGGAATAGCATTCTGGTTTGGATTTAGGGTGAGAATAATGTTGATAACACACTGGTGTTTTAGTTGTTGCTGAGCAGTGCTTACACTAAGTCAAGAACTTTTCAGCAAGGAGGCTGGGGGTGCACAAGAAGTTGGGAGGGAACGCAGCCAGGACAGCTGACCCCAGCTGGCCACAGGGATATTCCAGTCCACGGGATGTCATGCTGAACAAAAAAAACTGGGGGGTGTTGGCTGGGGGCAGGTGCAGTCACTTCTCAGGAACTGGCTGGGCATCAGTCAGCGGGTGGCGAGCAATTGCATTGTGCATCACTTGCTTTCTATATTCTTTTATCATTATTATTTTCCCTTCCTTTTCTGTCCTATTAAGTTGTCTTTATCTCAACCCATGAGTTTTACCTTTCTTCTGATTCTCCCCTCCATCCCACTGCGAGGGAGTGAGCAAATGGCTGTGTGGTGTTTAGCTGCCTGCTGGGTTAAACTGTGACAGACTGGGAGGAGACTACACCATCTCCCTTTCCTCCTCCTTCTGCTCAGAAGACACAAAGGCAACACAAGAGCCAGGAGACTGACTCTTTTTATATAAATATATATTTACATATCTAAAAATCCCAGGCAGATGGGAAATTCTGTCTGATCCAGAAGCTTTTATATATACGCACACACATATATGTATATTTACTGTTGGCCTCCATCAGAGACAAGATTGCTGGCTCAGGCAGACCTGTGGCCTGTCCCAGTACAGCTGTGCTGGTGGAGCAGAAAGGATGAGGGAGCAGTTGGCTCTGAGCAGCCTCAGTCCCTGCCTTTCCGCACTGCCTGCAGCCACAGGTGCTCTCCCTGCTGAAAGGTGCCTTGTCCACTGGGTGGTAGCAGCATAACTGTCAGACCAAGTTTCTGAACCAAACAGGTTAGCTTCTGGAGCCAGGCATGAATTTTTCCCATCTGGCCAGGATTAAAAACATGTTAGGTGGGTTTCCTGATTTCCTCCTACCATCCTTGAAGCTGAGTGCAAAGGAAGAGGAGGGGAAAGAAATAGCAGCTTGAGAAGAATGAAGTTAGGTAATAAATATCAGAAACATTACTGCAACTTCCAGCCTGTGAGGACATAGCAAAGATCTTCAAAGAATAAGATCTTGAGGTGCAGCTGTGCAGAAGATTGAGGGGGGTGGTAGTGGGAGTCAAATGGACCTTGCTAGTTCGCAGGCCATCTTAACTCCTCATTACAAATGCTCTGTTCTGCTTAGCAATGGATGAACAGTAAGATCTTGGCTAACAGAAATAACCACACTTCACTTTTAAAGCAGAAAGATATTTATCACTTTCCTGGATCCAGTTAATGTCTGGGTGTTCGACTCTTAAGATTAATGTTTATAAGGTTGCCGCCCAGCTCTATCTTCATTTCTCCTACATGTCCTGATCAAGCAACAGTTATATAAGATCGGATTTTATTCTTTTAGTCAAAACAAGTATAGAAAAAAGTTCTTCATTTCCTGTGAACAGATCTGGCTCACTTAGTGTCTTCTCATGCCTTAATCCTAAGCTTACAGTGACCTTAACGCTTGGCACTTGTTATTGCATGTATCCTGGCTACTAACAACAAGCAGCAACCACAGCATTCGCGGCAGAATCAAAGCAAGTAAAACTTTTCTCTCGTTGGTATTTTAAAGAAGGAAATAAACTATTTCAAGATTTTAAGAGCAATTCCTGTGCTCAGAAAGATCTTAAAAGTTTAAGCGAACTGGGAGTACTCACTAACAGTGACCCATTGATAAACTTAGAGAATGAAGTCCTGTTTCCATCCAAACAGCAGATAGCCTGCGCAGTACAAGTTCTCCCACTTCCACCTCAATCTTGTTCTGATGTCATGTCTAGCACTGAGAAGGTTGCTTTAGTCTCCACATCCATTCAATCATACTATTCTTGGAATTAGATTTGTGCCTTCAGGCTTCAACCAATTCAAGATTCAGTTGTATGAAGCATTCATAATGCGAGACAGTCCCTGCCCCAAAGAGCTTACCATATAAATAGCACTTTCTAAAAGCAAAGAGCACACAGTCAAGCTTTGCATTTCTGTATCAGACTGTCCGTAAGGATGCTAATTATTGCCAGGATAACTATGGTTTTATGACGTGAAAATCTTGCCTATTGGGAGTCAAATCTCATATCCAGCAAAGCAGCCATCAGATGATGGCAACTATTTTTAGGCTACTTCTGACCTTTCAGAAAGTAAGGACTGTTCAAAAAGATGATTAAAAGACTAAGTAAATTATGCAGAGAGTTGAGTAGTCTGAAGAAAATTTAACTTCATTTAGTCTTGCATAATGCCTTTGGTAACACGGTTAGATTCTTTTGGCCCACAACAGTCAAATTTTCCACTGTAGTGTTAGGATGTAAGTTGGGCTGGTTATTGAGTAATAGAGAGGGCTTTCTTATTCGTGCAAACTTCTTAACCTTCAACAGAACAAAGATTAATCAACAACATTGAAGAGGCTGTTGTCATGAGATCCAGTCATAAGATTTGTAGGGACTCCTGCAGGGGTTGCAAACCTTAAAACTGGTTTGGAATAAAATCTGAGACATGAGGGAGCACCTAGAGAAAGCATTTTCAAAATAAAATCTAACATATTTATTAATGATGGAATAAAGGAAGTTCTACCATTGCAGTAAAGAAATCTGCAGAGCAAAGACCAGTCCCAGAGCATGAAGCAGACGTTGTGAGGCGGGAAGAAACACAGACAAAGCCACCTGGTTCTGAGTTTGGTATCTAAAGCACCCAACTGGTTTTCAAAGCAAGAGCTCCTCATTTTGAAAATGACTTCTGAAATCATCACCAGTGTACGTTTAGACTGGCTTCTCTTGCTTCAGGCTATTTTTGTGTTAACGTGGAAGTGACATAAGGGACAGCTCTGTACCTTAAAGCAAGGTACCCAAGGGATGCGCAGCTGTGTGGCGCAGGCAAACATCCGCATGTAGCTGCAGTCCGTGTGGTTCCAAGAAACTGGCAACAAGATTTTTGAAATTATTTGAGATTGCTGACGTCACCCTACTCAACACCAATATTTCCACTCTTAATGAATCATAGAATCATAGAATCATAGAATGTTTTGGGTTGGAAGGGACCACTAGAGGTCATCGAGTCCAACATTTAGAGAGAAGGATGTTGTGGGGGACCGTGTCAAAGGCCTTGCAGAAGTCCAGATAGATGACGTCTGTTGGTTGTCCCTTGTCCACTGATGCTGTCACTCCATCATAGAAAGTCACCAGGTTTGTCAGGCAGGACTTGCCCTTGGTGAAGCCATGCTGGCTATCTCGAATTATCTCCCTGGCCTCCATGTGCTTTAGCATAGCTTCTAGGAGGATCTGTTCCATGATCTTCCCAGGCACAGAGGTGAGGCTGACAGGTCGGTAGTTCCCAGGGTCTTCCTTTCTACCCTTTTTGAAAATGGGCACAACGTTGCCCTTCTTCCAGTCACCAGGGACTTCACCTGACTGCCATGACTTTTCAAATATTATGGAGAGTGGCTTAGCGACTACATCGGCCAATTCCCTCAGGACTCTGGGATGCATCTCATCAGGTCCCATGGACTTCTGTGTATTCAGGTTCCTCAGGTGGTCACGAACCTGGTCTTCTCCTACAGCAGGAGGGGTTTTGCCCTCCCAGGCCTCCTCATGCCATCCATCAACTCGAGAGGGGTGAGGAGAGAGGCTGCCAGTGAAGACTGAGGCAAAAAAGTTGTTGAGTACCTCAGCCTTCTCCTCATCTGCTGTTACCAGCCTTAATGGGAGAAGATCTACACAGATGCTGAGCAAGCTCTTGAAAATTGCCTCAAAGGATGCTTGGCAGTATTTGAAAAGGGGTGGGCTATGGTGTTCACATGCTGTCTTTGCCTGTGGTCAAACTGATTTACTTGTGACAGTTGCATTTAAAGAAATCTTAGCAAACACTCCTTTCTAACTAAAGATGGACCAGTGAATTTCTGAAATTTCTTAACTAGGAAAGAAGCCTTCTCTCCAGGCTCGTCACATAAAACAGCCTGAGACAGGGTGGGCTCAGCTTGTCGTATCCCCTTTCTTTGAGCCGCTAAATGTCTTTCATTGTGGCTTACAATAAAGTGCTTAATGCTACCTGGGAGTTGGTAGAGCACTGATCAAGTTGGGGAGCTGGGAAAGCACCAAGCCACGATCATGTTAGAAGATGCCTCCTTAACTCCTTACAAAATCATTACTTATATACCAGGCAAATAAAAATCCTGAAACATCCAAGTATTGAAAGATTTGAGGCTTTGCTGCCAGGCCTCTCAAAATAAGGGAGAAAGGGAACAAGTAGCTAGTGGGAACAATAAAAATGAAGGACCTGAACTTAAGAGAGAAGGATTAGCTGTCTGGATAACTTGGAGGGGAGAAAGAGAACCAGGGAAAGCTGGAAGCAGTTGGCTTGCACAGCTGACTGAAGAGCAAGTTCCTGATGAGGAACCAGTGGAAGTAGTCATAGGGCTAAAAGGCTGGGCTGGATGCAGGGGAGATGGTGCTGCAGCCGGTTCTGCTGAGATAAGAGCAGGTAGGTCCGGACCTGCATGTTGCGTCTGAAAGTAGCAGGAGCAGATCAGCCAAAGCCCAAAGGTCCTGTTTTCTCAGCTACCCCCAATAAAAATGAACGTGGCACAGGAAAAGATGGTGAAGGCAAGCAAGTGCTCTGCATGGAATGTTTTGCTGAGTTTTCCATGGGCTGTCAGCAGCTCTTTGAGCACTTCAGGGCAGCCAGGAAAAAAAAAAAAAAGAAAAAGAAGGAAACAAAAAACCACAGGCCAAGCTGAAGGCAAAGCAGTGAGGGCTGAGCACAACAGCCTGCAAAGGGCACCCCTGAGTAGCTACAAATCACAAAAAAAAAAAAAAAGAAAAAAATTCTGTGAAGAATTAAACCTTGCCTTTGCAGGATCCAGTGGCCGGGGACACAAAGGTGCGCAAGGGGAAAGGGAAGCAGAACCCAGGCTCCGTGCCAACCCAGATAACCAAGGGGACCGGAGGAAGGAAACCACAAAGCTCTGTGGTAAACACAGGGATTAGGAGAGGGGTAGATGAACCAGTCAGACAAAGTAACTGACCCAAAACTCTCTTCTCAAAACTCAGATAAGATTTGTGTTTTAAAAATATCCAGTGCTTGCCTCTCCTCCCACTTCCTATAGATTTTTTTTTAACACTTTCTGGTTTTGGCCGGGAACGGATAAGAAAGTGCCAGGATACTGCTAGGAAATCTGTCTGTTCTCACAGCATTTCTGGCCCAACCAGGAGTAGGAGGGAGCTGGACTCTCAGGAGGGAGTCTGTTCCCATTTAATTTCCAGGCCAGTTTTGCAGACTTACAAGGTCAGGGTAAGGTGCCAGACTTCTGGATGCTGCTGAAAAAAAACCCTTGAGCCCTTGGAAACTTGTTCCTCCTTAGCCCTCAAGAGAAATGTTGTTAACTGCAAAGGGAAGAGACTTCAGGAAACAACGGTGTCACTGGTAGGCTACTGACATCCCATGAGGAAACATGGAGGGTTAGAGCCTCCCATGCTACCTTCTTTTTCAAACCACCTCTTTCTTTCTTTCCAAGGCCAAGTCTCTGTTTTGCAACAGAAGCTACCTGAGCTTATTTAAAGCATTAAGCCAGGAACAGCTCCTGGGTTGCACAGTACCACGCAGACACTAAATATGAATGATTTCATGAACCATTTAGTGTTTCTTCCAGTTCTGTACTTTACACCTTAAAAAAAAAAATAAATTGGAGAAACATTTATCATTGTGAGTTGGGTGACATAGGTAATATCTGGATAAAATGCCAGAAGATGCTGGAGGGTTTGCTAGGCAAGGGGCCCTTGCGGGCTACTTGCTTACTTGCTAGAATTCTCTGGGGTAGCTGGGGGTGTTTTGGAGAGGCCAGAGAGGAAAAGCCTTCAGGGGCTGATGACTGAAAGGCAGGAAAAGCCTCCCTGAGAGCAAGCAGAAGTAAAAGCAAAGCCTTGTGGGAACCGTCAGCGTGGGTGTAACTTGCTAGAGGTTTGGTTTTCTCCCCTCCTCCCATGGCAGCAGAGCCTGCATCAGTATCGTTCTGACTTTCAGCTCCTGTCACGGCACTGCTGTTTGTGTACCTCTCCTCCACAGGCCAGCCCTGACAAAAGCTTAAAGAACTTTGTGATGGCTCTAAGTGTCATTAAGCAAATGAGGAAATGGTGCCGAACCTGTCGCTCAAAGGGCTCGGGGAGCCAGTACAAGAATTTGTCTAGCTTTTCTTTAGTACTTCCCTGGGGTTAAATTCTCAGCCCTTTTGAATATATTTATTTTCTTTCAGCATACCAAAGAAACCACCCATTTAAAAACTTTTGCTTTAAAAAAAACTCAGCCCATCCATAATCAAAGACAAATCATACTTTCTGGAATTCAGGGGAGGGAAGAAGCAAGGATCCGTATTTTCAGTTTTGAAAGAAACAGTCCCCTTACCTCTAGACACAATTCAGACCTTTATGATTTTCATATTTTTATTCTTCTAGTAGAAGAAAGTTACTTCAGCCCAACTCTTTCTATGTTGCCAGCACCGCTTTCACACAGTCTGAAGGAAGCAACACCTATCCCCGCTCTCTGTTTACATAACTGACACGTCCAAAGCAGAATGACTGCAGCAAGATGTCCCATACCAGGCACAGAGCTAGCAAGAGACAGAAAAACAGAATATAAAAGCAGCTGCTTGACTTAAGGTAAGTGATGGCAACACACGGCGCATAAAAAAAATAAATTTTAGTAACTCCAAAATACTTCTGAGCAAAAGTAAATTCAGAAAGAGCATATCCTAATGTGAGCTCACACTGAGCTTATCAAAAGACACTGGGTAGGAATAGGATTTGTCTCTCCTAATATTGTTTATAGAGCATATTTAAGAAACAAATATCATACTTCCAACCTCCAACTCCAGCAAAAATATGAATTTCTGAATCCACCTGCATGTTTCAGAGACTTTCTAAGGTTTGAGAATTCTTGTAACAGGAGAAACTTCTTTGTAAGTATAATCAGACCTAACAGATGTTTACATTTACCCATGCTTTCCTCCCTACATGCACGTTTTTTGTGTTTATTTAGGAATTCTGCACCCTCCCTGTCCCCAGTAAGAATGGCATCTAAGACCTTCTGTGGTCCAACAGGTCTTAGAAGGCTTCTCTGGAGAAATCTCCCTTCTGAAAGATTTTGGTATGTCTAGTAAGGGCATGTGTGTGAATGCAAGGAGCTGTTTTGGAGATATCCTTGAAGGTATTCACAACCTGACTGCACATGGTCCTGGGCAACCTGCTCTAGGTGACCGCGCTTGAGCAGGGGGGTTGGACAAGATGACCTCCAGAGGTCCCTTCCAACCTCAACCATTCTGTGATTCTCTGGGCACAAGCCCAGGGCTGTGGGTGACAGAGAGAAGCAGAAATTGAGCCATACATTTTATCCACACTGAAATTTTTTCAGTCTTCTGTCCTCATTTGCCTCTGCACAATCCCGTGCCTCTTTTCCTCAGATTTCCATCCTCCGATGAGTAGCCACTTCATTCCCTTTTCTCTCTACAGTATTATCATGTAGGTGAACCCTGAAGACAACTTTGCAACAATTCACCAGGAGTTTATCTACTCAGACATGGCAACCAAAGAAAAAACAGTTGGAATTTTGTCAGTCAAGACATTTTGGAGATACCCATGGGGAAACTGTCAGGAATCAAGCATTGAAAAGCTAGCAATAGTAGTGCTGCTTAAAATACAGATGTTCATATACCTCTCTCAAACTTGGACTTGCCTTCCTAGAAGATGTACCATATTTAAATTATTTGTTAAGAATCTAGGAAAGATATGAAAAACAAGCTCACCATGAAAGACAAGGTGCAACCTTAACTGTGAAGCAGCTATAAGACTTCCAGTTGCCAGCTATACCACAGCATCTCTCCAAACCTGTTTTAAATGGCACAAATAATAAAAACCCCATGTATTTTACTAAAAAGCAACAAGTATTGTACATATGCCTGCTTTATCTACAAGATGTTTAGAATCAGAAACAAAGGAAGAGTGAAGGCTAAACATTCATAAATGGTACAGGTAATGGAAACCTGGGCTATTAATTTTCAGCACTGCACAGATGGTAAAAGACAAGGGCACAAATGGTTATCCAAAAAACCACCATAAAAGACATTTAATTTTCTGATTCTGAGCTTAATAAACATGTGGAAATACTTTCCAGGCATGTCAGTTAAGGTAGTCATAATACGCATGAATGCTAAAAGGCAGCCCAGGGCTGGGAGAAGAACCAAGGATGAACATCTGACAGTGTTCATTTATGTAAGGTATCATCTACCTTACATCAGAAGAAAGGATTTTAAAACCCTCTAAAGATACAGAGCACTTTCTCAAAACAACTTTTGCACATCAGTGTCGTGTTTTTAGATTAATCAAACAGCGGTAGCTTCTATCATCCACACACTTCTGGGGAGAAGGACAACTCCGCAGTGTGATATATAAAAACACATGACCTCTTTGATGTTATGTGCTGCCAGGTAATTACCAGAATTGCACAGCCGGCTTCACGTTAGAAGTATTTGGTTGTGTTTAAATATTGTGGGTTTTAACATCAGCAGAAATGCTCAAGGCTTCCAATCAGTACAATTTTAAGTCATGAGCAGTAATTGTAAATTAACATTCTGAATGTTATTTGGTTACCCCATAAATTCCTTAGCACAGTAGTACTTTTTTCAGTGCCCTGAGCCTTGGCCTAATGACTACCCTCTAGTGATCCGAGAGCAGAGCTTATGTTTGTAGGCACTGAACTTTAAGGCGTCTTTGAACAAAAGCCATAAGGCAGATATATAACGCGCCTAACAATCCACTGGGGAACTCAACGAAAACATGAATACTTTAGCCAGCCATGTAGCTTTAGGCTTCAGAAGATAAAAGAAAATACCCTCATTATTATTAAACTGCCCATTCTTCCCAATAATTTTAAATCACAGACTGAATAAACGTTTTGGCTACGTTCAGTAATGACCTCTCTCTCTCTCTCTCTCTCTCTGAAAGGAAGAGTTAATGGACATCGCAGATGATGGAGAGTTTCACCAGCCTTCCCAGCACACAGCGGCTGGTAGGCCCTTGACGGCAGCAGCTGCAGGCTCGTGCACAGCCTGCTCCCCAGCTCAGCTGTCAGATTACATATCGGGATACAAGGAACCTCTCTTGGCCTAGCAGCTGTCTCCCTTAATGGGTTGCCCAGTTCACTGCTTCCAGACATCATCAATTTCTCCCTGCTCAAATCCTCTTTGCACACTTCCGTGCGGCTTCTAGTTCAAACCTGCCCTGGGGGGGGATAGAGGAATGGCCAAATTCTGGACTACCTTTGCACAGGCGAGGAACAGAATCGTTTTGTTGTGACATTCAGGCTGGAAACCAGATAATCCTCTAAATGAGCTGAACCAGTCACAGTGTGAAGCTTTTCAGAGAAAGCAGTTACAATTTTGTAACAAACTTCAAAATAAATATGGTAAACATGTGCCTAAGTCAAAGGCTTTGAAGGGTACCACAGATAGCCATCTTCCTAAACAGATTTTTACTTCCTTTAGTGGAAACAAAATACCGTGGATAAGTGCTGAGACGTGTCTCTAAGCGAACTCGTATTCAAAAGTGAGGCTCTTATCTTCGCAATCTTCTGGCTGCGATAGGAGTGGGGTAAGCAAAGCCAAGGTTAGATACTGCTGGGCTAACAATAGAAGCATGTGGTGCCTTTCAGAGCATGAATGCCAGTTTTTTACTGCAGGTGCTCTTGTGGTGTGGCCACAGGAGGAAAGCGATAACTGACATCCTTTTCCATTCAATTTACAGTCAAAAGAGTGTTTGTAATTTAGTAGTTGACTGGCTGAAGCTCAGCCCATATGGTAGCTGTTGTTCGGCAATGGGGGGGGGGGAAAAAAAAAAAAAAAAAAGTACAGTACTTAAACCGGAAAGAACAGGCAGTCTGTGCATCAACTCAACACTTCGAGGGGGTTCTGGCCCATTTTTCATTCATATTTAAATGTGCACGTTCACACAGGGACAGGGACACCAAGCCATATTTCCTAATACTGCAAATTACAGCTTTACTTTAGGTCTTGTGAGTTATATACAAAGAGGGGGGAAAAAAAAAGTGAACGCAGATTTGCATCAGTGTCCCATGAGGAATGCTGAAGGTTAGAAGCAAAACCAGCTGGAAAATACATAAAGAGCACAACACAGACTACAGTCTGGTTCTTTTTTCAGAATATTTCCCTCCCATTTGCCTTCTGATCGGCAGCTCTAAAAGGCCCAGAAGCCACTGTCTACAGCACATAATTCTGTACACAAAGGAAAGAAACACAAACTGCACAGATCATTTTAAATACATCTGTGAGGTGAAATGTAACTCTGAATGGAAATGTCTGGACTTAGAAGGGAAAAATCACTGTTTTTTCTTTTCAGTCTTTTTAGGGAAATATAGGCTCTTATGAACATTTCCTTAAACATGTTAGAAAAAGTTTAAAATGGCAAATACCTACCATGGACTCTTATGGAGAAAACAATATTTTGAACAAGAAACTGAAAGAATGACATTAAAATAAAAAGGGTAGAATGATGATTTCAGGTTAGTTTTAGCTTGGGGGGAGTACTGCAAACTAAACGAATGATCAATACAGTGCGCACTGCCTGCTTGCAAAGAACATGCAATCTTGCTGGTCTTTTGACTTAAATTCTACAGATGTGGAGCTTCCCAGGAAAACAAGGAATGAAGGAAAAGGGGCAAAGAGAAAAAGCAGCAAGCTAGAAGGAGGGAAAGGAAAAGGGGACAAAGCCGAACTTTTACATGCTTGTATTTCACTACTGTCCAGCCAAGTTTTTTAAAACATTTATGGTATCACTGGGGACCTGGAACTGATACGTGACTCAAAGCAGAGATGTGGTTATTAAAATTGTGATTAGCAATCACAAGTGCAAGGCTTGTGAAATTATGCTTTTCCTGTGCAAAAGAAGCCCAGAGACGGGAACTTCACGGAAGCTTTTGCTATTTGCACATCACTGTAGACATTGACAGCTACTGCAAAGCAGCTTCAATTTTTGTCCATTTTCCCTTTAATTTAGGACAGGGCACAGATCACACTGATAAGCCAAAAAGGACACATGCCAGCCTGAAATGAAATAAAAAATAGTCAAAAATTTCTACAGTCTACCAACTAGTTCCCAAACTGTCCAAGCGTGTGTACCTTGCAATCGTAACTCCTTAGGAACAGTTTTACCTTCCTCTTGCATGTGAAAAGCCGTACAAACACGACAGGAAACTGCCTGGATCCACAGGAGGAAGAGTGAAAGTGACTGTACACAAACTGCTCTCAGACACACAAGTGATCTGAAAAGACTGGCTTGATTTGGTTCATTTTAATGCCACTGTATGAGGCATCAATTAGGCATTGGAAATTAATAACACCAAAGACCTGTGTCGCCCAGGAAGTAAAATGCACACAAGCCAACACATAGAAAGACCAACAAAGGAAAGGGGCTTTCTTTGCCTCAGCTCAGCAATAGGCTGTGGCAAGAATATTAAGTTCTTCAGACTCAGAAAAATCGCAGATCATCACCCCTTGCAATACCCTGGATGACAACATGAAGGCATTTATTAGAGAAACTGATAGGCACCATTCAGAGGTATTTTCAAAGAACCATTTGCAAGAAGTTCCACTGAAAATATGTTGTGTTAAATGAGAAAATTGTCTCTGTTGGGTCATGTAAAAGTGGCCTTTTCTGGAAACGAAGGCCATTTGCTGTAGGTAAACCCATATGTTTGGATTTTTTGCAATGTTTCAGAAATTTAATCGTGGGAAGGAGTTTCTCTTTGCTGTTGTGTTTCCAGGCTAATTAATAAAGTTATTTAGATCACAGAATTAAAAGAAAACACCTAAGTTACAGTTCAGCTAGATGTGCATACTGTATGGTTGGCATACTGTATCTCTACAGGTTTTATTAGCAAGGCCAGGAGTCAACATTAGTGATTTACAGCCTGTAAAAAGGATGATGTCATTGAAATGTGAAAAGGTCAGAATCCCCAATGACAAATTATCTTAACAATAGAGTGAGATCATTCCATATACTTGTCTGCTCCAAGGGGCAATAATCAAACAGATCTACACGTAAAGCCTATGCCGAGCATTAGATAGAAGCTACAGAGGCAGCACTTTTCCCAATGTAATAACAGTAATGTGCTGTAGATTGTGCTCTGAGCTTCACCCATGAAAAAGCTTACTCTGCAAGGGTCCCAATCCCAGTTATTTTTACTAAAACATTACAAAGAAAATGCTATAAACATATGTAAGCTTGAATAGAAGTTCTGGTTCCATTGCACATGGAAGCACCAATACCTACATGAAACAATATAATGGGGGTCATTTAAAAAAAAAAAAAAAGTTTGCCTTCAAACCTTCATGTAAGCTTTTCCCTGCACTAAAATTCTACGGGCTGGTTAAGATCCAAATCTGCATGAAGAATAAAATCCCCTATTGATTTTCATAGGTTCTCAACCAGAATAAATCAGTTTAACTTCTTTGATTTAAAGGAGCTACAATGCTAGCTAACTACTGTGAGCTACCAAGACAACAGAATTACACAAGTTTACAAAATCTGAGGAAAGATCCATATTTTTGTAGCTGCTTGAGCAATTTTTACAGGATCTTACTGGTTGTATCTCCATTACTTCCTGCAACATTTTCCTGTGGGTATGGGGGGTGGAGGTTGCTGTGTTGTGGTAAAAAGAAAAGCTGTCTCTACAGAACAGGGAGTGATGCTAATCATCTCCAACAGGAATGAGCAGTTCATCAACACATTCGAAAATTAAGACAGTTTTTGAAAATGATGAATTAATTTGTAACACAAGGTCTCCTCTTATTTAGTAGTGATAAGTGTTGAATTGTTAGCTTGCCTCTTTCATCTCAAGTAAATATAAATTGCCGAAGTTCAGTGCTTCTGAAGTGAAAAAGAAGTCCTACATAGTCTGTTTAATGAAGAATTGCAATTGTGCTCCTGCATGAGCTAACTAGCTTCCTGGATGTGGGTGTTTCATTTAAACTTCTAAGAGGACATCAAAACACATTTACATGAATACAGATCATTGCTTCCGCTGGGTGATTTAAATGCATCTTACAGCTGTGGAGAAGGATTTTCTCAGTATTCAAAACATCCTTCTTAAGGAAAGGAATTATTAACTTATTATTTTCTTTTTATATACATCAATAAAATTATACCCATCTCTGAACCCCCATATTCTCTTAGCAGCAACCCTCATCCTCCTTCCATTTGCCCTGTACCAGAACTCTAATACTTTTGCCTGACAAATATTTTGTGGCACATTCTGAGTTTACAGTGAATGCTCCTCCAGGTGGTAGACATGCTTCATAGCTATTCCCACCTGATGCTATCACAATATCCCTGCGCAGCCTACAGAGTTTCTAAAATCAGGTCTTTCCATTACTGATTAATATTGGTGTGCTGGAAAACAGACCATCATGAGAAAAGAGACCCCTCTACAAAATATGTTGCCTCTGGGTATTCCTTCTAGAAGGCTAGGATAATATTTTTTTTTTTAAAAAAAGCAAGCGAACAAAACCCAAGTCTGTTCCTTTAGCAGGAAGCACTGAGAGTGGAAATTCAGTTTCGGACTTCTTTCATGGTAGTTAAATGTTTGCTCACTTTGCAGATCATGTGTGTGGGTGAAGGTGAATGATGCTGCCTTATGAGTTAATCTCAGGAATGTGGTCCATTAAAGAACCATCCTGCCCTGAGGGACCCGACAGGGTGTATCTATGGAAGGCTGTATGAATTAATGCTGCATAAACTGGTAATGACTTCTGATTAGACATTATAATACAACCCTGAGCCATCAGCATAAAAACACCCCAGATTTTGCCACTAGTTCCTCCTCTGTTACACAGTCCACAAATCATTCATTTCACTTCCCACAAGCATGCATTATGTTGTACATACTGTACAGCAAATTACACGTGTTCAAAAAGACATTTGCCAGGGCTGAAGGAAAAAAAAACCACCCACATTTTTTGATAACTCGGTGAGTTCCTGGGATGTCCCCCCTATTTTTCTATCTCAAAAGAAAAGCAGCATGCTCTATGGGAGTGTCATTGTAAGTCAGTGATGAATATCATCACCAGGAGGTTTGATATAGCAGCATCAGAAAAGAAAATGTGGCAAAATAGGGGAAGTCCCTGTCTTTGCCTTGAAACACTGAAAATATACCCATGATTCAAAAGATTTGTTTAAATCCACAGTGCAAAAGGGATGCAAAATAAACAAACTCCCCTTACTTTGCTATCATTCTAAAAAAAGCTTTTTAGAAAATAACATAAAACCAACATAGCTCAAAGTCATGGAAAACATCCTTTGATTTGGAAATTAACAGAAGTTGCAGAATTTCAATCTCTAAGTATCAGGAAATCATTATTTCTGCAAACCTCCTCTGTAACAACTCCATCAACCTTTTCCAAATAGTATCTGTTGTAGCAAAAAGGCCTTTGAACCTACTGAATTCTTACTTTCTTTTCTATAATGTTACCTCTGGTTGCACAACTTTTGAAAGTTGAAGTTTGCCCATTTATCCAGTAATAATTTTTCTTCTGGGCCTGATTAGTGCTTCATCTACAACAGCATTTATTGTCACAAAAGCAGAGTGAAAAGCTTACACTGACTTTTTGCCCTTTCATTACTTATTTGGGAGAATTAAAGCTGATCTGAAATAATTTCAAATTGATTTTTACATCTGAAATATCAAACAACAACTTGTCTTTTCTCTTCCTTTTGCTGAAGTGCTGGACAATGAAGTCGTGCAAGGCTTAATCATTAAGTCTTTCTCACATAGCAAAGACAAAAGCCCAATCCATAGCAACCAGTGAGAAGGAAAGCTCTAGTTTGGTTTGTAGTCTTATTTGGTTTCACTTGCCCAGTGCCCCAAAGATTTAGCCTAAGCGTTTTGATTCACAGAAGCGATGACTTGAGACTTCTCTAGTAAAAGGGATTAAAGGAGGGTTGTATTTTGAGAAAATCTTTATAGAATGAAATCCAATGTCTAAAAATTAAAATCAAATTAAGTATTCTTTAAACATTTACCCTGATAAAAAGCAGAGGTAATTCTGCACACATCCAGCAAGGAGGAAAGAATCAAGACTAGCATTTCCCCCCACAACAGCTCGATATTTTAGCAGATTTACTGTCAGCCTCCAGCCCTCTCCTTTGGATCATGCAGACTCAGATCAAGAATTAAATCTAGAGAAAAAGGCATTTGTTCAGGGACTATTAGAAGCTCTTTGTTTTATAAAGTGACCAATGTTTCCCAAGGATTCAACATCTTTTCTTTTTAAGTAAGGATTTTGCAAGAGTCTTATCTGCAATGAAAAAAACCACCACCACTTTTTGTAAAGTATTACAAAAGTCACTTTTACAGTTACAGTGAAAGACCACAACACAGACATTAAGAGTCTGTCCTTCAAAACCACGGGTCTTTCATTTACTTGGTGGTTTGGGATTTTTTGTTTGTTGCTTTTAAAGTAAAATACTATATTTGGGGGTTCTCGTATGCATTTGTTTTTTTCAGCCATCATGGTGAAGCTGCAAACATTTTCATGTTTTTCTCTAATTTGATGCCAACATCAAGCTGGAAACTTTTTTTTTAAACAAAAACAGAGATTCTGATGAAATACAAGACCTGAGGTTTTTAGGAAAAACAAAATATCACAAGATTTGTCATAAAAACATGGGAGTTGGCAACAGTTAAGTCTCCTTATGCACAGTAGCTTGCTATTTATAGGAGTGCTCACAAGTCTGCAGACATATTTCTGCTCTCCAGTAATAAACCTATGAAGAAAAAAAGGCTCAGCTAGCACTAGCACAGATACCTGCCACTTTATAAGTCAAGAACAAAATGAAAGTGGCACAAACCCCAGATCCTCGTCTGGCAGAAATCAAGCAGGACTCAACTGAAGTCACATAAACCACAATGAATCACCCCAAATGAGATTCTGGTCCTAAATCTCAAGCTATATGTACTAAAAACTGAAGGCTAGACTACATTCCATATGACACTTCCATGTAATCAGCTGCAAATAAGTGCATATCCTCCAGGGAGGCAACACAAGAGAGTCAATTTGCCACACCAGTGCAAATGCCATGCCAGCCACATGGCTGCACTGAAGAGTGTCGGACAAAATAAGTACAATTTTCCTATTGTTC
>NW_009260435.1:13657758-13704358 GCF_000687185.1 Egretta garzetta | reverse complement strand
TCCAACTTCAACGCTTCTCTGGCCTCTGTTTTCCCCTGGCTGCCTGCTCACAGGACGTATGCTCTCTGGCTTAACACGGCTGAGAGCATGGACTGGGGAACTTGTCTCTCTTGATTGTCTACGAGTAAATCACACATAATACGACAATGACATTGCTCAAGTCCAAACTGCTATTATCAATACTAAGTCTGCTTATACAACAGAAGCAAGGGAACTTTAAAGTTACCTCACCTTTCAGACATGTTTAGAAGATGCAGCTGTTTGTCCTTGGTTTTTTTTTTTTTAGTTAGCTATGAGGAAATACATAGTTTCATTCTTTCTGGCCAGTAAAATATGTTACGCAAGCTCTAGAGCAAAAGAAGAGCCCAGCTTGTGAGCCACCATCTTCCTTTGTCAACTGCAGTTTTAACATCTTCTCTTTGGCTTGGAAGAAATGATGTTGATAAGCTCAAGCACAAGTGACAGCTATCAGAAAGCAGGACAGTTACTGTACTTCCCTCTTCTATAGCCCAAACTCTTCCAGTCCAGGTTGGCAGAGGCTTCTTCGTGTGCCTAGCAGTATTCAGCTTTGAGGTGCTCAACTGAGAACCACAAGAAAATAATTAAGGAGTTCCCTTATAGCATTCTCTTACATGAGAGAAGAGTAAGCTCTGTAATTTCATGACCCTGGGCCGCCCAACCTCAGGCAGCCTGCGGATCTCAGAACAACATCCCTTCAAATATCCTTGCATGGAAGTATCTACAGTTCTTCAGGCTCCACCTGTTATGATTTACTGCTGGGTCCTGGCTTAAAAATGTTATTTAGAGTTGCTTTCTGTACAGTCAGTAAACTGGTACCCAGGGAATTTCTGCTGCTGGGAACGCACAGCTCCCTTCCACCACGCTCCCTGAAACGATGAACCTGCTACAGTAAAGGGGTTTCTGTGCAATTCACAGGACAGTGAGGGAGAGAGAGAAACAAGCTACAGAGGCTTGTTTCTTCATGCTTTCCTTTGCAGCGGCAAGGCTATACAGAAGACATGCTCTGACTGGTAATTATATTCTGCCTGTCAAGGCGGTCGGTGTATCTTCCATAGAGCATACTTGCACACTATTTATTATTGAACACTTCTAGAGCAACAAAGCAATCCCATTATGCAATTAAAACAGTTACTATAAAGGCACCCATACAAGTGTGATGTTATTTTTTTCCCCAGCATTTTTACATTTCTTCTCCAGCCTTTCGCTTTCACACCAGCTGCAGTCAAATTACTCACTGGCCTTGATGCTTACAATGCTGGATGTGATAGGAACAGACCAGACATTGTTTTAACACAGGAAGGTTAATTTAAAATAACCTTCCTAAGCTGTTCATACTGCATGACAGCAACATTACAAGGAGAAGACACGGATTCATAAATAGGATCAGCTTTCAATCCCCAGACCAGCGATAGCAGCACTTGTCATGAACATACTGTGCCTGGTCTCCAGGGGAAGCGCAGCTTCAGCTGCCACTTACACAGCTCCTTCTGTCAGTCACTCCGTGAAGCAATGCCAGTTTTTTCTTCTAAAGAGCCATTCTCTTGACCTCCTAAAGGTAAATGCTACCATGACAAGAGATGAAAGACAGAAAACAATTAGCTGCAAGTATGCCCATAGCATGCCTGCTACTGTATTTCAGCGCCAGTTGGCTCTGGATATGCCTGTACCACTGAGCAAATAAATCAGCCTTTGGAATTTGGGTGATTGTTACAAGATCACCATTTAAAGGAGCATTAGAAAAATAAAAAACAGGGCTTACGGTCAAACACATATATTAGAGGCAACCAGAAACCACTGCGGTTGTATCACTCCTGCTGTGAAAAGTTTTGAGGTTTTTGTTTTTTTTTTTGTCACATCAATCCCTGCTCCTGCATGACTGACCTTGACTTTGCATCCTCCCCTTTGAACAAAGTAGGAGTAAAATCTCAGAATACTCTGGCGGTAAGTCTAGCCAAAAAGTTATACTGCCTTCAGATGTGGCAAAGGAGTGGGAGTCCTGAAGCTGCCACGGACTTTCTTAAGTCCTCTTTAAGCATGATTAAATCTGCCTCTTCGTCATGATCAACACTCTCACAGTTCCACTACGGACAGAATTTAGGCTTGGCATTGCATGGTGGCCACTCCAAACCATTTTCTTGAATCCTACAGTTACAAGACAGCTGAACATTCCCTTCTTCAAATGCTATGAAATCATCACTATGGCAAAAAATTGCTATCATAGGGCACACTGAGTTAGAAGGCTAAGGAACATTTTGTACTACCCCCCTCTAAAAAGCTTGTTGCTTACTCCACAGCCTTCTTTTTACATTAAGATTGTGGGCTTTTCCTTCTTTTTAAGTGAGCTATAATCCAGAATTATTGTTTTCAGGAGAATATGGCAGGGGACAATGCTACACATAACTATCATGGAGTCATCACTAAAGCCCGAAAGTTTCTTAAGACCTGTCTCTGAGTCTGAGGCCTGTGCTACAGCAAAACAAATGACAGAATATTCCAGGGTAGCAGCTTACACTGGCATAAATCATTCAGAAAGCAATGAAACAAGAGTGATTTATTCATTACCTGACTTAATTTATTACAGTGTAAAAGAACCATATGAAAAATTCTGGAAAGAGCTCTCCACAGATGGGAAAAAGCCAGCACTGAATTGGTGATGATGATCAATCTGCCTCCCATTTGTAATTCCACTTGAGAAGATGCATATTTTAGCTGTGCTTTGTGGCCACTTCACAAAAAAGTAGCATAACATTACTGAATTCCCCTCCCTCTCAGGGGATAGCAAACATGTTTGTGAGCATGTAGGAAATGCAGGGTTTAAAAAGGCTATAGATTCTTTTAACAAAAGTTTTATTTTTGCTGCCTTTGCAGATTATTATTTATCGTTAGCCTTTTACACCAGCAGCTTTTCTGGGGGGAAAAAATGCATTTAGATATCCTACTGGAGAACAGTGAGACATGCCACTTTTGTAAGGGTGAAGGACAAGCCTTTTATACAGCCATCAAAAATGCTAACAGGAAAACACTACTGAATTTTGTTCTTTTGTTTTTTTCCTTTAATTCAAATTCCAGAACCAGCAAGTCTCTATGAAGCTAAGCAGTTTCAGTAAAAAGAAGTAAATAAGTTGATAATAAAAATATTCTGCTAAAGAATCAATGGGGGGTTATGGACTTGGATCCTTGGTAAAACAGGAAATGAAGGAGAAGGGATGAGTAGAGGGGGAGGAAGGATAAATTAACAATAAATAAATAAATCAATCAATCTCCTGTAGGAAAACAGCATCTGTTGAAACAGAAAAGTCTCTGCCAAACAGCTCAAACCACACTACTTCATGGTATCTATTTTTTCCTCCTGTTAGTCATGGTTTGCAGAAGTTTTATAATCATGGAACGATACAGCTGTAAAAGACCAATGCCCCCAAATTTTTCAGTTCATTTTAGTAATACAAGCTATAAAAATCGGTATTAATTTTTATCTTATTTACTTTTCAGTAGATCCAAACTAGCACAAAAAAGTCAAAAACCACACACTGACAATAGAGGATATGACTAAACCACATCAAGTAGATAAGAGACCAAAATTTAGAAATACAGCTAAATCAAAATGGTATTTACATGCAAATGTTCTATCTTGCATGTAAACTATTTGTCTAAGCAGCTAGGCCTACACAGACATCGCACGTTAACGATCCAAGTATTTTCCTTCTCAGGTCTGTACTGAAGAAGCAAATCACAGATACTGCAAATTTGAGGAGCAAAACTGCAAACTGGTGAAGAATAGCACAATAAGAAACGTACACTTTTTATCATTTCACAGACATATCTGTGCATTGTTTGAAATACGAGATTCTACACCACATTCTGCCAACCCTTCCCAAACTTCTTCGGATCCCACTCTACAGAAAATTCCTAAGAAGCTTGAGTTACCGCTTCGGAAACGGCATCAGCTTTTCCTAAAAGCACCTTGTGCCCGGTGACATGACCAACACGAATGTCTGCGTCTTCCACCCCTCAATCACAGCTGAGATATCATAAGTGAATCTGAACAATTCAATTGTAAGCTTGAAGAACAAAAAAATAAACAATAAAAATAAAAAAGCTTTTCCAAACAAGAATGTGTTTTTACTTGGCCTTCTGCATATTCTAAAAAGATTTCTATTGGAATGAGGGGGGGAGGGAAATACAGGAAGAAAATATTCCTGTCTGAAATGCGAAACTTTGGTGCACCCATGCTTTTTATAATACTTCGTAGCTTAAAACATAGTCACTTTTCCTGTAAATGATAGCCTATATTATACACAAATGTAAATGAAAGGCTTTTAGTTACATAGAAAAGTTTAGCTATAGTCAAAATACAAGAATAACAACAATGCAACCCCCCACAAATAACAGTATTAAGAGAACATTTACTACCTGGAAATTTTATGTAAATATTTGACCTTTAAAAATCAGGTTTCAGAATTGGTTTCATTTCCACAGATTTTACGTATCAGAAGTAATGTCAGTTGATGGAAATTTCTTATAGGCATCCTGTAAGTGGGGACCTAGTAGTAGGCAATAAAAGGAATTATTAACAATTAACACCTTTCAGGGAAAGATTTCAAAACATTTTATGAACACCAAAGGATTATGTGTCAACATCACAACAGGTACTAAAAAGACCTTATCACTACTTTCTTGACTGTCCTTATCCTATACATGATGCAACAAAGAAAACTATACTCCCTTGCCTAGTTTCAACTCCTGAGTTTTCACAGGCAGTCTGGTATGAACAAGAATCAAAATGAATCAGAAGCTATGTGAGAATTCAAACCAAGCATTAAAAAAAAAAAAAATAAACAGTGCTGACAAAATAATCCATCTCATTCACATCCTCTCCACCACATGCTCTTCTACTTCTATTTCTGCTTCTAAAGGAAACTAGGAAGAAGCATAGAAAAGTCTACACAGCATTTTGAACCAAACTAAAGTTAGAAAGGAGAAATCCTAATAGAAGCAGCAAAACCTCAAGAAACCTTGCCCAAAGGATTTAGGCTGATACAATCAGGGCCGGGAGAAATGTCACCTGAATTCCCAGTTCAAGTTGTGCTGCCAAGTCACACTGTGGAACATCTAAAGCAGATCTGCCACCTTCTATTCTTCAAGTTGTCTCATTTGTAAATGGTACTTGTCTGGCACTAGGTTTATAAACGAAAAAAAGTTTCAGACATATATTTGAGGAAACCCTCTCTAATCAAGAGTGCTGTTTTACTCCCAGAATTGCCAAATACAGTGTATTTACCTCCCGTGTAAAGTAAGAGTTTCTCATTTATACCGGGGACATTTGTTCCCCTCACCCAGCCTGTGGAAACAAAGAACAAGCAAGCATTTAGCAAAAGCTGAGGTGCTTTCATCCTTGTGGGTCTCTAGCAGTTGCACAAACGAGTGACTCCTTGCACCCACAAAACCATAAATTTTCTCGGGGTATGGCAACATGCCAGGCCTAGCTGTACCAAACTTGTTAGTTTAAGGCTCTTTTTTAATCTGGCTGTCTGAAAGATCAACTAAAGATCCATTAAGTAGCATTAAAGAATTTTCCTGCCCACAGCTTTTCATGAGAGGAATCTTGTTGCTTATTTGTCATCTGTTGCAACGCCTGACTTGACCCACCTCTCCCCTCTTACGCTACTGGAACGACTACTCAAGAAGATTGTAAGGTATTTGAACTGTGTTGCTCACAACCTTCCTATAGACTTATTGCAACTTTCTCCATATATTTATAACCCAACACCATGCACAGAAAAGCAGAGTGTTCTACCATGCACTGTGAGAAATGTAAGGGATATTCATAATTGTGATTGCTTAACCAGCCATGAATTATTAAAGAAGAGTTTCAACTCAAAACAATGGCCATTTGGAGTCCAAGAATTTTGCCAGGACCCCTCTGCTAATATAGCATTCCAAAATCACTTACAGCCAAAGCTACTCTTCCATGCTCTAAATGGTCTTTTATCAGAAAGTGCAGCGCACAGTGCAAACGTTGCGTGTTCCTCGCTTCTTGTTAGCACAGCAGCTGACTTTATGAAGGAGTGACATGCTCTATTTCCCACAGAACAGGCTTCCAAATATTAGCGTCTCAAACAAGAAGAGTTAGTTCCTAAGGTTAGTAGGGAGTCAAGAGATTGTATTCAGACCTAATTTGGCAAGTACATGCTTTGGTACAGAAATATTGTGCTTCTCTAGTGTCTCTCTCCTCATCAATTCCAATATTGAGGCTGTAGATGAAGTCCTAAACTAACATGGAAAGAGGGGTAGGAAAGAAAATACAGCACAGATTCCAGTTCTATTTTGATTTCTCTTTTGGACTCCTTTAAAATGTAAGCAAAGTTTGTTGAAAGAAGGAAAAAAAAAAAGTGGGGGGAAAAAAAAATGGCGAATGACCTAAGATTACTAGTGCTTGAGAAAATTCAGTATTTTTAAAGCAAGAAGATAAAAGAAGTCCGGCCAGAGACAAGAGAAATGGGCTTACTGGCCACTGCTTGGTCTTTATTCTTCTCTGGTGAAATCTAGCTCCTATTTTTTGGTTTTTTTTCTTTCTATGAAGTGGAATCCTTTGGATTTTCATATAGCTTGCACAGTGAATAGATATCATTCTCTAATAAATACTACCATACGGAAGCTGACCATTGTTTTATACATTACCAGTTGTAAGGAGCCTTGATTCTACTAAAGCCGGTAGAGCCAAATCTCATAAATTGAGTGCGTAGTTTTTAGCAAGTTAAAAGTGTACTGAACATTTACACATTTAAAATATTTTAAAAGCTGTGTATGCTCATTTTAAGTATGTATTATATTTAGCAATAAAATTGGTAATGGAAATGAAATTATATAATGGCTTGCTCTTAATTAAATCTTTCCATGGCTTGCTCCATCAGCAAGTTATTTAGCCTGCTTTGCAAAGATTTTCCAAAATTATGTCATATTGTTATGTATGTGTAACAAAGCTGGGGAAAACCAGCCACATCAAGTTACTTTTGGAATAATCCAGACAAAAATGGTTAGAGATTCATGGAACATAAGCAATTAGGCTATCTTCCACTAGTAGCTGTTACTAAAGAAAATAGATCTCAAATATTGCTGCTACCACTTCTTGCAGGTTGGTTTGATTTTCTTCTGCTAGCTAGTGGAGTTTCTGCTCTTTACAAATAGTAGTGCTGCAACATCCTGCATTATCATCTTTATGCCGTTTGAGTTACAATCCAAAAATATGCCATAACAAAATATGAATGCTATTGTTACATCTTTTGAAATCTATGCTAATGCTCTTTCTGCTTACTCAACTATAGTAGATTACAGTTAACAATTATGAAGTCAGAACAATGACCAACTCATCCATCTCTACGCCACCTATTCAAGCACCCTCATGACTGCAGGCCAGACATCCCTAACTACCTTGCATTCAGCTAGCAGAGCAGCTGTATTAGCCAAGATCTCATTACAAATGTCTTGATGTTTTTTGCAGGCTGCAGTAAGTTACCATGCCTTCCATGCCTATACCAGCTGGCAGTGCCCAAACTACCTAAGTATGTTTGCACAAGCTCTAATAGGGCTGCTGTGCAGACAGCCCTTGCAAAACAACAGCAATTTATGGAACAACCTTCTAAAGAAGGCAAATATTTCATTTGCTTGAATAATTCATAAATACAATCTTAAAAGGAAACATTTCCATAATGAAAGCAAACAAGCTGGAAGAGAAAAGGCTGCTATTTAAAATAGAAGTTAAGCATTCAAAATCATCCTACTTGTGAAACAAGTAACAGTTTTCTTTCCCATAAGAAGTAAAACTGGTATGAGCAAATTCTGCCTGCTGCATTAATTGACATGCACAGAATATTTATTCAGAAAGACCAAGTAGGTGCTAAAGGAGTACAAGGCAATCACAAATTAAAGAAAAGATTACATTCTGCAAAGTAAAGGACAACCCATTTGCATGGTTATCTGAAACAGAACTCTGAAGTTAGCAAAGACAAGAGGTAGCAGAAAGTCTGTTGGCACAAGATTTAAGGACTTATTTCCCATTCCTTTAACTAAATATCAGAAACTCTTCAAGGACACCTATCTATTCAGTCTTTACCTTCTAAAACTTTTGTCTTTTCCTTTTACAGATCTAAGCAGGCAAATGAGAAAATAATTCATGCTTTTTCTTCTACCCAAGGTTTCCATTTTTCTTAACTAACACCCTGTGAGGATTTTTTTTTTTCCTGTTAGTCTTGGTCTGAATCATTTTGGAGCCTTCTGCATCCTAGACACCTGCAAACAGCAAGACATTTTGTATATTTTTGCAAGTGTTTCCCTTCACTGAATTCAAGACAACAGGCTAAATGGGTAGAAATTTCTGCAAGAGTCTGTAAACACACACAGGATTGGCAGAGGTAGCTGTGTACCTAGTTCAGAGACGGCAGCTCCCAGCTTGGGATAATCATATGAACTTTGTATTAAGATGTCTTCTAAGGAGGAAAAAAAAGACAAATCTTGCTTGGTTTGCAGTGCTTAGTCTTCCACATGTGATGTTTTTGCTCTCTGATTTAAAGAAGATACATTACTGATTTAGATGACCGCTTACATGAGTAACAGAGTAAAACAAATATTTTAGAAACTCCTAGTAGGCTTACATCTATTTGCATATAGGTAACTATGGAAAGTACTGGTGAGTAACAAATACATTACAGAAATTAAAATAAATTTAAAAAACAGAGTCAAAAACATTAAGGAGCTGAATTCAGTGCATAGTTTATTTGCAACAAACTACCTAACCAGCTCTAACTGTCATTACATCTGATAAATCAGAAAGAAACAAGTTAAATTAGGAGTTCCTAATCCTGTGACAGAAAGTTCAATAGGGAAGTAAGTTTTAAAAATTGAGACCAACCGCAATGAATGTGCCTGTATTTTATTTAAATAAATAAACTATCTTCTCTGTATAAAAGTTGGAAAGGCTTAAGTTTATTAAAACATAAGCCACAGACATCATCGCATATAAGAAAAGTGGTGTCAAAGAACAAAGTCCAGATGAAATTTTGAATTTGCTGCATAGACAATAATCCACCTGCACTTAGCTAAGTCAGAAGAGAAAGGAAGCAGACACAGCTACTTATTTCTACTGAGAGTTCTTTGCTTTTCAGCATGCTCCACAATTTTTTCTTCTACATAAAGTCCCTTGCGCTTTCTTACTGCATTCATGTACTTGCGGGCCTGGTTCTCTGAGTCTGCCTTTTCCCCAAAGTGCAAATATTCTTCCTCAGTGGTTGGTACCCAGAATGGGTCACTTGAAATGATCTATAAAAAGAAAAAAAAAAAGAAAAAGTAAAGTAGTACAAAGGTTTATTAGTACATTTCAGGTAATCAATCTCGGAAGTACAACAATATGAAAGTAGAGCAGATAAGAGTTTTTGGGAAAGCCTGCAATTAGCTATTTGAGCAGTAAAACAAGAGTTAAGATACACTATGTAGTATTTGCCATAAGATGACCACAACAGCTTTTCAAATTCAGTTGCATTTATCTGTATACAAATTTATTTTAAAGCAAATTTAATTGCCAGTCAGTAAACAATGCCAAATAACATTTAGAAAATTCTCAGTTTTCAAGAAGGAATTCCTTATTTAGAATATTATCTTACTACAATTTTATCAGAACTCATAAGAACTGAAGGTTTCTGCTCATTTCTGTGTCCTTTGTTCTTCAATCCCTATGAGTTAGACAGATTAGACAGATGGTTTAAAAATAATTGTTTCTGCTGCTAACATATTTAGTAGAGCTGTTCTTGCAGCTTAGTATTTCAAGGGCTCTCCTCTAGCAGAGATTTCAGATCCAACATGATCAGAGAATAACTGGACGTGTCTTTATCCCCAGTTCTTCCTATACATCCCACCCTTCTCAGACTACCATAGAGAGTATGCCAAAGATGTAGTTATCTTATAAGTCTTTATAAAAACTTTCCTCATTTCATCCTGCACAGCAAAGCTACAACATTTTCAATTCCCCAAGAAAGTCTGAAGAGACTACATAGATTTCACACAAATTCTAGGCTTAATGCTTAACTAGCTAGCCAAAAATAACAAATCATTCTGTTACTGTTAGTGACTCTCATATTACTCTAAGACATTTCAGGTTTCCAAGTAAATGCCTTAAGACCTAAAGAAAAAGGAGAACCCCCTTTCAATTCTAAGCTCCTAAAAATCCACCTCAGTTCTACTATTAAGTTAAACTGCTGCAGGCACCAGAAATTACCCCTAAGTCATTAAGAGTGATCATCAAGTCTTAAGCTCACATAACGCATATGTGTAATCAAATCTGGGAAATGCTCCCTAGTGAACTGATGTCTGGGTGACCAACCAAAACTGAATAAGGTTATAGTCCTGAGATTTTAACTTTCCCTCCCATTAGTGGACAATTAACCATAAAACAGAGTAAAAAAATTACTGTATTTAATAAGCATTAAGGAACTTAAGTGAAAAAATAACAAGATCACCTTCCAAGAATGCTAAATGTGAACATTAGGAAGGGACAAAATTGATCATATTATGTTACTCAGGTTCTGCTGCAAATTTCGAAAATACTTATTTCACTTAAATTATTATAGATTTCCTCACAAGATGCAGTTACAAGTAATATATTTTTACTAAAACAACAAAAGTAATACTGTTTCCATTTCTTAAAATCCTCATGGAAAAAGGAGTGCAACAAGTATTAGTTACTGTAAGAATCATGATAGTTATGACAATTATTGAGGACATCACTCTCTAATTTCTGGAATATATGATATTAGCACTAACATTAATAGCTGACAAGGAAGGAACAAACTTCCCTAAACTACCAATTTTAGTTTTGCATTAAAAATCTTTTCTAGTGTTACAAACTTTTTCTTCTGACAAATAATTTTAATTGCCATCTAATATTTCAAACTAAGCAAAATTTCCTAAAGCTTCAGTTACACACAACACTAGCAAGAACAGGAATTAAAAAATGATGGCTTAAGATGGACAGTTTTCCCCAGAAACAACAATTGTAAAAACCTAATTTAATACCTCATGTTAAATAACACCTAACACAATCAAACAAATTACACTTTACAAGGAGTTTGGAAAATTACTATGGCAGAAGATGGCTATTTTGTATTCGGTAACATTGTAGGTTCAGTCCTGCAGAATAGTACATGTTAAGCCCCTAAACCAACAAAAATAGTTCTGCTTCATTACAATTAAGTACATAGATAGTCCTGGTAAATTAAATAAGTGGAATATTACTCATGTGCTGAAAGTGACATCCAATCTCAATTATTTCGGTGGGAAATGACTATGCATAGGGTTGTCTGGCTGAAAACCAAAAGCAAGCAGAGCTCAGAAATAAACAGTATGAAACGTAGCTTTCCAAATGTTTCTACATAAGGACTGTCTAACCATAGAAGAATCTGCCTGAGTCATATCCATTCTGATGTCTTGTACAGGGCCTTACAGCCAATGCTTGGAAACTTACAGATGATTCCTTGACAGCTTACATAAATAAAAGAAGAATAGTCTTCACTCTTGGAGAGCTTGAAGTTTTACCATTCTTTTATGCACTAGAAATAAAGAAAAGGGGCAGTGAAGACTACTGGGGTTTTTCCAACTTTTGGGCCAAATTTGCATGTTGACTTGAAGTTGCAGTAATATTCATCCTGAACATCTTAATGATGAAAAGCCACCAGGGACTTCCCCATGCAGGATCTGCCCAAGGAGCTGAACAAACAAAAATTTCAAAGTCCAAGAGCACATGAATAAGAAAAGGTGATTCATGCTCAATGGATTTGCTCCAGACTCTACTGCTGAAGGAGATTATACAGCTCCAAACTATGATAACTTAAAAGCCTGTTACTACCCCCTTTGATGAAGGTTGGGGTTTTTTTACATTAGCAAGAAATTAGCAATTGGGGTGTTAGCAAACACCCAGAAGTTATGCCCAGACAGAAACAGTGAAACAGTGGTTCTTGAAGAATGAATACAACAGAGGAGTCCTAAAGTATATAAAATTGAACTTACAGATCTAACCTACCTGTAAATATTTAGATACTTGTGCTGGTTTTGGCTGGGATAGAGTTAATTTTCTTCCCAGTAGTTAGTAGGGGGCTATGGTTTGGATTTGTGCTGGAAACAGTGTTGCTAACACAGGGATGTTTTCCTTATTGCTGAGCAGTGCTTGCACAGAGTCAAGGCCTCTTCTGCTCCTCACCCCACCCCACCAGCGAGGGGCTGGGGGGGGTGGGGAGGGGACACAAGGAGCTGCGAGAGGGCACCGCTGGGACAGCTGACCCCAACTGACCCCAGGGATATCCCACACCATATGATATCATGCTCAGCATACAAAGCTGGAGGAAGGAGGAGGAAGCGGGGGACGTTGAGAGTGATGGCGTTTGTCTTCCCAAGTCACCGTTACACGTGATGGAGCCCTGTTGTTCTGGGGATGGCTGAGCACCTGCCTGCCGGTGGGAAGCAGTGAATGAATTCCTTGATTTGCCTTGCTTGCGCGCACAGCTTTTGCTTTACCTGTTAAACTGTCTTTATCTTAACCCGTGAGTTTACTCTGATTCTCTCCCCTATCCCACCGGGGGGGATTGAGCAAGCGGCTGTGTGGGGCTTAGTTACTGCCTGGAGTTAAACCACAACAACACTGCAGTGATGGATGCTTATGAAAATCCCCAGGTTTGACAGGCTGGCTCTTTCAGCAATTTATCAAAGACTTGTTCTGCTAATGTTAACTGAAGTTTTGCACTGGATACTTTTTCCACGGATAAGAATTCTTTATGCTTCAACAGCTCTCGGGAAAGCTGACATAACAGAAGGCTCAAATGTACGTACTGTTTAGGATTTAGCAGCCAGCAAGGGTAAACCTGCAAACTTACTGCATCACAAGGCTACAGAACCCTGAGTGAACCTTGTACTGCTACATGATGCAGAGCAGCACTGTAAAGAGACATAAATGAGGTTTCAAAAGCCATCTCAGTACCCACAGGGGCTAGCTTTGCTTCTCAACCTATCTAAATAATTCAGGCACTACATACTGCTTCTAGAGGAAGATATGGTGGCATTTGAAAATTTCTGTTAGAAGATCATACCTATCTGAATGGTACGGGCACACTGCAAAAGATGAGGTTAATTAGAACACACTATTTCTATTACCACAGTAAGTAATGAGAAAGAGCAAGCCACATCTAGTGAGTCAGCTGGAACTTGAAGCATCAGCTGTGCATCTCCTTTAAAAAGTCAGCAAATAGTCACGTTAATAACATAACTACACAGAGGTGTTATCGACACAGCAATACAAAAAAAGTTAAGTTTTCTTTTCTGAAAATTCTGATTCTGTAAGCAAAGGTGAGGGCACAGATCAGATTGAGAGTCTTCTATTTGCATCACATTAATGAATCAAAGCAAATGCATACAGCAGGTGGCATCCATCATTCCCCATACTCTGTGAATACAGTGCAAGCAAGCAAAAGGAAAAAAAAGTGCTCCAAAAGCATTGTCATCAATTTGCTTACAATAGCAGCTGTCAGAATGGTGGGTCTGGGTTTCCTGGAATCAGAGCTGAGAAGCTTTTTAGACCCTGAACTATTGTTTGTATTCATGGGAACCACACAGGGATGACTCTCGAATCTGTGACAGAAATTGAGTTTTTGTCTGGATAAAGTCCTAAATGATTAATTAGATTCTAAACAGACCAATCCTTCTGGAATATGATGTAGCCATTTCACAGAGAGCATTTACTGTGGATCCACAGGATCAAAGCAGAAAAGACACCCACAAACACTATATTCTATGTTGCATGTCACTTTTAATTTAGAATTATTTCGATGGTTCCACATACTAATTTTTCAGTACAGAACTAAAACATATAGCCTAAGATTAATTGTAAAAACAGTAATGTGATAGCATCTTAACAGTTTTTTCAAAAAGTTACACTCCTAAATAAAAAATTTAATCAAAACAGAACTGGAAACTCAAAATACCATGCCTTTCACAGCTGAAAATCTTTAAGTGACTTAAGCAATTCAGTTACCCTTCTATCAAAGATCTTTAGTTTGCCTTTCTCTCATTCTGCCTCCCTCTCATTCTGCCTCTGTGCTACGTGAGTCCAGGAACCACTGAGCAGGGGTGACAAGAAAATTATCACAGCCAAACTGTTTATACCCCAAATTTAGCAGACAAATATGTCAAGAGGAACCAATATTAGGAGAAAGACAAGGTAAAACCAATAATGTGATGATACTGTTAGCATTATAGTAAAGTGTATTTTAAAATTCCACTATACTGTATGTGATTGGACAGCTAGAAAATTCAGCGTAACTTTTCTTCAGAAACATTTGCTAGGACTTGGGAATTTATAACAGCATAAACTAGCCACTGACCTATGTTTATTTATTATTCAACACCAGAATAACCTGATGGGGACAACAGCAGCCTTAACTGTGAACAGCCCAGAACGAACACAAGTACTCCTCCAAGGTGCCCGACAAAGCAGCTGACAGCTACTGCTTCCTACTTAACACAACCGAATATTTCTACACCTCATCTACAAGGGTCTTCTGAAAACAATTTCTTTTAAAAAGTGAGATATAATTCATAATTTGTGTAGGCGATCACTGGACTTGCATTTACTCTATCAGAGAACAAGTATTTTCTCTAAATACAGCCATATAAAATGCAATACAGTAAAATGAATTAGTGCACAGCAGCTGATACAATTCTTAAATCTGGTATTGCAAATGCAATTCTTAAGTGATGGAAACATTCCTTAATAGCATTGTTTAACAATATCTGCATTGATCTACCTTACAGAAGTCTTGGGTGAGATAATTTGTTTAAAGTATGACTATAAGCAAATCACTAGGATCCCATTAAACTTAAAAGACAAGAAAAACCCCAGTTAAATACATGCTGAAGAGTGTGTTCCATAGCTCCCTGCAGAACTATGAGCCCACTCTAGGTATAAATAAAACAGCATTCATAATGAAGTCAGCTGGGACTAGGTGTTTCAAAAGAAGTGAACAGACTCCTTCAAATACTGTATAGTGCGAGGCTATTCTTGAGGAAAAGAAATCAATCTAAAGCAAGATGTTTCATTAAATATCACAACTATTCCAACCAACACACCCAAACAATGAAGTCTCAAAAGACTTGTTTAGAATCAGCATGCAGAGTAGCATAGGCAAAACAGCTGTCATTTTCTTTTAGCCTAACAACCTACACATTAATTATTCCAACAATAAACGCCTGTATCTTTATCAGAGACATAATCTGAATACCTGTAATAATTAATCCATAAAAATACAAATACTATGAGCATACTAAGTTAATACTGAAAGACAATACAGTGTGTACTAAATTCTGGAAATTATTATGTAAGCTAAACAAACTTTTCAAAAAGATTTGAGTTAGAACAGATCAGTTCTAATTCAAGAGGACTTGGAATTTTAAGCCTTAATTTGAAGATGATTTATTATTTGCATTTCAGTGGCACCCAGATGGCTCTAATAGTGGTCTGGGTCCCATTGTCTCATGTATTTCACAAAATGATGGTATGAAACAGTCTCTGCCTAAGGCAGCCTAATTATGCAAAACAAGGTTGAGAGAAGCATCAAAAGCAAACCGAAGGGATCTGCCTAGTTCATCCAAAAGGTCAGGCAGATCTGGGAACACAGCCACGTTCCTAGTAGCATTTCCCCTACTGGTCCTTACTGCCTGGTGAGGACAGAAGATTTCTTTTGAGCCAAATATCATCAGTGAGGAAAATGCTTTAGTTGGACCATGAATAGAAAGAGCAGTCTTAGACTGTCCGATGAAGATTTTAAGACCAGCAAGCAACATTATGGCCTTTGTGAACTGCTTAATAAGAAATCCCAAGAACCACTAAATTCAGTGTGATTTGGCACTACCACAGGCAGCCTTTAGAATGCCAGGAAAAACATTATTCCAGAAGCTTTTTTCCCAAAAAAAAAATTTCAGAAGAACTATTATGCACAATTTCAAAGATGATACAGGCTTCAGTGTATCAGAATCCTTTCTACCTTAGAAAAATTGATGCTAGAAAGATACTTCAAGAACATTCTCAGTTCAAATAGTGTCCATCACTTAGTAATGACAGACAATTATGCAACTAAAAGGGTACAGCTGATATGCATATCTTAGATGTCTGAAAGCTGCCCTGTCAAACAGAAATTAACTCTACCTTTCAAGTAAAATGACAGAATTTTGCAGAGGTTTATGTGAAACGTGACCTCAAAAAATTGTTATCTGCTGTGTTTTTGGTAATATGCTGGGTAATGCTGTAAAAGTGTTTCTGCACTGAGCATAACCAAACGGTGCAAGGCTAGTTGGTTACTAGCCGTGTGCTTCCAGAAGAGAGAACACCAGGCAGGGTACCCAGTAAGACTGAGGAGAGGCAGAGTGGGGTGGGCTCCAAACAGTGCCTCACAGTTTTTTTGGGATATGGAGCAGGGGCAGGGAGGAGATGACAATCTCAAAAGTGGATAGAGGCTAATTTCTTGAGCATACTCCTGTGACCCCAGATCCAGAAAGACCCATTAACTCAGAAAGTAAGGCAAGGGCTCCTTTGAGTATCACACACAGTGTAATGCAGAGGTATGCAAGTGACTGGCTAATTCCTGCCTTTTTAACCCAAGCAGCTACAGAGTCAGGAAAGCAGCGCTGGCAGCGTGGCAGCACACAACCGCCTAACATACCATGACAGTGCCTGTACGGACAGGCAGTTTTCCAAGTCATTCCTTACTTCCATGCGAAAGAACATATAGATCCTAGAGCAGTGTTCTAAGATGACATTTGACAACTTCAAAAGCAATCTCCACATCAACAGTTGCTTTCCATCAACCCCAGGTAAAACGCTGTGATGCCAGCATATGACTAGGAGCTGTCATAAAACCTGTAACGTAGAGCAGTCTGAATACACTTCTTGAAGTGATTTCTGTACTACAGTGCTGAAATACTTTCAGTCAGCAATATACAATTGAAGAACAGGTAAAAATTTACTACAAATGTTGCCATTCTGCTTTCAAAACAGCCAGGAGCTCAGCCTGTCCTTGAAAGAAACCACAACTTAAAATCTCAAGGAAAGATTCTACAAGTTTGTGTCTTTTCTGGGTTGTTGTTTATCCAACTATGAGTTCTTACTAGTTTTATTCAGTGAAAAACCCTTTCATAACAGGTATCTTATTCCTCTGTAAGCCTTTACAGGCCCCAAATGCTTCCTATTCGGAAAGGAGGAGAATATTCTCTCTGCAGATTCAGCTTCTCCATTTTGCTGCACCCATTCCACCATAGTGGAAAGCAGATCTCACCTTCTTTCTTTCTTAGGAGTACTGAGTGACTGTGGGAAGTGCTGAGCACCTGAAACACTTGCACAAAACATCATGCTGGAGATGAGGATTAAGCAGCAGAGGGTAGGAGGAGAAATATCTACAATATGCTAAAGAATTTTACAGAAGCACCTACACATAAATGTTCTCAAAATAAAAACAAGTCACAGTTATTTGTTAAAAGAAAAACTTTCACATTGTACCAAATATTCTGTGTACCAGCCTGCCTATTTTATAAATAGCTAATCTCTGTATCACATCCTGAAAGAAAAAAAACCTCAACAACTAATTTTCAGCCTCCCTTTTTACCAATTGTTTGACTACCTTGTAGTCAAATCTTGGCTTCACAGAATGCTGCCACTTTGCATCACTATAGATCAATTTATGCATCAAATAAACACAATGTATCTTCTTCTCAATATTATTATATATACTTTTATACAGGCGTTTAAAAGAAAGCGTGAGAACAGCTTGTTCTCTTTATAACTAACTTGAAAAAAACTCCCAATTTTATTTCTCTCTATAGTCCTTAGAAGGATTTTCTCTCAACAGCTCTTGATTGTAAATTACAAGGTTTTGCAAAAATACAATTTAAAAAAAAAAAGCAAGCAAGAGAGATGAAAGTTATAAACCCAATAGAAAAGTTCACTTATTTTGTATCCATAGCCATCTTGCAAAAGCTTCAGAAATCCAAAAAGTATCAGATTTATAACTTTTCATTTTCTTTCAGAGACAGAAGGTTTAAGGGGATACAGAATAACTTGCAGTGAAACTTTAAACGTTTAACCTACAGAGATGTATTAGGAGTGTAGATACCCTACAAAGTAAAATGAGCATCCAAAAGTATTTCATAATTCAGAGATCCCATTCACAGTATAAAAAGGGGATGGCTAAGTCCTTAAAATGCCTGAAGTCAGATATGAAAACTCCTCTTCCAATAAATACTGTAATAATGAACATTTACACATTTAGTTATAAAATAAACTCATGCAAGTTTATTTTGGCTCAAGAGCATCATCCTTGTTTGTGTCTCAACCAGTGACAGCTGAGCTTTAGCCTTGACTTCAGTCAGTAGCTACAAACAGGAATTCGGAAATTGGAAAGAAAAAAGGAGACGTGTGGCTCTACTGTTGCATTTTTTCCTATTATTTAAGAAACATATATTGAGATGGAAAATTAAAGCCACACCACTACCGCTTTTATTTACTATTTTAATTAGCTTCAGATGTCCTGGCCAATACAATGAGCTTTTCATATGTTGTGGTTTAACCCCGGTCAGCAACTGAGCCCCACACAGCCGCTCGCTCACTCCCTGCTCCCCGGTGGGATGGGGGAGAGAATCAGGAGAGTAAAAGTGAGAAAATTCATGGGTTGAGATTAAGAACAGTTTAATAACTGAAACAAAATAAAATAGGGTTAGAGCAATAACAGTCATTATGATTATGATAATGATAATAAATGAATATACAAAGCAAATGATGCATGATGAAATCGCTACCGCCCACTGACCAATGCCCAGCCAGTCCCCAAGCAGTGGTCCCCTGGCCAGCTTTTCCCCAGTTTATAGAGCGAGCATGACGCCATATGGTATGGAATATCCCTGGGACCAGTTGGGGTCAGCTGTCCTGGCTGTGCCCCTTCCCATGTTCTAGTGCATCCCCAGCCTTCTCAGTTGGTAGAGCATGAGAAGCTGAAAAGTCCTTGATTTAGTGTAAGCACTACTCAGCAACAACTAAAACACCAGGGTGTTATCAACATTATTCTCACACTAAGTCCAAACCACAGCACAATGCCAGCAACTAGGAAGAAAATTAACTCTGTCCCTGCCAAAGCCAGGACATTATATTTGAAAGGCTCCAGGTTACTCCTAGGATTCATTTACGTGCCTAAGCTGTCACTGGCACAATGACATATGTAAAGTTACAGTTCAAACCTAGTATAGATTCACAGATCCTTAGAGTCTCTCTCATTACCTTAGTCTGCTTCCTGTTTAATGCAGGCCTAACAATCTCATCCAGCAACTGCTATATTAAGCCCTCATCTTCCAAGTCATAAAATGACTTTCAATTCGGAAGGAATGAATTAAATTTCAGATATAAAACTTCCAGATCCAGAATGCCTCATATTCTTACCACTTATTACATGCAGTCCTTCTCTTACCTTTGTCCAGAGCCCTAAAGCACATTCTAGACACTATTCTACTTAGAAGGGATACTGAAAAAGAATTCAGATTAAACATGAGTTTATAGTTTGCCCATGCCCCCCTAAGAATAAGTGTGTCTAACAGCCAATTATTATGCAATTTAAAAGATGCAAGTTTACAGAAATACTATACATGTCACAACTTTACAACTAGTAGGTGTCTTTGACAATTTCCACCCTTGCTGAGATTTCAATCAGCAGCTGAAGCACACCACATTACTTTTTTTACTGTAACACAGATTTCCCGAATGGGATTAGAGCTCCATTATTCTAAGCATTGTGCAATCACAAATAATCTTCTTGTTCAAAGAAGCTTATGATTAAGATAAAATTACATGACTGAGTGAAAGATGCAACCGCAAAGGATCAAGAGAGAACAAAGGAAACAGGCTCAGGCAAAAACATACTAATTGAAGGTGTATTATTAATTCAAGGATTAAAAAAAAATAGAAGGAGTTCCTAATTATCCCAAAGTTATATATTTTAAACTAAAGATTCAGAAGAAAGTTTATATTGAAATCTAAGAAAATATGGCCAAGTAAACCTAATGCACTGAACATTTGCCTAGGGATATCATAAGGGAAAATACTTTACTAACTTTTAAAACTAATTTGTTTAAAATCAGACCACACTGAAAGCTCCTACTAATGGTTATTTGGTGCCATCCTCTACAGGCAGGAACAAATTGTAAAAGCATGACAGAAGAAATGAATAGAAAAGCAGTATCCGATGAGATAGACCTTGATACATGTATTGCTCCATCTCTTAGGGCTGGAGCAATACTAACTACACAAAATACATTCATTAACTAAAGAAAAAAATAATGGTAATTTCATTTCCACAGAGACCAAAATGGCTCTATTTAAACACAGGCTCTATCATTGACCTTCCTGCGTTTATAGTCTACAAATCATATTCATGAAATACAAGAATAATTAAAAAAATTGATTGAAACCTTGTTTCTTTAAATATACTTTATGTATGTGATTTCCACAAGATTGTTTAAAAGTTTAAAAACACCAAAAAGTGTCTAGTTTACTATCTGTAAAATGGGGAAAACAACACGTTAGAAGGAATCTGTGTTAGAGAAACACATGTCCCAGGTACACAGCTAATGAGCCAAGCATGCTAAGAAAACACCACTAATGCAGAATTAATTCAGAATGTCATGGTAGTGTTTGGATAGTATGCAATTAAAGCAGCAACCGTACGCTCAGTAAGATAGGAAATGCAAAACAAAACCAAGTAGCTACTGTACTCCCTTCCCATTTTTAACACTAAGGAAAAAAACAGTATAAGATTGCATAGACAGAGTTCACATCATACAGTGTAACGCAATGATACATTAAATAATTGGGATTCAAATAAAATGCTGGTGTTTATTATGTACATACATATACCACCATAATTCATCAGTGGTGTAGCACTGTCAAAGTCATGCCTAACACCTTATGAAACCTGATAGGGTTTTTTATTTACTTGGGGCTTTGCTTTGTTTTTAGCAGAATGCAGAAAGAAAAAGAAACAGAGAAAAGCTCTACAAATTACTCATGTGATCCAAGACACAAACCCATTTTTTCTGGCTCCTCTATCATACCACCACTAGAGTCTGAAAATTGTATTTATTTAGCAATTCTGCTGATGATGTGAGAGTAGAATGCAATCCCTCTGCCATTGCCGCACAGAGCCAACATTGCTAGTAGCTTAGTAAAAGACTTATTTTGTCACAAAAATATGCGAGCATGACTTTCAATGTGACAAAAAAACCAACCCTCCCCACCGACAGATTTGCCAGGTGGAAAGGTGACTGGCTTACACAACCATTTTTCCTACTACCACTACATTCTAACATACTAGCTGTAATTATAATCTCTCCTAAGGGTCAGTTTTCGAAAATGTTGCCAGTTGTTCAAGTCTCCCTCTCCTATGCGTATCTAGAATTTGTGTGAACATTTTCTTATGTGAAATTCGTAACATCTGACAGAGTGACCATATACGCCAAGGTTGGGGGATAGAAAGGAAGGTTAGAGAAGTTTATGGTTTTGTTTAGTATTGGAGCACAGTAGCTACAAATCCTAAAGAAACTGGCACAAAACCATGGTTAGCTGGAATTAACGTCCTTCTGACTGATATTCCTTTAGGGCACTGAGATCAGAGGCTGTTCAGACAAAAGACCAGTTTAAGCCACAAAACCTTACCAGCTGCACTTCAAATGAGAATATTCAAAACTGACAAAACTACCGTATGCAATGCCACCAACAATCATGGGTCTGAGGTCCCTGATATGTTACTGGCTTACACCTAGATGCCTATACTCAAGAAGTTGCTGGTTTGTATATTTTTTTTCGTGCGTACACCATCAGGAAGGGTGGGTGCACTTTTTTTTTCTTTTTTTTTTTGCTCATAGTATCTCTGTTTTTCCATTCCATAGTTCTCTGTGAAGTCAGACTTATTTACAAGATTAAATGAATCAGTATTAACATTGAGGGAGGAGAGGTAAGTCCCTGGTCCGCTGCATTTTCTAACCCCAGTAAGGTACCGTTGCAAAGGAAGTCATAACGTACTTTTCCAAGTGTACTGTTTTTCAAGCATTCCCAACTCTTTTGATAGCACATGACTCGGCTGATTTGCAGAGATCCATTACCATCTACATAAAATTCCTGAGGCAGTTACAACAATTACTAACAAAGAAATACTGCTAGTTAAGTATTTAACAGCTACTACCTACAAGGACAATTTAGCTATAGGAAATGAGGAAGAGTCCACACCATGGGAAAAACCAGCACATGCTTCTGAGGGAAACAGTGGTAAATGGACCATAGCTGGCAACTGCATGGAGTATTACTGACCTCAAAAATCTGTGGTTGTTTGTGCCCAGAGACTTGACATTTGAGGTCACAAAATAAATCAGAAGATGAAACAAAAACAAACAAAAAACCTTTCTAATCCATTTACAAAAGTTTCTATATTTCTAACACCAAGTAAAGGCTGACTAAAAAAAAAATAAAGGCCTGAATAAAAAAACCCAAAACAAACAGAAACAGAAAAACATAGGCTTCAGTTATTTTAAAAATTTAATGTGAAAAGCTTATACCCACTGACTCTTGCCCTTGAACCCATTTTTAGCTCCTTCAGTGGAGTCTTCTGAGGAGCCCTACAAGGCAGGTTTGTCTTGAACAAGGAACTCTGATTTACAGCTTTTTATATTTCTCCTTGAAAATCCACTATCCACATCATAGGAACAAAATACAGTGCACTCAGCTGACAACACTCCTTATCAGCTTTCCCACTTGTGTATCTCCTTTACGCCTTCACTTTCACCTCTTCATTTCTTTAATGACAAAGATGACCAAAGGGAATGATTTTGAGGACCCCTCCACTCATCACCAGACTTAATTTTGAAAGAATTAAATCTATTCTATTTACCTTTAAATACGGAAATATATGCTGACTTGGAATATATAAGGACAAAAAAATACCTAGGTGTCTAACCCTTAAAAGGTTAACTTTCATATGCATCAGATTTGTTATAACATTTTCTATTAATAGTAGGTTGGGTATTTTTGTGGGGTTTTTGTGGGTTTTTTTCCCAATCCCCAAACAAGTTTACCAGAGACCTCATTAAAAAAGGCACATAAAATTCAGGAAAACACATTTATGAAGAATCAGTTTCATCTGTGAAGGACGTACTTTCTACTGAAATAAAAAAGCATCCCATCTAGACAAAATATGAACACATTTCTGAACAGCATATCTATAAAAGCAAATAAGACTAATATAAAGCCACTTTTTTTCCCCCCTTCATTTCAAAAAAGAATTTATCAAATGTCTTGACCAAAACTTAACCTTTTCCACTTATTATTCCAGCCTGCCACATCTACAGGAAATAGATCACCAAAACAGATGGAGTGAATAGATATTTTTACCTCCCAGTGGCTGAACACCAGCTGCGGACTGGCCAGGCCACTAGTTCTCTTCCTGATTTCATCAGCGAAACCAAAGCTTTCTGCTACTGGCAGGACTGCCTTAATAATAAACACATCCGTCCCCTCTTTCATCTCCTCTTGTAACACTCTGCCTTCTCTTTTGGACAAGACAGCATACACACGACCTGCAAAGACATAATTTTGATGAGCTTACCAATATATTTATATTCTGCATCATGAAGAGAAATACATACATATTTATTTAGGAAACTTCAGCATGAAGTAAAAGACATCATTTCTTTGGCTAAAATTCTTCCATGTAAGTGTATCAATGAAGTGGACCCATTATATTCAAACAAACAACGTCGTCTGCCAGTACAATGTGCAAAACCATATGAGTGGCATTTAATAAAATATTAACTACTGTATGGATCTAGATACTGCTTGCACTAGGTGCATTGTATACAATCATATGACTATTTTTCAAAAGGCAGTTTGCCAGACTGTGTGCCTAATTTGCTTTATTTCTTACAACCAAATATTTGAGAAACTACTAAGAAATATTACTATGTTTCAGCAATCATATCTTAGCTACCTTTACAAGTTTGTTTGGATCACCATATCCCTATATGGTACTTGTCACAGATACTGCAGTGCTATTGTGATCACTGAAAACTTGTTTATCTGAAATACTACGGATTTATTATGTTTAATGTGTTCAATTAGGTTTTAAATTAATTCATCTTAAGTTAGTCATGGAAAATTTTTATTTCCCAAATTAACATTCAGTCCATTGAAATACAGTGTATATATCATGAAAGTAGCTGTGAAAACGCCCATGTTTGACTTTACAGTAGGCATTAATATTTTTAAATGGTTTTGCAAATCTATGGGCTAAGTTTTCTACAGACGAAAAATAGCAAATACATTTCTGTTCATCAAGACAATAAAAACACAAGAAAACCTATGCATGCTTTAGGAATGCCTTCATTTACAAATGTGAACAGTTAGTAAGTATTAGCTATACAAATTACCCTTAGAAGTACCTTGTAATGAAGAACAAGTTTATATCAATTTCTAAGAGGGTCAAATATTTTATATTATATTGCACTGAAAAAATATGAATGTATACTGCTACCTTTTAAACATCTGGGCATAACTGACTCTTACTGGAAATAATTAGAAATATACATTACTTCATAATCCATGCCGCCTATTCTGACTTGACAGAAAGGTATCAATAAGACTATAGCCACATCCATTGATTTGCATATATACTGTAAGCCTTTTGTGGGACACCAGAGGAAATGCTGGAATGGGTTTATTTGCCTTTACTTCTTACATACAGAATCTGGTTCTTGTTCAGGAAATTCAGCACAAGCACACAGCTAGTATAGTTAAATCTTCCTGTCAGATGCAGGGAATGAAGCATCACTTCAGCACCAATCATTTCAGAGTTTATAGTTCTCTAATAAAATGGGGGTTGAAGTGTTCTTTCTACCATCACTGATGATTTTATCTGCTCGTGCCCTTACCAGGACCTACTCACTGCTCTTCTGACTGAACTTCACCTTTACTATGCACAATAGTCGTCTTATTGCTCATGAGGAAATTGAGGAAATAATTAAGATTCTATATTTAAAATCACAAAAAGATTAAGGCATTCTGAAGATAAGTCACTGAGTTTGCCATGCATGCACTGCCTTTGTCAACATAACCAAGTAATTTCAAGTCTATGGAAATTCCAGTGAGTCCAGAAAATTCTCAGGCATGAAAAGGCCATATCTCAGCACAGCTCACAATTCAGTAACTGATTTAAAATGCAAGCTTAAACATACACATTGCAAAAGAGCATCACATCATGGCCACTGTACATATACAGTGTATGTAGCACACAGTATATATTAAAGACATTTGTTAAAGCAAGTAAGTTCAAAACCACTTTATAGGTTATTAATGTCATAATTCAAAATGTTTATTTTACTAATTGTTTTAAGTCGGACTTAGAAAACTTTGCACACATACTAATGAGGTAAGTAAGGTAACATTTATCACAAAGCACTTTAGATGCACATATTTTATGGCCATAATTCACTGAAGATTATTCTTTGAAAACATAAAAGCCAGAAGACAATTTATAGCTTACTAAATGGTTTCTAGCTACATGTATTTCATCCAAGCAGCCTGTAGTATTGTCTCAATTAATGCTATCACAAAGATGTTACAGAAGGTCTTTAGTTTTGCTACTACGGGCACACTACAGTATATTGAAGAATACTGGTTCACACAACTCACATTCATTAGACTGGACTAATTTGTTTGCATGTCTGAATCCTAAATTACACTCATTTTTTTTATATATATATATACATACATATATATATATGCATGCATTAGAAAGCTTATCACAGGACACCTTTTACCAGGCCTGCTAAAGAGTACCTCCAGAAAAGAACAGTATCATGCATCTGTACAAAACAATTGCTCATTCAAAAGCATTTCTTTTCATGATATAAAATTGTAAATTTTGCTCTTCAGACCAATTTGTTTTGTATTACTGCTATAATTATGCTTGTGTGCACAACAGCTAAGATTTTTTACAACAAATAATAAAATCCTTAATTATCGTATGTGGGATATACTATAATTTCTGTCATGAATAATATAGTCAAAATAAATTTACCGATAGCTTAAATGCAGTGGATCAGATTCAGCGTGCAAGCAACTCCCATGGAAACTCCAAGAACAAATGTTAGGGTAAGTTAAGAGATGTTGTAAGTAGGTCATAAAAACAAGTTTAAGTAGGTGTAAGTGGTAAGGTAATATAAGAGACATAAATTTGGTATTCACTGGGTTTGCTAAGTGAGCAACTTGCATACCAAAAGGATACAGATGCTACTAAAAAAAAAAAATAAAAAAAATCAACTGGACTGTAACAATAGTTTAAGATTGTCTCTTTTTCCTTATTTTACCTCTGTATTGATTATTATATTAACGTAAAACATCTTGAAGTGGCATTAACTAAGATTGTGCACTCATTGTACAAACAGGATAGGTTTCCTCATCTCTTCATGGAAGTAATGTTTAATTATGAGGCAGAATATTGGTATTCATGTTTACTGAAGTTGGTATTACAAAAATTTCATAAAAAGGCAACACTTTGTATCTTGTACTTGCAAGAAGTGTAGCATTGCTATTTATGTATAAGTTTCAGATAAGCAAGAAGAATGCTAAATTTTCATTTAGAATAGTGTAAATACTACAGGCATCAGAGAGTCACTGTACAAATCTACTGGGGAACTATAAAAAACTTCTGACAAAACTTTTAATTAAGTTATACTTTCTGATTCAGTCCAATTTACAAAACCTCACCTCAGAAGTCAGAAAGCAAATTCTTGATAAAGGTTTGTCTGCCTTACCTAAAACTTCTGCAGTAGCCATAATTTCACATGTGTACATTGCTGCCATAAGCCTCTGTGGTTTTGCTTGCAAAGCATAACGACAAGCTTCCTTCATGGTAGCAATCAGTTGTCCAGAGAAGGGACCATAACAATCTGCAAGTGAAACATCTCCCTTGTGTTTACTAATTTTCTCAGGTGATTTTGGAACATTTTGACTGCTGTCCTGGTGCTCATTCACACGGCAAACTTCATCAGTGCAACTGCTCGTTACAACAGCATCTTCATTTTGTTTATGTTCTACAGTATCACGTTCCCCTGAATCCTGACTACTAGTTGACAGCATCTCTCCAACTTTATTCATTTCCCATTTTTCCACTGTAAAACAAACACCCATGAGGGGTTCTTCACACATGGGACCTGAAAGTGTAGCCAGCTGAAATCCACTTACTATGCTGTTGTCAAAGTCTCTGTATTTACTTGCTTCTTTCACAGCGTTCCCAAGGCACTGCCACACAGACCTTTTATAGCCCTCAAAGTTATATAACAAAATATTAGGCCCACACTTCCGTGGTCCAAATGACCAGATCTGATCAACAGCATTTCTCCACTTTCTTCCCTGCAGATTTTGCTCCAGCTTCTGTTTGAATTCCTTGATCCTATCAAGAGTCTTCTGATTTATCTCATGGGTTTTTTTATCTTCGTTCAGAGATGTGTTGAGTTGCTCCATAGTTCTAATTAAGTCACTGTTTTCTTCAAGAAGTCGAGTTACCTCCTCAGGAAGCGGCATCGCTCTTACGCTGAGAGTAGCTTGTTTATTTGGAGTAGATATTGTAACAAGCCCATCTGAATCAACCTGAATTCCTTCAGGAATTTTATTTTGGTCCTCTTTTGTTTGGTGTATGACAGCAACCTTCTGCTGTTTTCCTATTTCTTCATTCACCATATCAACTTTTGGAGGTCTTGTTATCGTCTCTCGGAATGGTATAATAGGTGCCGATACACTAATCTGTACCTTTGCAAACCTATAAAATAGAGTTTAAAAATTAGTTTAAAATTTTAAAAAAATCTTTTAAATTGGCGGGGGGGAGAGGGAGGAGGTAGGGCAATGGCCTTGACATTGAACAGATGTTCATGAATAAATCTGATTGCAACACAGATTACTAGATAAAGCACTTCAAACACAAACTCTTAAAAGCGTTATGTACTTCAGAAAAGAAGCATTGCCTCTTATGTCTTCAGACATATTTGGAAAGGAACTGAAGAAAATAAAAGAAAAAGCATTGCTGTGCCTCTTTGTAAATCACAGGTTCACCCACATCTTGGAAACTACGTGCTGCTGTTCTCTCCCCTCAAACAAGATACAACAGAACTAGAAGAAAATGAGAATAAGGATGATCAAAGGTATGAAAGCACAAGTAGCCTTCAGATATTTCAAGAATACAATAGAGGTCTACAAAAACATGAAGGGCGTGGGGAAGGCTGATCAGGATTAACTGACAACCAAACCACAACAGGCCCTGAACTGTCCCTGAACTGAAAACGATCAAGGCCCAGGAATGCATTACAGTTACTCTGTGCTCTTCCCCAGACATCTGCTCTAGGCCACACTGCTGGAGATATGATACAGAGCAAGACAGACACCCTGTGTGAACCAGTACAGCTGTTCCTGCAGTGAGATGCTCTGAAAATAGGAAGCACTGGGTAAGCTGAACAGGCTTTGTAAAGAAGCACAGAGCCATGATTCTATAACCTTGTGGGTTCAGATCAAGTACTCTGCAGCTAGGAGCACGCCGACAGCTGATGCTCCCATTTTCTCCATACTCCCGGCACAGCAGATTTAAATCTGAGCACAATACTGTGCTGCCCATGTGCATGAAACCAGCGCAGCAGCAGGAGGATGATTACGTAGGGAAAAAAGCCCCTGGTGACTTCATACTGTGATTAGCTAGTGGGAGCCTTAACCACTATTCTCCTTGCAAACCTAAAGGATCACTCAGAAGTGTGATCTTGTAACAACTGTAAACACACAAGGCACTACTCTGAAGGTAGAAGTCAATGACCGCCTACGTTGGAACACCTGTAAGTTGGCTTGAGGAACGGAAAAAATTTCAAGTGAAATGGCTACTCCCAAGTATCACCAGATAGGTGATCCATTATAGAATTATGTCAGACCATTATTTCATTTATAGACCTGTCATTAGCAGCAGCCTTTTCTCTGGTGCAAAGCAAAACACAAACCCTCTCCCTCATACATCCCAGGTAGCTTTATATTGTACAGTCGTTTCAATAAAAAATAAGTGGCAATTTTATTTTTTTTTTTTATAAACTTACTTTTGTTAGTACAGCTTTATACAAAACTAAACCATAAGAAACTAGGGGAGATAATAAAAATAAATTGACCATTAACTACAGACAAAAATTAAACCATCAATTCTACACCAGAAAACGCTATTATTTTCAGGTCATTAAACACTTTTCAGTTTGTTAGAAGAGTTTATATTGGAAGATTCTCAAAGATAATAAACTCTCCTAACAGAAGAAAACAAACAAAAAAACCTAATGCTGTGGATGAATCTTATTTCTGGACTAATTAAGAAAAGGTAAATTCAATGTTTGCCTTTAAAGGACCACAGAAAGCACAAAGTAAAATGGGGTATGAGGTAGCAGGTGAAGATTTTGGTCTTTTTCCATACTAAAAGAAAGGAAAAAAAGTCTTACCAATGCAGCTTAGCCTGTTTAGCTATAACTAATTTATAGTCTGCTTTGCAAGAGTACTAGCAATTTCTAATGGAATTATTTTGGGTCAACAGCTGACAGATACAACCTAAAAAGCTTTCTTTTTTCTTTTAAACTAAGTTGGGAAATACTCTACCAGTGAACAAAACCTGTGCTGAAATAAAAAATATTTAGGAAAATACAAGTACAGCAAACTACAATAAGACATGACAGAAGTTTCAACAATGTTGTAGTATTGGCATTTATAAGAGCAATAAAGTGTGGTCATTAACTGATATATTGTTCACAGCAATGCTATTAACCAACGGCAATTTTTTTCAGATTAGTTTATATTTATTAATTATTTGTCTTGAAGGGAGTGCTCTGTAGGAAAACTTTCACTACACTTTCACAGGTATTTCACAAGATTAGGAAAATTAATTACTAATGATTAAAATGCTCTAAAAGTAAAAGCTTCACATCTTTGAGTATGCCAATGCGTTATTTTACCACCCAGCTAGAAAGTGCCGTATTTGTTAGCTCTTTCATATATTTAACAAACATCTCTATATTTATTCAGAAAGGATCACCTGTTTTATCTTCCCAGTACAATTTCATGACTTCAAAATATCATATATGGGATTTTATGTTTACTGTAATCATAGGAGCTGAAAATTGCCAATGGCACCATGGCAAAACCCTGGAGTTTTTTAGAACTGTGAAATGGATGTTTATTAAGTGCACATAATCAGCATCTTGTTCAAATACCTTCAGGATTTAAGTCAACTGAAGATACGTGAATGTTGAAAGCTTTCCATCAGATCTGGAAAACAGCCTGTATTTTTCACCTCAGCTGAAGGGGAAAAACAATAGTCTCACAGCAAAATCTCTCAGGAAACACCTTGTTTGGAAATGAAAGGTTCCTACCACTGGTAAAATGGTAATCCTGTGTCTTCAAAGATTTGTAACAGCCTTTTCTAGCTATATAATCTATAAAAAATATACTCTACTGACTATTATCCCACTGCTACAATTACAACCTGTGGCATAGCAACCTACCACCAGATCAATGGAGAATGGGTTTTGGATTATCATTTGGATATGAAAGTATAAAAATAATGTTTGATGCTGCCAGCTGAATTAAGCTCAGTTTTTAAAACACATGGAGAAAACAAGGCCATAATTGGAATGACCTATTTCTAAGGCCCAGATGTTATTTACCTTTATTTATACAACATTCCTGCCAATTAATGTTTATGTAGAACTATTTTACTATACAAATAGAAAGCTAATTTTGGGAGAAGGGTAAGTCACTCATGCCTGTAAAGGAGGTGCAGATTTTCATGCTGCTATAGTTTACATTCAAAACCAAAATTAATGAAGATCATGTTCCACTATGCATGACTTAAGGGATGAATTACTTACGTGACTGCAAGGACATCTGTGAAGCTAATACAACGCATTCAGGAACACTCATACTTCATCTCTCTCTCATTCTAAAGCTGAAATATTTTGCTGTAATCTGTTTTAGAATAGCCACCATCCTGCATCAAGCCCCAGTTCTAATTAGTAGTACCTATAGCTGAAAGCTAGAAGCTGAATAGCTGCCTGCAATAAAACAACCACAACTGCCACCACCTGAAATCATAGGTACATATATCCAAGCAAACACAGCTTAAACTCATCAGTTGTAATCTGTATGATTTGAGCCTTGAGAAATACAGGCTCTGTCTCTTGCACTGTGGACCTAGGAGCTCTAAAGCAACTTACGCAACTTATCTGAAATACTTCACAAGTCTGGGAACAGTGATGATGAACATTATCTCTGTTTCTCTGTGATTGATAATCTTGGTATTTGAAACCCCCCTTTTATTAGACTTTGCACTAATCCTTCACAAGGTACAATTAATTTCACCAAAAATTGCTCTAAACAAGATTATTTTAGAACCTATTAGTCTAAACTCCAAGACAAGTGCAACTTGAAGGAAAAAAACCTTAAGCTAGGATTGTGTCTGGATTTTTCTTCTAAGCATGAATAAAAACTGCCAAGGGTTATGACACAGGAATTGTAAGTGAAGCACCGCTCTACTCGTGCTACCAGCATTAAGTTATCAGAAACAATTTTGTCCTTTGGTCTGATAAATCTATTATACCAGTTTCATGATGTAAAGTGATGCCTTGAAGTCAGCTGAAACATTTCAGGCATATCAAATGACATGAGTGATGGCAAGAAAAAAGGAAGAATGATTTATTACATTTATCTGACAGACTCAACGTTCAGACTTGTGTACCCTTCTTAACCACCCATGAGGTCTGAGCAGGTTCATTAAATTACAACCAAAGGGTTAACCAGAATTTCCTAAGTTCTGGTAAATTTTGGTGGAGCGGTAAAAGTTACAGAGGAAAAGCAGATGTAATTGTAAACTATATTTCCATGGGACTCAAAACCAGGAAAACCACCCTTTTTGTAGTTTTTTCATGCACTTGTATTACACTAAAAAGCAAACAAAAACCCCCACACTGCTACCACCATCTTCATTCTCTTTGCGTCTCATTCTGAACAGGGTGATTTAATCCCCTCATGCTTAGTATTTGCAATGTTCTTTGGATAGAAAGTTCTAAAAATTTCTATTGCAAAATGCAGAAAATAAAATGTTCAAAGTTAAAACAATTTATTACTCTATTCAAAAAGAGCTAATTAGGAAGAAAAAAATCAAGTTAGGGAAATTAAGCAGAATATCCATATTTAATCATTTAGATAAACATGGATGACTCCGATCTTTTATTTGTTTCCATGTCTCTTCACATCTTTGACAATAAGCACCACTTGAATATAACTTTCTAAATACACACTGGGAAAGCTAAAATTAAATATGTGCCTTTGGAAAAGTTTGATTAAAATCTTGACAAAGACAGTTCAGTGTAGTTTCAACTCAGCGGAACCTCCAGTTTCTGTAATTACTCCAAAAATACCAACTCTTCAAAACCCAGTTGATACAAGTATGATAGATGCTAAGCTCAGAATCCTGCCCTACTACTTCAAGTGTGACTTAAGCATTTTGAACAATCTTTCCCAATATTTTTTGGGAAAAACTCATGGGTCACACTTTAAGGGGATTATATGCTGCCTTGATCCCTAGCTCATAATTTGCTATTCCACTTATTTGCACTTAGAACATGCAAAACATCTGTACAGAAACACAGATCTAGCGAATATAACCAACATTTCAGACCACAACTTTTCCTCTTCACACTTCAAGTAGTGAACTGAGTAAGTTTACCACCATCAGAAATCACATGGAATCCACAAGGAATGGTGCAAGAGGATCCTATTCTTCACTTTTCCTTCCACAAACTGGGGAAAGAAGGAAGGGGCAATTCTTGTCCCACGAGCTACTATGTGAGGGATGGCAGCCAAGATATGCTAAGTCCTCAGAGATGTCTAGAAGGAGCATAAGCTAGTAAACACACTTGCTCCTTTTGGGAGCTGGTACCCAAGTGAGAAAAAAGGCATCGTGAACCATATGTGAAGTCCAAGTGGCTCAACGGTGGGAGCCCTGCTAGTCTGTAATGTAAATACAGCGACTGCAACTAGCTGCTCACTATAATCCTATTTCCCCATCACATAGATATTATTATTTATTTTTTTTCAGCTTTTGACCAATGCCAATAACAAAGGTATTTCTACATCTTGCTATGCAACCTGCAGCTGAAGACAGGTGCAAACAGTTTTGGTCTATTTAACATGTTACACTCAAGTGATGTGTATCAATAATTAATACTATGTCTTTAAAAGTGGTAAAAATGTGTTGCACTAAGTTGTAACAAGGATAACCACTAAAACATACATCTAATTTTACAGGTGATCCAGTCTAACTTCCATAAGTGATTGTTGTCTGATATTAACCAGAATGAATATGGGCACAGCAAGACAGACATTCATCCATCCATGGTTAGGTTTGCTTTTTCATTTAGAAAGAAAATGACAGTAAATGCATGTTGACAGAAGTATCAGAAATTTTTTAGTAAACAAAGTTATAGGAAAGGACTGATTCAGGCAACTGTTCTTCTACCATTTGAAGAAACACTAGAAGATACTAAATGTATGCATTTATGCTTGCAGAAAATACTGCTCATGAGTAAGAGAACAGATTAACATGAAAAAAAAAAATCAATGTGAAGCAAAGGAACAGGATAGAGTGTGCACACGCAATTTTGGTCTTGTTGCTTTCTAATTTTTGAGAGTTCATTTATCAGACATGATTCCCCTCATGGTTTTTATTTTGTACAAATGGTACATTACATTCTTAATTGGACTCCTGAACCTATTGCAATTCATCATTTCTAGAAAGTGCCCAAAAGGTGTATAAGATGTATAAAAGTGATGAGCTAGTGGCTTCTGCCCAACTGCAGGTAACTTTATAGCTACAAAAAGGTACATTTATGATCCAATGCTAAAAAACTGTTGGTGGATGAAGCTTCTATTTTACCAGAATATAAATCAAAGATATGCATCTGACAGAGAAATACAACAGACACCTACTGAACTAAAAATATTTCTTCCTCCTTGCCCCTCTAACCTTTCTTTCAGGTCATCCAAGCAACGCTGAAGATGAACTTCTCCTGCTGTCACTAGCACATGCTCTCCTGTCTCCTGGATTAGAACTTGGACACATGGATCAGCTTGGTTTAAAAGCTTCATTCCTCTGACCAGTTGAGGCATATCACCTGGCAAAATAAGGTATCATTAACAAAGTAATACTGAAGAAGGAATACTTGAAGATATATTTAAAGTGAGAAACAGTAACACTCATTTTTATGGAAGTCTAAGCACAAATACATATTCTAGGAATACTCAAAAACTGTCAGCTAAGTTCTGTGGACAAATTTCTGCTTAAGAGTCACAAAGAGTGGTATCATTTAAGAACAGCAACTGGAGATATAAACTATACTCATAATTTGTCACCAAGAATTTATGTACTCATGATAAAATTCGCATGATACAATCATAACCATGGTATACATTTGAATGGATTTTTCATTTATATAGTTTTACAATAGGTTTCGTATACCAAGCTAGCTATTTTCTATGGCTATGTTACCTTGTTTCCTCTATACAATTAACTGCAGATACAGCTCATAAACAGCTTGCAACCAATAAAAAAATTGAATGATATCAATATGAAGTGATTAAAAATTTCAGGATTTCACTCCTCATTTTCACAAATTATCAAGAGATATAACCTCTCGTATTTATGACAATGTTTAAAGTCATCTTTCAGTAAATAATTGTATTTCTTTGAAATCTTTCATGGCTAAGTGTAGCAAGCTGTAAATTGCTAATGTTTAAAATGTTCCAAAGACATAAATAATAGCATGTTGATTTTTACTAAAATAAAAGCAAAAATTATTCCATATGGATTACTTAGAAGGCAAAAGAGCAAATGAAGCACAGGAAGGATTTAAACTAGCTGGAAGCAACAGGAAAGCTTTAATGATATTTATTACAACCTGAAAAGGGAAAAAAGTGGGAATGTGAGAGCTCTTCAGTGACAAAACACAGCTGTCCCTAAAATTAAGGTGTTTAAAAAGAGTTGCCTTAAAGTTAATGGAGAATGAACAACCACAGCTGAGTCAAATTTGGCTAGATTACATCAAAGCTATGCATAAACAACTCATGTCAGCAGCCTTTCATAATTAATACAATTTAAAAAATTAATTATGATTCCTTTTTTCTTGTTTTACATAAGGGGTAAAGAATACCCACAGGCTTTCTAGGAATGCATATTCATATTCAGAAGGAAGAGTGACACTAAACTTGTCATTCACTTGGAGACTATTAAAAGAAATATGATATTGTATATTTAATGCTAAACTTGTAAGAGTGTAATAGAAAAGTGTCCCTGAAAACCAAATACCATAAACAAAATGTGGAAAAACCACAGTGTTAGTTCACACGGCCACCACAGTTGTACAAAGACTCTCAACCTTGCCTTCTGCATTTAAGCCCACTGAAAGGGATGAATAGATTTTTTTTTTTTTTTATCTCTTAGAGTTTAAGGTAACCATACATGAAGATTTTTACATGAATGTGAAGACATGCAGTAATTTTGTAAAATATACATCGGGAGGTAGTTTGTATTTATTTGAGTCATTTTTCCAAATAAGCAGAAGCAGTTTTGAGAGAGATTTGCTGTGGAAATGCAGGGTGCTCACATGAGAGAATGTGCTATGGCCACCTCAAGACTATATGCAGCTCCCTGGACAACTGATTGCTTTCAAGCTGAGCCTGCAATGGCCAAATTTTGCTTGTCTTCCTGTTAGTGCAAGCAGCAGTTGATTTTCAGGAAACTTTGGCAAGCATAGCTACATTTGAGGCTTCTGTCCCTCTAGCAGTTTTAGTTCAAACCATAGATTCAGAAGTTACCAGGGAGGAGAAATTAAGCAATGGTGTAAGAATGATATAGCTTCATTTCCTTAAGGAAAAAAAAATTACCCCCAAATCAGTCAGTAGTTCTAGAATTACATTCCTTTAACATTTTCAACTTAATACTACACTCAGTAGAACCAGTAATTTCCAATACTTTCAAAACTGCTTTAACAAATGCAGGATGTACAATATATGATTATCTGTTATTCAGACACGTGGGACAAATAGCTGCTAAGCTCTCCAATTGCTTTCTAAAATATATGCAATCTTAAAGAGTATTTTGTAACCGAACAGAAAGCCAGTTATTTTGGTTCCACTAACACTACAACAACAAACAGAAATTGGACTGAAATTTGGATATAGCCGGAGACATACCACTCTCTGGCTGGGTGGGGTCGGAGGGAACAATCTATTAGAAAGAGTACTGCAAATCTGTACCACGAGCTTAGTGATGTAGCGTAAAAGAATGTCAGCAGAAGTGAAAAACCCAAAGATACACTTACCTTCAAAGTAAAGGAATACTGAACCTTTAGCATCACATAGTGTCTTACCTGTGGGACAGCTAAGTCTGTGCCCATAAAGGGCACAACAAGGCCTTCTGTATCTCCTCACATACTGAAACATGAGCTAGCCAGCTAGAAGAATTCACAAGGACAATAAAGTATGGCCCTCTAAGCAACATATGTATTTGTTTTATACTGGGTCAGTCTCTGATTCAGTGGATAATCATAAAGTAGGCAAATCACTAATGGTGGGAAGCTGCATTGCTACCACATTGAATTTGCATTCCCATCCCCATTCCCCTTTAAACTTACTTGGATGTTTTGGTTCAACAGCTACCCGCACAATCGGTGTAGCTTCAAAGTTGAGAGGTGTAAATGGTGGACAAGCTGGCGACGTTGACAGTGTTGCAGACTTCAGCACAAAATCTTGCAGGCCTCCTATTCCTAATAGAAATTGAAAAAAAAAGCAAACCAACAAAAAAATCATCCGCTGCCATATTAAATGAGACTAAAGACATGATCATCAAGCTAAAAAAAGCTGAAATCCTTCTAATTACAAACATCAGATTCAAAAATTCCTCAGTGTTCATATAAAGTATCTGTTAAAATATTTGTGCATAATCTGGGTGCTCAAGCTTCTGGTGTAACTTTTGATATTCAGTTTCACAGTTCCCACTGCATTCCCTCTGTATTTTAAAAAGGCATGTTTGTAACTCTGAAGAACAGAAAGGGCACAAGGACTTTTTTCCTTTCTAATACGTCCAATACTTTGTACAGCTCAGACTTATTTTTGGTGCTTTAGATTGAGAAAATTTCAGATTGCAAGAGGCCTCCAAAGGTTGTCTAGTCCAACCTCTAGCTCAAAGCAGGGCTAACTTCAAAGTTAGATCAAGTTGCTCAGGGCCTTGTCCAGTTGAGTTTTAAAAACCTTTAATGATGGAGACTCCACAGCCTCTGTTGGCAAGCTCCTCCAGTGCTTAATTACTCTTATTGTGAAGAACGATTATTTTTTTTTTTATTTTTATTTTTCCCCCCCCATGCTCATTTGGGATTCTCCTTTTCTGCAACTTGAATCTTGTAAAATTTAATTTACCATATAACAAGCTATTAATTCTAATCCTAATGTGTTTTATAATGCTGGCAAGTTGGAGAAAACTGAGCTTAAACTGTAGTGATAAGAAAAAATATAGAAAAAAGTATTAGCTATAAATCTGCAAAATAGCTGCTGTAAATGTGTATTTAGTCTTGGCTGGCTGGCTGGCACATTTTAGACAATTTGAAATTATTGTCTTCAAATTCCTAACCAACAGGACATCATTCATAATTTAGTCAGAGCTATAAAAACACTACCAGAAGTGGTTGAGGAATAAAGACAACAAATAAAGCTGATACTGATATATACAGTCACTTTTCCTGATTATCCCTCAATCATAGGCAATGAGCATTGCAGTACTTCTAATGGAGTATAAATTAAACATACATGTAAGTTATTACAAGAAAACAAAAACCTTTAGCTCATGATCTGCTTGAAGGTAGGAAGGCTCTACAGAGAGATCTGGACAGGTTGGATCGATGGGCCGAGACCAACTGTATGAGGTTCAACAAGGCTCAGTGCTGGGTCCTGCGCTTGGGTCACAACAACCCCATGCAGCGCTACAGGCTTGGGGAAGAATGGCTGGAGAGCTGCCCAGGCAGAAAAGAACCCAGGGGTGTTGGCTGACAGCCAGCTGAATATGAGCTAGCACTGTGCACAGGTGGCCAAGAAGGCCAACAGCATCCTGGCTTGTATCAGAAATAGTGTGGCCAACAGGACCAGGGAAGTGATTGTCCCCCTGTACTGTGCACTGGTGAGGCCACACCTCAAATACTGTGTTCAGTTTTGGGCTCCTCACTGCAAGAAAGACATTGAGGTGCTGAAGCGCAACCAAAGAAGGGCAACGAAGCTGGTGAAGGGTCTGGAGCACAAGTCTTATGAAGTGTGGCTGAAGAAACTGGGATTGTTTAGTCTGGAGAAGAGAAGGCTGAGAGGAGACCTTATCACTCCCTACAACTACCTGAAAGGAGGTTGTAGAAAGGTGAGTGTTGTCCTATTGCTTGTTACTTGGGAGAAGAGACCAAGAGAAAATGGCCTCAAGCTGCACCAGGGCAGGTTTAGATTGGACATTATGAAAAATTTCTTCACTGAAAGGGTCATCAATCATTGGAATGGGCTGCCCAGGCAAGTGGTTGAGACCCCATCCCTGGAGGTATTTAAGAGGTGCAGATGTGGTTTAGTGGTGGACTTGGCAGTGTCACGTTAACAGTTGTACTCGATGATCTTAAAGTTCTTTTCCAGTCTAAATGTTTCTATGATAATCCATACCTGCTTTAAAATTAAATTTGCATTTGTAGATTGCTGTATATTTGTGTTTCTTCCTCCTCCTTCTCTCCTACATGCCCTAACAGTGATAAGCAGAGAAGTTCTTAACCCCAGCTCCCCATTATCACCCTAATACGGTTCCAGGTTCTTTTTTGGCTTAGTCTTCTTCACTTGAGGCCAGAAAAAAAGAGGGTCAGCTTCCACCCTATGAGATCATGAGGGAGTTTAAATTCTGAAGAGCCAGTCTGCTGCAGAGTTATAATCTGCAGAATCAGGCTGTTCCTACAGCACTGCAGGCTGAATGTCTGGTCAGTAAGATATGCCAAAACCTGAAATGTCACTATTTAAGAAAACCTGCCTCAAAATAACTGGATGCAGAGCAACATTCAACAGCTTTAAATGCAGGATAGCAGATGCTACAAAGAAAATAAATCTGTATAAACTCTGTGTTGCACCTGACCTATGACCAGCATGTATTTCCTCTTTTTCACTTATTCAACATGTGGTTTGAATGAAAAACAAATGCTGGATCCTCATCACCACCAGGGACTGAGAAAAGGGATGGGTCCATTTTATTCTGATCTTCTCCAGCTGGTAAAAGGAAAATGATTTAGAGTGGGAGGTGAACAGCTTCTTTTCACAGTGTAATGTGAACCAGAGAAATCAAGTTACCAAATCTCACTTCAGAGACTCGCTCTGTTCTTGACACACGTTACAGTACTCCTGCTACCATAAAGAAAACTTAAAGCTCTCTGCTCTTTTGTTTCACGTTTGAAAGTAAAAGTACATGAACTATACTAGTGTCTGGCAACAATAATACACTATAAATTAAAAAAATCCATCAGTTTTCATGAAAATGCTAGGCTTATAACCTTACAACACTTTAATTACTTAACTGTGTGAGCTAGCACAGAGCAGTGTCCAGCCCTGATGAATCTATTTAATTAACAAATTCTTAGTAATGAATGTTGGCAAAAAAAATCCATAAAGGTTCTTGGACACTTTTTTGCATAATATGATTATGAGTCAGTAACTGCTAATGTATTTTCTGAATAGTATTAGACGTAATGTGCAACATAACTAATTCCAAAGTACCACATGACATGTCAAAGGAAGAATTCTAATTATGCTGATACATCAATCTTAAACTTACTTATTGTTCATCCCACTGAAATTTACACATACTACTTGAGATCACAGATCTCAAATGTATATTAATGTTAATTGCTTGAATAGACATAGAAAAGCCACTCCAAAATTAAGCTTACAAAGACGCCTCCCATTTTAAGATTGTTTTTGTTCTGTTCAGCCCTTGAGGACAGACATCATTATCACACACACATTTTAGTTCACATTTCTTTTTGCAGTACAATAATTTTCAAAAAGAAAGGAACCAAAGGTAAGAAAAAACTGCTAACGCAAGGAAGATGAGACAAACTACTGCTCTTTTGGTTTAGGTTAGCTTAAAGAATGAAATACTAAGAAGCACCACAAGTATTTTTGAATAGTCATCTCTCAAAGAACAACCTAGGCTACCAAGTATGCAGTCTGTCACACAAATAAACATGCACTCCAGTAGGCAGTTTGTTGTACCTCGCTTTTATTTACTTTTAAGAGAAGCTGGAGTTAAAAATGTCTATAGGAATTTTTAAACATGAATATTAACTTGATCAGGCAGCTGCTTCTTTTTATAAACTCTGTGTGCTGCATTACCTAATTTCTATACAAAAGAAAATGTTGAATTCTGACTGTTTGTGGGAGAATGTAAACTTCAAAGACACAAGAGTTTATTAAAAACTCCTTATTAGAAATATCACATACTTTGCTATATACTGTGTAATGCTACTTCTAACACTGTATTTGGTAGCAAAGCCTTTTCTTCCCAGTCAGGAGTCAAATCACCTTTACAGTTTTTATAATGTAAGGCAAAGAGCCATATCTACTAAACAGTTACTACTCTAAGTATCTTTTTTTTCTTGTGCATTGTCCTGTTGAGATTAAGGGGATTACAGTGTAAAGAACTGCAAAGCAAGCTACCCGTGCTGAAAAGTCAAGCCTACCAAGGGATACCGTATGAGATTTGATAGTAAGTATGAGACTAGATTATTTTTTCTTGAATTTGTCATGTAAAAGCTTTGCTCCTACTCTAGCACAGTATTTTTGTTTTGAAAAAGCATCCCCACATACTACTGGACACTAAAGAAACACAGTGCCTGAACGCAACCGGACTTGAGTAATAACGGACGCTGAGAAACACCACTCTCCAGGGCTCTGTCTCTACGCGCCAAGGACTCCACTGAAAGCAAGGTAATTTTACAAAGCTTAACACTCAGGCAGAAACACACAGACAGACCAGCATTAGTTCTATGAACTTGATACCATCTTTAAAAGAAACATGCAAGACTTCAAATATTATGTGGAGATGTAATTTTAAAAAGATTATAAAATACCTCTCTTGTCCTAAAGAAGCCAATCCCACACATAATTGTTTATCAAACTGACTTTTGCTAGCATATTAGAGTATCGTCCACATTTATAGAAATGTAACCTGTGGCTTACTTTTTAAATGGACTATATTCCGATTACTTTGACAAATCATTCACAGTGACCAACAATGAACATATTTCAAAGTATTAAAGTTATTCTTTCAGCAGTAATTGTCAATCTGTAAGTTGAAAATTACTTCCTCTTAATAGACAAGGAACTCATTAAAAGCCTGTGAGATAATGTTAAGAAATACCTTCTGAGTCTGGTTATTTGCCATTTAAAAGTTGACCAAACTATGGTGTATGTCAGGGAGAATTATTACACAGGTGGAGAAGTGTAAGATTTACAAAGCTCCTTGTTTTGTTGAGTCCTTTCTATTTTTTGCCCTAGAAGATAAGAATACTAAATCAAGTATACACCTACTTATATCACCAGTGTTTTTACCACATGACAGAAACTAAATGGTAAAAATAGATAAGAACGTCATGACTGAAATTTTCAGGAGGAGTAGGAGATTTAAGACAAATCTCCATTTACTTTTTGCTTCCTGTGTCTTGCTGGTAACCACTACACCTTAGACACTAATTTTGCAGCCTTTAAAGATAAAGTACACTCTTCCAGCTGAATTAAGCTATAAAGATCTGAACACATAATAGATCAATTTCAAGATATATGTAATTAGTTTCCTTTGATGTAGAAAGATTTAGCATTTAATGTTCTTTCAAGATGCAAAAAATGAAGCAGACACCACCACCATGCATAACTTTTTCAATCAGATAAGGAAATAGTTTAGTTTGCAGTGTGAAAATCAAACAAAGAAGAATGAAAGCTGTTTAAATTTTAACTTCTGCCACAATGTTACTACCCTCAGCACATTAGTTCAGTGGATCTTTATCTTCTCTCACCGATGATATCACCACTTCAGAATCCTGGGCTGCTTTGGAATGGAGACATATCAAGCTTTGGACTAACACCGTAAGGAACTTAAGTAAAGCAAAAAGCTAACGTTAATCTTCCCAGTAAGGGTCTGTCTCCACTGAAATATATCATTTCTTATCAAAGTTGTTTGTTTAGAAAGATTAAGACTTTATAACAGGCAAAGCCTCCTGGTTTAAATGCTCCATGCACTGCACTATGTATCAGTGAAGAAAGACCATGCAAGCTCGTTGGTAAGTCATATAAAAGGAGGTGTGATGCAAACTTTTGGAAATCTACGCAGTCTGAAATCTTAAAATGAGCATGTCCCTTTTGTTTCAAAGGGAGTGTGCAAACAGACTAAGACCTCTGTACTTTTCTTTGGGCAGTAACACAAATACTTTTTTTTCCTCCTTAGTGAGACATTTGAAAAGAAGTATTTTTAAAAGGTGCTTTAAAAAAAAAAAAAAAAAAAAAAAAAAAAAACACCACACACATGAGAAGATAAATTCACAAATCCACCTAAAAGATATGATTGGCTTTTAGACGTTTCCACAGTTTCTCCTTAAAGTGAATAGGCTAAATGCCAACTAAAACAAACAGAAAGGCAAAATGTATTTGCCACGATATTAAAATAATAAAAAGATGTAATGAAAATAACTCTATATCAATCATCATTCTCCTTCAGATCTATCCACAGAATTCTCTTTTTCCCCCGATATCTAGCATAAGCCTAAAAAAGATTTTACCATTAGCACACTGTTACCGATTAGGGTGAATAATATTGGTTCACTGTTTCCACGAACACTTTAAGTATCAGCCTCCATCCTTCCATTACTACCTCTAATTTAAAAAGAAAAAAAAAAGGAAAAAAAGAAAGGAAAAAGAGAGATTTTGCAAGGGGAAACTGGCTTTTGGTATGATGATACTCAGTTACAATAGTATGCCTTTTATATTTGAGGAATCTTTAAATGTTTTACCAATGACTGGGACTAAATGATGGTAGCGTTAGACAAGTAGCTAGTATGGCTGAAGAATACCTTGTATTACACATTTATCGCCTCAGATTTTAAGCATGTTTCTCTTGAGTCTCAGAGGCACTGCATAGAGACATCTGAGGGCAGAACTTGACCTTTCTATATTAGAAACTGTTTCTGGAAAGGAAGGGAATGTAAATCAAGACACAGACCACATTCTAGTTGAGATTTCATCAACTTTTTCCATAATACAGACCACATGTTAGCACAGATTGCCGGTGAGCCTCCTCTTCTCATCTGTAATTGTGCACTTCCCCCTCAATTGTTCTTACTTGCTTCTGAGGCAAGTGGAATTGCTTGTACGGAAAACAGAACTTTGTGAAGTATGTGCATGATTTCAGCTGTTCTCAGTACTTTCCAATCATTTTACAGAAAAAGTTAATTCAATGTTTTCTTTTGTATTTCATTTCCTCTTTCCCAATGTGGTGTTTTTTGAGCTGAACCTCTAAAAATCACCAGTATCCAAGAGACTGTAGAAGCCTCTGTCCCAGTTTCTTCCTGAGTTTCAAAGAAACAAGTTCTACCTAAATATGTGCTAGAGATTAACAAGCAGAAACATGAATTCAGTTCCTCAATACAAAGGTGTTAAGTTATACTTTTATTGTAGAACTTTCCTTTTAGGTTCACAGCAGTTTGAGGGCAAATTGAGCATAGCTTTCTGATTAAATGAGAGTAAACTCAGCCGTATTATTAATACTGTTATAACAAAACTCCCTCTCCCTAAGGGACACAATCATGCAAGAGGACATTAAATGCAATAAGCGACTTTTGACACAAGCACCTCAATGCTTTACTATTGAATCATCGAGTAGAAAAAGAGGAAAAAGTGCTAGGGCACCCCATTGAGTTCTTTTAGGAAGAAGACTAGCAGTTCAAAGAACAAAACTGTCTGCTTTTAGAGGAACTGCAAGGAAAGCAATAACATGACCTAAGAGTATGTTCCACTAAAATCTCCTATTGCATGATTATAGTTTCGAAGAGGATTGCAAACATATATAACGAATAAACATCATTATTTATCTTCTGCTAAGATTCTGTGGAAAAAAATACCATATATTTGATTAAGTACTGTATAGAATCATAGAATTCTTTAGGTTGGAAAAGATCTTTACGATCACCAAACCCAACATTTCCTAACTGTTCATTGAGTTGACAATTGTAATTACGAACTTTCCTGCACTCTTCTCAGACTAGACTAAAAACAATTTCATGAAAACTATAAAAAATCCCTTTAAACAGTAGCATCTTTAAAATGATAAAGAGAATGGATAGAGATCTACCTGCACTCAGTCTTTGTGAAAAAGCAAACACCAAAGCAGAGTCAAGTATTTGCTTGCTAAAATACAAATTTACCTTAAAGTAAACAGAATTAAACCAAAATCAATTAACATTCCAAATCTGACTTCTGGGTTTACAAATAGGTGTAGTCAAAATGAAATATTGATTTCCTTAAGTTGCTTAATGAGGCAAATAAATATAGAAGATGAAAGTATTTCAGATAATGGTATTTTTCTTGTGCTACAAAATTATTTCATTTGTCATGCTATACTAATTTTTGGAGCTCAAACTAAGTAAATGAACGTGATTTTTAAATATTTATGGTTAAACTTAATTTTAGCACAGAAACTTAGAAAGTTCATGCTTAGGTCTGTGATCTGCCCCCATCGTCTTTACGATGAAATCAATGCACTCATAGCTTCACAAACAAAAAAGTTAAGAAATAAATATTTACTCCAGTTTAAGTTACTTTAATCTTTTAACTGTAAAGTGTTCTTGATAAAGGCACTAAACAGTACCTTTTGTGGTTTTATAAAAATGTTAGTAGTTCTACTCAGTAGAACACATGTAATATATTTTGCCTGAGCCCACACATTATAATTGCTTTCCATACACCAGCTCAACTTGACATCACTTGAAAGCAGGGAGGCAGAACAACAGTAAATATGTGGACAGATCTTTGTACTGAAACTCATTTCAGTTAGCCTGTACGTCAAATTAATACTTCCACTACTGCATGTGGAAAGCATTTAGCACCATACAAAACTCTTCAAGGGTTTCTGAAACACAAACCAAATTTTAGATTTATAATTACTTTGAATAAATGATTTTAATTTGACCTGACAGCAACACATCTGAATTTACTTATTTTTTTTTTTAAATGACTACCAGAACTTCAGAGACAGCTCAGCACAGTTGTTGTCCCAAACAAATGGAATTTAGGAATGGTTGTTTCAACATGTTTACTTCGATAATCTAAAAATCCTTTGAAATGCTGATTTGTTGGGGGTTTTATTAGTAGTAGTAGTAAATATGCTTTCATAAATAAATCCATGAAATTGCATATTGTACTGGAGAACAGATCAGCTGAATTCATATGTAACATCCTATGCAAGGGAAAATATTTTGCCCAGCAATCCTCTAAGGAAAAAGAAAGCCTTCTATACAACAGAGCATTAACTACGCTCTCTAAAGAGAACATGTATTTTCTGGAGATGAGAAATGTCTCACAGGTGTAGCTCTGGGTATTTCTAGGAAGCCTCCCTACTTTGTCCCACAGATAAACACATGCTAGTCATCTACTGATGATTTCTACTGATTCAATGAGAAAAGTATTTAACAAAAAAAGAAAAAAGTTCTTTCATTTGTAATTCCTGTACTGAAAATCTCCAAGACTTCAGCTACAGTGTTGACATCAGCCTTGCAGAAGACAGAAAAAGATGGGACTGCTGACCCATCATAAAGCTGTTTTGTACGTAATTATAAATTGATAGTAAATCTTACCAATGAAAAAATGTCAACAAAACCCAAGAAAACATTGAAGTATGTGATAGAATGCTTTAGTTAGGCTTGATATCAATACCTAATTAAGTTTGCAAAAGGAACATATACTAAAAGACCTAAGATTCTTCACCCTCAAAGTAACAGAAAAACAAGACAAATCTCTGTGTTCCAGCAGTCCTTTAGCAAAGACACAGTTTATATTGCTTATATTTGGGATGTTAAAGAGGAGAAAGTTCAAAATATTTTAAAATAAACCTCTCTGGCTCACTGAATAGTAGTTACATTAGAAAAAAATAGAGAAATCTTAAGTCTACCCTTTTGCAGGACCACCATTAATAACGTTAGCTGTGCACACATGCTCAGTTCTGGAAATCTATTAAAGTAAGATCCTATTTTCTTAGGTCTGTAACATGAATAGATTATATATCGGAAGTATTAATCACTT
>NW_009260435.1:13614633-13657739 GCF_000687185.1 Egretta garzetta | reverse complement strand
AAGGCTGAGAGGGGAAGCACTGAATTAATTGTGCTCCATCAGATTGAGCATGACAAGTGTATGACATTAAAGGAAAGGAGATGGAGGCAAAGCCTTCCTATTTAAAAATGTAGTAAAGTTCAGTATTTATTCTGAAGTAGACATTGGGAAGACAAACCCCCATACAATACTTTAATATTTTTATTAGAGTACTTGAGGCACAATGCAAGTGAGTGAAGATCTAAAGTTCATTAGGGTTTTGAGCACTATAGCAAACTGAATTCTTCTAATTCCTTGACCAAATGCTTCCCACAACAGAGCAAGATAACTAATCTCAGCTAATAGATCGATAACATCAAATGATTACTTCATAAATCAGACTAGCTATAGCTTAGTCTAACAACCAAGCAACCATTAAGAGAAAATACCATTTTAGGTTTTATTCAGTTTTAGCGATGTGTCCTGAAAATGGGCAGACTTCATGTATATACTGTTTTCTTAAACTGGAGATTATAAAATATAAGTAACATCTGTTACTTCCCAGAATCAATTATAAGTGCCGTTAAAATTAATGAGGCCTTCAGGCACTGATCTTGCAAGGAATTCATTTTAATCTGTAGAAGTCTTGGAGGTTTTGTCATATTTGCCTAGAAAAAGCTACATGAACATATTGCTACAAGTTCTGCACTACATATCCGAGGTACATGGGGAATTTAGAATCTACTACTAGAAGCGACAATTACAAAAGACAATGGTAGTTAGTTTAAAAGCTCATTAAATTTTGTCCATCCTTGTGCTGATTTTAGAAGTTGTTTAACTGTAGAATCCCAATATACTTGATTTACATTTCATCAGTTAAAAGAAAGAATATGAGGCCTTTATCATTCGATATATCGCGTAAACACAAAGATAGACTCATCAGTTACTGAGATATTTCAGATATCACAAGTAGAAGCAGCATACCAATTACCACATGTGGACAATATCCTGTGGGAAACGGCCTACTAAGTCATTGCCCATTTATCCTGTTAACTTGAAGACATGCAAGTAACTAATTAAAATCCAATTTTCTAAGACCTGACCCAATGCCTAATGCTGTCCTTTAAAGGCAATCCTCCCACCCCCCCCATTGCATCTGCCTGTAAGTGATTTCTGCTTGCTTATTTTGATGCCTTGGGAAATATGGCTTGAAGTCTTCCGAAGTACCATGAATAATGGATCATTTCAGTCTACATTATGCAGAAGTTGATGTTAATTTTAAATACAAATTTCCAAGAAAGCAAAGAATAATGTAAAATTTGACTTGGAGTTAAAAGAAACCTTTGAATTGCTCATTTGTAGTTACAAGCAATAATATTTTGGGGAATAATTCTATTCTAATAAAAGAAAGCACCTTTCCAATGCCTCAGATTAGGACTATCTGACATAATGGGTGTACAAACAGATGGCATGAGAGGGAACAGGGAATGCCTTAAATACACTCGTTATATCAGCAGCCTCGGAAGTTACTGAAAATGAGTTATTTATCATGCACTCCAATTTAATGGCAAAATAAATTACAAAATAAACAGAAAAATGCATTCAAATAAAAAAAATTAAGAAGTTACTGCCACACGAAAACCTATGACTGGGCCACTACTACTGATCTCGGATTGAAAGGCAGTGATATGCTCCAAACACATAAAATAAAATCTAGCTAGAATAGTGACAATTTTTTAGTGAAAAGAGAGAATTCTAGAAAGTTATTTCAAAACACACACATTAATCATTGACAAAAGCACTTAAGAAATAAATACAAAAATAATAAAATTCTGGAGAAAATGTTCTGCTAGACCTTCATTATTCTCATTAAAACAGGGGTTTGTCACAGCAATTAAAAAAAAAAAATCAGTTTTATTTTTCCACAAAATTAAAACTATATTTAAATCATGAATTTTACAAGTCAGCTTCACATTAAGTATTTCTGGCAGTCTGCATCTATATAAACTAAGCATATCAGAATCACCACTATTTAAAACATAAAAAAATACCTAAAAAATAAAACTGCTATTCCTTATACCCCCAAACTTTTTTCCCCAAAGGAAAACAAAAAAGACTGACATTTCCCCCCTTATTTCTGGTTACATCAGTTAATGTATCATTGAGAGTTACTACTGTAATACAAGGTCCATATAACTCTGACTTCCTAATACTGCAAAATATTAACTTTTATTATCTCTAGGTCAAGAAGAAAATGGGAAAAAAATATACAGATAATTCATAAGATACAAGAATTCTTACGACTAGTGCAGAAGACCATATAATTGAATTGGGTTTTAAAATGTTCCTCTATTTCAAAATGGAGACAAGAAATTAAATAGAAGTAATCTTGATTTTTAATGCCCCCTTGCAAAAAACCCTAATAATATTTATATTTATTTACATCCCATCAGTCTACATGCAATGATAACATCCCCAACATTGCTCTCTCTTCATTTGTTAAAAACAGGCATGAGTCTCATACTGCCAAAAGATACCAGGAAGGAAGCTTGTAGCTTTAGCATCTCCACAACTGAAAAACCCTTAATGTTTAATTTCCTTTTCAACAGCAATAACACCAGTCACCGAATGCTTCATTTGCAGTAGAGCATAAAAGGAAGAGAGACCCCAACCCAAAAGGTAGTCTAAGAACAGCATCTCAAATACAGCTAGGATGATCGAGCAGCCAGTTGCCATCAAAACAAGTGAGCTTGCCCCCACTTCTGGCTTCCCAGCAGCAGCACTAGCATTTGTCAGACTCTGGGTGAGCCAATGCAGGATACTAAATAAACATAGAATCATAGAATGTTTTGGGTTGGAAGGGACCCCTAGAGGTCATCTAGTCCAACCCCCCTGCAGGAGCAGGGACACCGCTAACTAGAGTAAAACTAACCTAATAAGAAGGCAATTTTCCTTCTCATCCCATTTTCACTGCCTCAACTAAGAAAGCACTAATACATTTCTGAGAGACACTGCTTCTGACATGTTGTCCAAGAAAAAGCAAATCAACATATTAATCACAGTGAAACTCCTATGGCATGACAAAGCCGACCAGAGGTATAGATTTAACAATGAGCATCTTACAAAACCAGTTAAGAGACCTTTTTTTCCCCTCTCATCCATGTAGAAAGAGGAGCTAACACCTCATGGTCCTGAAACCAGTTAATTTGTCTCCATGCCCCACCGCTACCCCCTCAGAAACTAGATCAGTCTGGCTAACGTTTTGCTGACTAAAGAGAAGAGTCCGCAGATGCGGTATCATGTGTCACCCACAAGCAACAGCAGTGACTCGGCTGCTGCTTCAAGACAAAGCAAAACCTTAAAAACACAGAACGTCAGCTGCTTTGCTGAACAAAAGAAATGTGGCCATTTGCTACGGCTAGGTATCGGCTTTAAATGCTTTGGAAGAGTTCTGGGCAGATGAACCTTTTCTACTAAAAATGAAAAGCGTTTCTGCTAAAAATGACTGATTACTTAAATGAGTTTTTTTGGTTGAGAAGCAATGCTTCCAGCACAGTATGTCATACTTCCTGATGGGATTATGTACACAAGAGGATCTGTTAAAAATGGAGTATGTTTTTAGTCCCATTTCCAAAGTAAACGCAACTCCTGTAATCACACAGTCTCCCCTCAACAACTTTTAAACATGTTGTCAACTTCCACTAAGTTTCCCAGTGAGAAAGAGGAGAGGGTTCAGATATAATTAAGTTTCCACAAGTTATGTAAAATCAATGGCTAAGTGCTGAAGGGAGACCAAAATTGGTGAGCTCACTGAAAAAAGGGCAGGCAAAACACAATCATTATATATCCCACTTGGAAGCAGCTGCCTGGCGACCAGCACGCGCATCCTGGCTGGCCAACTGGGACACGCGCAACTGCAGGATAGGCGTAGCTTAGAGGGAAGCTGAGGATTTTAAGGACACCAGTCCACAGGAATCTGGCCTTCGTTAGTACCACTGTTCAGACAACTTGCTTTTTGAACATGTCACAAAACAATTAGTCATTTGTGGAAAAGCTCTGAAAAATATAACCATCAGGATTCCATAGATTTTGGGTCCCATTCTGAAAGCTTCTCAACACACAGTGCTTTGCATCAATGACCCATGTAGGCTGTATTTAGAATTCATCACATGTGCTTTCAACTTCCTTGTCCTCAACAGCTCCAACAGACTAAAGAGGGGGCATCAGTTTGAATGTCTTTGCTGATGTGTAAGTGCAATAACCGATGTAACAAGAACTACTAGCAGGTTTGCATTTTCATTTAGATTACCCGGTTCACAGTCACGCAACTCACAATGGTTGACCTAATCCTTTAATATTGCATAAGGCATGACATGTACAAATCTTAACATATGACACTTGGAAAACACCAAGTATTTAAATGAGTATTTGTTGCTCAATATTATATTTCAGAAATCCAATTAGTCACTGAAACAGACTTCTATCAAAGTTGGCAATGACGATAATTTAGCCAATGAAGCTTAAATGACAGTAACAGATAAACTGACTTATGCCCTATACATTAACTTAAACAATTGTATCATTTATCCATTCCAATTGTGGTTTTTCTATTTCCCCACCACACTGCCTTGGCTCAAGTCTGCCTACATTCAAGTCAACAATAGTGTGCTTAAACCAACACCAACTGGCTTTGAAAAACCTGCCTGCTTCAAATTCATTAGGGTGACAGAAATCTCTCCATTCTGGAAGGAAAAACTTTCACTCACGTCTCAGCTAGAGTCCTTAAATTCACTGCTATTTTCCTATTGCAATCTCAGTCTTCACACAAACAGGCCCAGAAACAAAGATAGCAATATAAAAAGCTCACTACCAAATCAGGTGAATTATCTACTAAGACAAGCCCACACAAAGGAAGGTAACCGAAATGCAAAACTCCACAAGAAACACTAGCTAGAGCTCGTGACAGTTATGACAGAAGAGCATCCTTGGAAAATGAAGCCTCTCATTTTTTAAACTCACTGGCTTGAATTTTGCCCAAATGCATAACAGACCTCGCTGGAGAGAATTAGGCAGTAGGGAGCAAAAAAGGTTAGAAAAGAACCATATTTCTTTTAGTCTTAATTAGATGCAAAAAGGTACCTAAATTTGGTTCCATGCATCAATGCCAAAATTTCAAAATACAATCAAGTAAATTCAGCAGCTGTTCTGAATCTAAAGATAAAATCTCAATGGCAACAGCCCCTCAAACATTACCCTTATCTACCTGTAACTGGAATTAAACAGATCTTTATAAATAACAATTCCTTACAAATTCAGATTCTGAAACCCATAAGATGCAGCTAGAAGTTTTATCTATGCTTGTTATTTTCAATTCATACAGTTTTGACAATGAAATTAGAATAGCTACTACTAGAGAAGTAGAAATAGAGTTGAAACTCACACTGCTTGGCTTGCAACCTCTGCAGAAGAGTATTTCTAGTAAATATTGGCTTTTCCAATTATTTACTAAATGATAAACCACTACAAACAATCTAAGCTTTGAGCCTAAACTATCCAGTGCTGCCCCTTTAACACTGTTGTTTAGCAGTGCTCCACAGTTGGACATCAGTTGATATTCCTAAATATAGCTCTGCCTTAACTCCCCCCCACAGTTCGCAAGCCAGACAAAGCCAACTTCATGACTCACACCCTGATACAGGCCAAACAACCCTCACAACACTTTTGCAATTTAATGTGAAGCATGAAACAACATCAAAATCTCAGGAACATGTTCAGAAAAATAACTCACTAAAACATAGCCTTTATTAACAATCTCTTGACTTTGCAACCTTCCCATTTGTTACATAGGATTTTGATTCTCTGCAACCATATTCGTGTTCCGTGGGGTTGTGTGCAGAACTGATTCCAAATGGGTCTTCCTCGCTCAGACTCCCACGCCCTCACTACAACCCCCTCCTTGCTTTTTCTGAACTCCTTGAAGAAATTTTGGTAACAGACAATGGAAGCAAAAGAGAAATCTGCAAAGTAATAAAAGGCTTTTGTGGCTAGTTCAACTGTAGAAGTAGAGGCATTTCACAACCGCAGATGGTATTTATTGCAAGAATGCTGTATATTACAGGCACTAGGTCTATTACACAATAAGACAAACACTTCTTCACATGCGGGTGTGAAAGCGTGGATCCTGCTCCTCTCCCCGTTACACAGGAGGCCTGGCAAAGATTAGGAAGTGCTCCAACACGAATTTAAAACACACTCATATAAATCGCCCTCATGGATTAGCTGTTTATATTGCATAAACTACACCAGTTAGGAGAAGAGCTTTTGCATTTGCTTAGGTTATGGTTAATTAAAATATTCTCATATAGTCTTACTTTATTGACATCTGATAACTAAGGTAATCAAAGTAAAAAGCTGAGGTAGAATCACAGATGGAAAGGCAGAGAGAAGGGTGGAATCCAAAGAGAAAACAGATCAACGCTAAGATTTGGGGTGGGGAGTTTAGGGGAAAAAGGGTAGATTTCAGAGCCATATTAACACTCCAAAGGCAGCCGAGTGAGGTCCAGCTTAATTGCTACAGCCTGGCGACTACTCTGTGCAGAAGGCAATTAGTGTAACCATGAAAGTTAAAGAAACATTCAGAAAGGAGAATTTTCCCATCTCTTTTTCATATAAAACAGTAGCTTTTCTCAGGAAAAGGAAGTCTCAAAGAAAAAAAAAGAAGGAAGCTAAACAAGATGTTTTCATGACAGTGGCTTTACTTAACACTACACTGCCTCTGAAACCAGTACAACATTTCTGAGTTGAGCTAATAAGCAGGCACCACACTGATTGCAGATTTTTGGCTTTCAGAATATGCCTTGAGATTAATTTAATTTAGAGTCAAAACATTTGTAGATTTTCTGCATGAAGAAGTGCACATTAAAAACCATAATCCGAAGTTTTCACTACACTGACAGTGCTGTGAATCCATATGAGACCTTTACCCAAAATTGAAATAGCTACACATTCTTGTATTGTATGAAAAACAGTGCCCTCTGGCTTCACATTAAATGGGAATAAGAAAACAGTTTAGAGGATAAAACAAGTTACCTGGTCCCTATTTCTATTTTTAGTATAGAAACATATGGAAAATTACATGATAATTCTTCAACTACCGTATTTGTCAAGGAATCGTCAGCACTATAATTCAGATGCTCTGAATATTGAGATCATTTGACATTCAACTTAAAATACAATCCTTATCAGACAGTTGTGTGTATGTCATGAGAAAGTGAAACTCAGTGAAAAACAAAGAAAACCACCGATTTTTTTTCTTCAGAACTGTTTTGTTCACAGGGTATTTGTTTAAAGATGGGAAAAAAAGCCTTATTCAACCAAAGCCATGTAAAGGGGTTTCAACTTTGCATAACCTTAGAAAAGAGATTATACAGAAACTGAGAACATTACAAATTCAAGTGAATTCTAAATATTCTATTGCTAAAACCCACATATACAGAGAACAACTTCCTGATGTGCTAAAGGCGAAAAAGGTAAGATTTAAGAGAAATTGCTCAGAAGTTGAGAACTAGGCAAAAATAGGCGCAAATGAGACATAACCAACTAAGCCTACAGTGCCAGAAACACCGCTTTGATGCACACTCATTCGCTGCCCCCTGGAGGGCACGAAGAGGGTAACATTTTGAGACAAAACTGAATTTCTAGATCTAGGTTTCTTCTCCCTCCCTCAAGTTACATGTTATATTTCAGCACTGATAAACATCAGAAATGAAAATATTTTGTATCATCAGTGCGATTATCTAGGCAGGTACTTTGTGTTATTTAAGGCTGTGTTAGGAAAAGCACATTGTCCTGACTGAGGCTGTGAAAGGATAAAGCGGCAGCACTGTATACGAGGCCTGGCAAGACAGAAGCTATGTTAGGAACAGGGATGCATAAACATCTAAAACATATCTCTAAGATACAGAAAACAAAGATTATCCAAACAGATAGGTTCACGATTTAATCTAAGCTTTTACACCCTTCAACATCTTTGCAATTCCACATTTAAGTAAAAGTCGAGCCTAAATGAGACCTATGATACTGTATTCCAGTTACATTGACTACCTTTGCAATGAAGCTGAAAAGCTTAATTAATCTGATAGAAATTGAACTTTATCTAACCAGAACAGCTAAAGGAATAGCTGGCTGATTAAAGGTACACACTTACTTTCAAAAATGTCACTATCCGATTCAAGTACACTGTCACAGTAGCATGAGAGATATATTTTCCATAAATAACACTGCAAAACTTAAAATCCTTTAAGAATAAAACTTCTTTTCTGCATTGGTAATTGTGCACATTCCTAAATAGATTTGATTTATGGTGTCTTTTTTACATCTGAATTGCTATACATGAATTTACATGTAATAAGGCATGTATTTTCAAACTCATTTGTGCTTAAAGCGATTATTTTGTACCTATTCCTGAAATGACGCTGCATGTTCTCAGTCTGAATTTTAGCAAACCTATGGCCACATTAAATAAGGGAAATTTGCCTCTAAAAGAGCTTTCTGAAAGTTTGAATTCTACAGCAAACTACTTCTGCAAAGGAAATTCTCCAGTGTGTTTAACTCAAAAGCAGGAAAACAAGCCTAACACCATTTTGTACAAAGGGATAAAAGGTTCAATTACATGGTCTGAATACAGATCCTTGTTAAATCAGGTAATTTACACCTCTGTTGAAAACAGAACCTCAAACACTAATTCCTCAAATTAGGCATGCTTGCTGAATCTCTCAGCCATTTACTCTAGTGCCCCAGTGTCCAAGTTCATCCCTGAACCAGTTTCCCACTTCTTCGTACAGTATTTCATGGCAGCACTAACAGGCAGGATATTCTTAGAAATGGAACTCTTGACAACTTTGAGTACAAAACTGAAGTCACTTTGGTTCATCTAGCATAGATCCTCATTTAGTAATGGATACTAAAATCTCTTTAGAGATTTTCAACCAATCTCAAGGCAAGTTAAGATAGTTCCCACTAGAACCACCTTGTAAGAAAGGAGAGAGCACATGGCTATACTATAAACTGCCACCTACTGAACAATAATAGGATACTGGTTTAAAAAAAAAAAAAAGTAAAAAACATCAAACACAAAAGCATGCTCCAAGTAATTTTTATAAGCAGATTAAGGGAGTGTATAGTTTTCAGGCTCTTCAAATGAAAATGTGAGGTAATTTCCCAAAATCATCAGTATATCTCAGTATTCTAGAAGAAATCCCAAACGCAGCATTACAGATGTGAGGTCAGCCAATTATCTCAAAGCTTCACCTTAAGACTTCTATTACCATTTTACACCAGTGATACTAACTACTGTAACACTCTTGTTCTCTTACAGTATTGGAAAAAATAAGAGGTTCATTAGCCAAGGTAATAAATATGGCTATTTCTGCAGATAACTGTTCTCCCTTTATTTATACATGGACATATACCGTTTCATGGAGGGGGAGACTAAAAATAATACCTTGATTCCTACTAAAGAAAGTAACTGTGAAATACTAGGGAAAATCCCTATCCTCTCATTTTAAAAAGACTGGAAAAAAATCACACCCAAGCAAGCACTCACACAGAAGATTTGGAAATTTCAGAGATAAACCAGCTAGTATCTGGGACCTAAACCCACAAACAGTTAGCTATTGAAAGGCTGAGTAACATCTGCCCAGAGGCAATGACTGCATAAGTCAATTCTCCACCCTTACACAAGGAAAAGGATTTGGTTTCCTTTTCCTTTCCTTCCCACTGGCCCTGAATTCTGATAAATGTATATTATTGTAATAATAGGCATCTAATAAACTTGAAGGCCCAAGGCCAAAAAAATCACTTCTTTCTGAAACAAACACAGGGGTGATAAACAGAGACGACTGCCTGCACCTCAAACCCTCTTTCCAGTCTATTTCTAAATCTTTTCTATTAAGTAGCTGCAGAGCACATGCCTGCCGCCGTGCAGTGAGTGTCTTCAAGCAGCAATGGTATGAAATTTTCTTGATTCTTGTTAGTCCCAGTGCTGCCCACAGGCATATAAGTAGCAACAACGAACACCGACAAGTCTGGGCAGTTTTCCTTCTGGTATTATTTGGGAAACCTCAAGCATCAGCAAGTATCTGTCTGCATACAAACCCCAAAGAATCAGGAGCACTTGCCTTTCATTTGGAAGATTATTCAGAAATCTATTTTCATTTATATGAAAGCTCAGATTTTACAGATTATAACAACTAAAAGTTGCTTTAAAAACGATACAGAACGTTTCATTGTATTCTCCCCTTCTCTTAAAAACTTAATTACTTGGATTTTTTGACATTATAATCCAACAGTGGTCAAGAGCAAACTTAAGGGCATTTTTGGCTAGATGAATGTATTATGAATTTAACTTAAATAATCTTATACAGCTCAATTTTTAAATGTGATAAAAACCCCCTTGTATTCCAGTGGCAAGACTAAACACATTTTTAAGATCTCATAATAAACTCCTGAAAATTAGAGCAGAGAACATTCCAGAAGCACTAGAGAATTTAGAAGTTGTTTTCTTCAGAAAGAATTACTATACTTATGATTTCGTTTATAGCCTTCAGAAGCTACAGTCAGAAAAATAGAAAAATATAGCTACTCAAAAAGCAATTTAAATTCTTCAATATAAATTAAAAAAACACCAACCTAAAAAGACTTCTTATAAAGTATTCTTCCCCCAAAAACCTTAGCTGGGTCAATAAAGACACATGTCAGTGCTATACCTCTGACTTAAGACGTCATATTTTTTCCTCTCCAGAGGTATGTTGATACTGATTTGAAAACAAGGCAACAAATCACTCATTTCTTTTGCAATAAAGTTGGTCAAGTCAAATCCCCTGAAATGGAGTCACAAATAAAACAGCAGAAATGGTAAGGCAAACAGGGTAAAGGAAACTTATCAGATGATCAGTAAAATACACTTCTAATTTCATTTGATATTAGCTCACTAGCTGGGCACCGCGTTATGTTACATTGCCCAATAAGCAACACAGATCGCTCAGCCTGCTTGTTGGAACAACACGCAAAGAGCAGTAGCTGCAAAGGGACTAAATCCACTACAGCAAAAATTGTGTGTGTTTCAGTTTCCAGCACTGAAAGAGGCCAAACAACAGATTAACTACTATGTCTTTAGCTCAAAGAAACAACTTGAACATATTTAATTTTTTCAACAATTTAACCATTCCTAAAACATTAACTGGGTAGGAAATCAATATAGATACAACGATGTCAGGTAAATTCAACAGTTCAGAGAGATAAAATATCATTCAATAACAAAATCCATTCAAATAACATACCTTTAGCTAAATAATGCTGGATTGCTATAAACTAGTTAAAAATGCAAGGTTATTTTATTGGGGTTATAAGATGGCAGTTAGCGATAAAAACTGGAAGTATTCCAAAACTGAAGACAAAGGTATGAGTTTTCTTTGTTTCATTCACTATTTTCAGCTAATTTCACTAACGTTCTTAAGAAAGACTGCCCTCCTGTGTTCACTGATTATAGTACGCTGAGATGAGATAGCCCATGCAGCTGGAATCACTTCAAGATGGCTATTTTTTTTTTTTTTTTTTTAAATAATCACATTACTGATTCAGAGAATGAAATTAGCCCACCAAATGTTTGCACAGAAATAAAAGGCTGGTGCAACAGCAGGACTGTTCCTAGGGCTTTCACAGAAGGTGGTAATGCTTGCTAGTTGGCATCAGTCCTAGAAAGCCATTCTGGGCCTTTAAAATGGCATCACTGCTTGCAGCTGCTCTTTGCTCTTAACAGAGGCTGCTTATTAAAAGCTCCTAAATTGTTCGATGAAGTCCTAAAGGAATAAAATGCTCGTTAGACACCTTGTAATGAGGTTAGCTATACTACTTCATACCAGCTCTTCACGCTAGCTGCAGCTGTATGGCACCTATCTTCAGAAAGCTACAAAAAAAATTCAGAAGTATGAATCCATAATCACTTACATTTCCAATGTCATACTGTTTACATGTCAAGAATTCTATAAGTGTTTTATAAATAATTGAAACGTGAAAGAATATTGTATGGGAAAACAAGCATTTTAGAAAAAGAAAAACCAAGGTACACAGCAGCCTGTCATGTAGGAAGTCAGTTCATAGTGAGCTGGCAACAGGAGTGACTTCTAAATTCTTGCTTTTAACGTCATTTGGTAAGTTAAAGAAACAAATGCTCTTAATTTGGTAGCACACTTGATATTCACATAGCTAACTGCATTTGAAAACATTCAGGAAATCATCTAGCCTCCTATGAGCATTACACTAAAACACTATAAATTTAGTAGTAAGGGAAAAGCTTTGCTTTTAACAGTATTCAACAAAACACAAAAAGCACTTAAATAGTCACAGAGGCAGTTCTAAGAAAAATCTGGGGGGTTTTATGCTAGCAAACACAAGACTGCTGTTGTGGTACTTGTGTATAAAAAGCAGTATACATGTCAATTTTAAGATGCATGTTATTCTGAACTTGTGTGTGCACGTGCACAAGTGTGCGTGTGCAACATGCCTTGAGATAAATTTTATTCCAAATAACAGAAATATATCACTTGATGATCCTTCAATTATTTATTCAGAAAAACATGACACTAAGCCAAGTTTTAAAAAAGCTCACATTATTCACTTATTCAAGTATCTAAACCAGTGTTTTCAGAAACATCGTCCTTGGTTTTTACATCAGTGTTTGTTTGAATTACTTAGAAATAAAAATCAATACCCAATATGGGAATCCTAGGCCCTTCATCTGTGCATGATATCATCACAAAAAACCACTACTTTTAGCTTACTTAAAATACATTTTTACACTACCTCCAACAACTGTTTTCATTACTAATCTCTCCCCCCCCCTTTTTTTTTTTGCACAGAACAAAAAAGGCATCTTGCCTTCAATTACAGAACAGCAACAAGAAAAATAAGAAAAAAGTAGGGGGGAAAGAAAGCTATTATGTGCATCTGGAGGGCATGCACTTGCTCAATCTTTACTTATGAGCCCAAATTACTTTTTCCTCAGATATTACCTTTTAATTTTTCCCTTGCCACTTTGGGGATCACCCAGTAAGTTCTTTTTATTGTCTTCAACAACAAAAATATCAGAACAAGTGTTGCAAAATGATGCTTTTCCTGTATTTGTGTTTTTCCTTTGTCTGGTTTAAATAAATAAATAAATACCTAAATAAATAAATAAAGAATGAAAGAAAGCCAGAAAGAGAGACTCTTGCATGGGAACAACCGTCTCCACTTCCTCTTGCATTCCCCAGAATACAGACCTATTAATCCTTCAAAACACTTACTGGTGTGACAGAGGTAGTCTTGACTTAGACAAAATACTCTTAACATAGAAACATAACCACAATAATCTAAAACTTGCCTGTAATAATCTCCTTGGTGGAACTTTTAACACTGGTTTGATTTAAGTTATTGTTTTCCCTCCTGGTAAAGAAGCAACATTTTTTAATTCACGAAACAACATAATAAATACTGCTTCCCCACACCTTTCATTAACAAAAAAGGCTGAAAAGAAAAATTGTTTATGTGAGTGTTAATTTTTCTGTTTGTGTACCTGCATTATCAGCCTCTACAGTTTGTTAAACAATACCTAACACTAGTTGGCAAACAGAAGAACTTACATACAACATCCAAATTAAATCAATTAACGTTTTATGACTGGACCATTTATAGTTCTCCTTTTTATAAGGTAAGCTAAGCACTAGTAAGAAGGGCTATGCTAACTAGAGATCAGTGGATTTCACGCTAAAGCCTTCACTTCTTGTTAAATACAACACATCTGGAGAAGATGCTTGCATGGTAGCAGGAACCTCCAATACCATAGATGTGCCCTCTATAAGGGGGAATGTCCCAGCAAGAACCTAAGCTTCTATAATACTCAATAAACTGAAGAAGCTAAACACGTCTGGATAGCCAGATGATCATCTATATCAAGCTCCTTTCTCTGATATATTTTTGTCATAGCAAAGAAGAACAAACATTTAAAGAGAGCAGGGCAATTACAGTAGCTTGCTATTTGCATAGCACTAGATTATGCAAACACAGGTCAGTGTTAATTATAGTGTCATGAAGAACATGATATATCTGTCAAGCAGTCTTTGGAATTTAATATTCAAGTACTGTTTCTTTCCTTAAAGACACAGAAGGACAGTATTTTCAAAACAGCACATAGACTTGAGTCTAACGTCTATGATGCAACCTTTTCTTTCCAATGGATATTCAGGTAGTTTGCAATAGGTGAGCACAAAATGTGCCCGAGAAGTCTTGGAATCAAAAGATCTCAAATGATTTTGAGATACAGAGTTAGGTGACATATATAAGTGTCACATTTAATGTTTGCAAGCACAGAGTACTTCTGTATTTGGAATTTAAGCATGATTTTGATATACGTAGTTAGAACTGACAAAACAGGTAACGCTGTTTGTGTTACAATAGTAAGGCATCAGCCCAACTGCAAGGCAAGTGAAGCCAGTAGGGAAGTTCAAATGGCCATGAAGACAGGACAGAGCAGTACCGAGAAGGCTAGCACTGCAGTAAGGACAAGTGGGTGGACCATTTGCGAGACAAGGCTCTCACTCCCAAGACTCTCAGACCTGATGACCAGAGGGAGGTTCAAATTCAGCAACTGCATGCCACGGAAAAGGCCTGTGACATGACACAGAAAAATAAGCCATTCCTGAAACAGTGCATGGAAACACATGATTTATTTTTGGATCGGTACTTGAACATTTTTCCAAATTAAACCTCAAGATACTTTTCATGGCCCATTCCAATGACTATCATGTTTTTCATTCAGCAGTTTCAACTAAATACAAGTGCTATTTGGAACCTGAGGGCACATACCTAATCTAGTATAACTTTATCTGCTGCTCCACTAACTAGATTCTCCTCCTGCAAGGACTCTGTTCGTTCAAAGTAGTACAAAGTAGAACCTAGTAGCACCAGTTACCGAGTATAATTTCCTGTCTGCTGGCACAGGACCTCTAATAGAAGCGCAGGGGGGAAAAAAGTGAAAAATAAGACAGTACTCTCTCCCCAGAAGGCATTTTGTTCACATACTCCTTTTTAGTTCTCAAAGTGGAGAAATCAATAGTGCTTCTAAATTACAAATTCTACAAAGCAGGTGTTTTTGTCAGAGGCAAGAATTTTACTCTCTTCATAGAGTATTCTGACAAATAATTTTTAAAAGAAGATTTATTACAAAGACTTTATTATCCTTGGTCCCAAAGAACTTTTTCATTTGTTTTAAATCATATTTCACCTCCTACTCAAGGACTAGAAAAAATGTATACTAGTTGCAGAGACTGCAAAGAAGAAAAATTGTGAATTATAAACAGCTATGTGGAAGGAGGCAGTATTTTGTGTTTGCCATTACTTGAAAATGACATACTGCTTAAAGCTTTCTGACAAATACTTTTGACAAAACATTTGAGCTGCAAACTTGCAATACAAATTAACTAATGCAAAGCAGTCTGTCTCTCCTAACTTCCAGGAATTGAGAATAATACCAGAAAATAACTTTCTGAAGCTTGCCAAAATGGCTATGCATATTAGATAGGGACACAGCAATGCTTTTCAGCTGGATGTTCTCGAATTGTTTGTGTGATAGCTTTGTAGTTCAAATACAGTATGCTTCATTACCTTTTCTTCTTACAATATTTTCTGTTTTTTAGCAATTAAAAGGAGATTAGCATTTTAAGGAAATATTAACTGAACACAAGGAACAAGGGATGAAATCTTTCTTTCTTCAGTAAAACCACCTATGTATCAAGCCATCACTTTGATCATTAAACCTTTGCATAAGCCAGTATACAGAATAAAAAGACTGCTCACTAGGACCAAGCAGCTTCTTCCTTTTAAGAAACAACCTACAGATAATAGCAAAAAAACCCCCAAACTCTGAAGAAAAAAAAAATCTGAAAAAAACTCCATACCACCAATTTTAAAGTGGAAATAGGCAGTCATGATTAACTGTGTATTCCATATGGCAATAATTTAATTATACAGAGTAAAACTACAGAGCTTTCAGAAAAGCCTCCTTAATTTACTAGATAATCTACAAGCAATTTCCTTATATGGCTGGAGAGAAATCACTGCTGTATGCTTTAAAGCTGGAAGATAAATGGCCTTTGAAACAGAAATCATTGTTACTAGCTGGAATAATAAAAGTCTTGCATCACCATTGTTACAGATGTCTTTCATATAAAAGTATCGCATTTTCTCCTGAGTGTGGTAAATCATGATCAAATCAGTAAAGGTGTTTATATACATTAACAATGCAGTTTTACAGGGAAATGGGAGAAACGAACGACAAGGTATTTAGGGCTTTTAGTTTTAAAAATTCTTCAAAATTACATCAGATTTAAAAAAAAAACAAACATAAATACTTGAGCTTGTATATTCTAGGTAAAAATGAAAACCCGTTTTGTCAACATATAAAGAGACAAGACAATGATCTGGTAAAAAGAGATGAAATACCAAACACAGTCTAGCTAAGCAGTCTGACTGTTAATTCTGATCTTAAAATTCTAATGAATTCTTCTAACTATGACAAATCTTGTGTCACCATTTAGAACTTTCATATTGCTCGACTAACATGCTCCTCTTTATGGAAAAGCTAGACCCCACTGAAGAGTTGCCTTCAGCAATAGAGACTACTCACAACTTTTTCGTGGAATTAATTGGTCACAAAGACATTTATTGAGATTTGGTCCAACTCTTAACATTAAAGACATAATTCTCACAATATATTCTTCTCTGCAGGAGGCAGCTCCAGGAGTATTTATTATTTGGCACACACGAAGACGATGCCCTTTCACTTTTACTGCAGAGTGTTTTGGGATGGTGGGGTTTTTTTTTTTCCAAACTCCTAATCATTTTTTGAAGTAAACATACCACATACTTAACACATTTTGATTCTGAAAATGGTCAACTTGGGCATTAGTCTAGAGTAAGATATAATTCAGAATTTTAAAATAATAAGCTTCAAAATAAAACTAATTCATCAGCTGCTTATGTTCTGAACACCAGGCCCATCCTAAAAACGACCAGCATCGTTAACTGCCTAGATTAACAAAATCCAACCCTGACAGAGTACATTGATTTTTAATTTTCTATATTTTTACTATAAATTTCTAAAAATCAGACAATAGACATGAAAAAAAATCTTGTATTTTGCTGCAGTTCAGATATTTTCATTCACAAAATAAAAAATAAAGAACCAATTAATTTTCAAAGTTTACACTTCCTAAATTCTAAATGCTATTTTTGGTATTAAAAAACAAAAAGACAAGTGAAGGACAAAACCAGGCAAGAATGCTGTTCATACTCTAGAGCTAAGCAAAAAGAGCATAACTCAATAATTAGGATGACTTATCACTTTGAACCTTGCCCATAGAGAAAGTGCAAAATTTGCCACAGCCATAAAAGAAATAATTTTTAGCACCATAGTTCAAGCAGACCCATAAATAAAACTACAATTATCCGCATCACTAGAGAAGTCATATTACAGAATTTCCACTGTTGGGAAAATATTATAAATAAGCCTTGCAATTTAGAAGATATGAGACCTTACTGCTGCCGTTGGCCAATTCTGGGCAGCGATGATTACCTGGCAGTACTCCAACCTGAAGATAACAGGCTAATGTAATCCCTAGTTTTCTCCTATTCATGCATCTTTTCCCTTCTCACAATTCAAAGTTCATAGAAATCACAGTTTAATTAGAGTGCCTTCATTTTTTGCACATACAACATACCTAAACACATTCATAGATTTATTTAAGTTTTCTTATTATTAATCACATCAAAACAATTTCAGTGTATTTTGAATGATACAAGGATTCAAGCTCTAGGAAATTAAATGCTTATTACACCTTACCCAGAACATTTCCTGCAGGTACTTCTTCAAGATCTTCAAGTTCTCTTCCCATAAGCAAGTAGAGATTCTCCAATGTACAGCAAGTCATATGAGGAACTAATGGCTGATCATTTGTAGGAGAACACTGGGATGACAGCTACACAGAGTAAAACAACCAGTGTTGGATATTTATCACTTAGTACTGATAAAACTTCTTCCTCAAAACTGCCTTGCATTCCAAAGCTAAGAAATACATTCTAAAGCATTTTAGTTACAAAAGTTAGGTATTAAAAAACAACATAAACTTGAAAATATTTTTCCCCTTCCAAAAATCCAGTCTTATGGCAAACAAGAAAATAAAAAACAATGCTTTAATTGGTAATTTTTAGGGGTGTACTAGCTCACTTTTCATTGTCACTGATGAAACAAATGTTTTAAAGTAAATTCATATGTAATGAACTTCTATGATCACAATCTCAAAACATTTAACACCATTTTTTCCCAATAGTATTATGCACCTTCCTGGTCCCCAAAGGCATTGTTTTTTCCCTCACAAGTTTTCTTTGAATCAAAGTATGCATATGCTGGATTTGTTGTTAGCTAATACAACACTGTACTTAAACTATTTTGGAAACGTTAAGGTTTTTAATGAATTTATGGACACAATCAGCTATTACCACAATTACCTAAATTACTTTGATACTTTTTGGAATGTTTGACTTGAACTTTTCTTAGTTTTTAATTTTTTCGAGTGAGCAGCGTGTAAAAAGTTAAGTTGACAGATTCAAAAGAATCCCAAGTTATGGTAACAGTTAACTGTCATCTCTTACCTTATGCAAAGACTCAGCAGGATCATATTTTGGTCCTAAAACAAAGATCTTTTGCCCTCTTTGCACCACGCCACTGAACACTCTAGCAAAAGCAATGAAAGACTCCTTGTTGTCTGCTTCCTGTTTCATTGCCTTTGAGGTCATGATCTCTAATTGACCAGTGAGCTGTTGCTCTTCACCTAATCAAAGTTAGAAAAATATATGAAGTATAAAAGCAGTTTCTGTCTCATAATATGAAGAAAAAAAATAATTGATTACATATTATCCTATAACATCTGGCAACGCATTAAAAGACAGCAAGAATGCCCCATTGTAACTTATAATCCAGTCCTGCTGCTCATACCTTGCTTTTGTACCAATTCATTATTAGGCTGCTTGGTTGTTCTTTTTTTAAAAGAAACAGTTACTCTTATAAAAGCTTAAGGGAATTAAAGTTATATTGGCATAAAGTATGGTAGTAACAAGTCCATAAGAAGGTTCTAGCAGTAAGCTAAACAAACCTGAATCTTTCTACCCCGTACACAAGGGCAGAAGTGATTCACCACACCTTTCTACTTAGAGTGAAAATTATTTAGTTTTTCAGCAGAGCATCTCCTTCAAGCATCATCCACTTTCGCTGACTCTAAGTACTGAGATCAAGTACATTCTCAGGCTATAGGAACAGGTACCCATAGCACTATTACAGCATTTATGAACTATCAGCTTTCTTACAAATTCCTCCTCACTCCTCATTCAGTTCCATCTATTGAACTGTTTGGATTGGCATATGGATGATTCTTTGTAAGGCACACAGCCCTTTGACAACACCTAGACACTGCTACAAAACATCCTCTGAGAAAAACAGATATCAGGACATTACATACCTTTAGTAGCACCAGTGTTTCCAGTTACTTCAGATGAATTTTCACTTGAGGGCTTTTCTGAGAGCTCCTCTCCTTGAATTGCTGCCAATTTTTCTGCATGTCTTCGTTTCGCAAGTTCACGCCGATGAGCTATTTCTTCTTGAGTTAAAGGCCTACATTGTATTTAAAAACATTAGTATTAGGAAATGTCATTTATTTTATAATAAATTAAATCACAATAATTAGACTACTATATTTGGCATAAGTAAAAACTTATGCAGAATACCTTTTGTCCCCATGATAACAAATATTTTAAGTCAGCCAAAATTAGCAAACTCTTCCTCTACCATGTTTAGGAAGAGGCCACCATGTTAAACTTCTGTTTATTTTGTTAAAATAAGTTAAGTTTCTCCCACTGATGTGTGAAATCTCACTTTTTCAGAAAAGATCCAAGCAAATTTTCAAAAAATGCTTTTTACATTATATCCAGTATGTTATCCTGAGCTAGAATGACAGCTATAACTAAGCACACAGTGTACTAACCCAAGCTTATCTGTACCAAGATGGTTAGAAAAAACTACCAGACTTTTCTTCCAAACACACAGGGATTAAATACTATAATTTTAAATTACTTGTGGTATCTCTGTTGTTTTAAGGTAGTCTTTATGGCAAGTGTTCAAATGCAGGGAGAAGTCTTTGCTTGCTATAGCTACCTTTCCATAAAATGAATAAATTCATAGAGAACAAAAGACTTAAAACAATTTTAATATTCTGATGCCATTTCTATCTACTCACAGTAAACCTGCTTTAAAATGAAGTGCTTTAACATAAGATTTAAAGTAATAAATAACAAAATTTAAAGAATGACATTATCATTCTTACATAAGGCAATATAAACAGACTTGGTTTTGAATTCAACTCTTTTCAAGCATTTTAAACAGCAAAGTGAGTGACGCATGAAATCTAACAGCACTGCCTCAAATTGTCCATTCAATTTTTATATCTGGCCCTAAATAAAACTGTGAGATGAGATTATCTTCTAATTTAATAAAGTCCAAACAATGAAATTAATTTCAGATACTAGTCATCTTCTCTTTCCAATTCCTCCTCTGTTTCTATTAATTTCCCATATAAAAGAGCTGAACGTGTGATCTTGCTATAGTCATTACAGATACTCTTAAGAATAATCTATTCTGTTTCGTAATTTCAGTATCGACAATTTCTTATGTAAAGTGCTGTCACATGCCTACATTTAAAAAAATAATCTTTATTACTGTGGCTTGAAAGCAGGAAAAAATAAGTTATGCAAATATAATTATTTCATGGAACGAGAATGCTTTTTTTTTTTTTTTTGCATTGGGAGCAATGGAAATATATATTGCTTTCCACCATTAATAAATAACTTATTTCCAAAATAATAACCAAGGCAGTTTTTTATATTATATGAATATTCTTCATGGAATTCTAACTCAAGAGAAGAAACAGAAAAAATACCTCTATCATAAAATACGCATTTGTACAACACAACTGGACAAACTAATCACAAAGTCTTAGACCTTTACTTCAACTCAAGGTGAGCAAAATCCCACAGCAAAACCCCAGCTACAAGATGCGTCCTTACACCTGAATTGCTCATACGATGGAGGCAAGAACATCAGTTCTTAGTACTAAGATGGTTTAAGATTCTTTCAAGTCAACGGTATCAAGCATGCAGTCTGATGAACACAGCATTAAAAACAAATGTGCCCTATCAGTAGTTTAACTTGTTTAGTAGCCTTGGGCAAGTAACCTCCTATCTTTAATTTCCACACTCACAAAAACAGTTCAAGATTTCCTGAACAGCCGTAGTAGCAACGAATGGTAAGAGGAAGAAAACAGTGGGAAGCACTACAGCAGTAGAGCAAGTTTTCTTTACACAACAGGCTTATAAATATGATCTGTACTAAAAAAAAAAAAAAAAAAAAAAAAAAAAAAAAAAAAAAGATTGGCACACATCCCCATATCAATGACTCTACACTCCCAAATAGGAAAACAACTCATCACTTAAGGGTCAAAGTTTTTATGTGTAGCCAGTAGAGACACTTACTGGACGCTTATCCCTTAACTGGATTAATTAGGGCAGAAAGCCCTTAACAGATTATGTGGCTGACACCAACTCACTTCCAGTAAGATTTTTTTTTTTAAATGTCATAACATGGATTCTTTTCTGCATACAACACATTCTGCAAGAGACTTAATTTTAAAAAAGCATAATGAGATGCTTCATTTTATTAAAATTCTTCTCAGAACATGAAGAAATCACTTTGAACACAGTTATCATGCTTACCTTGAATCCAAATGTTCAACTCAAAAGAGTAAGAAAACTATACATAAATCAAAAATCTCTCTAAAAATTACCTAAGAGAGGCCCTCTGGATAAAATGTCAGAATTTTAGGCACAGACTTTCAAAACTCAGAACTTGGGACAGATGCATTACATGTCATAGAAAAGGCAAAAGACAAAATTGCCACTACAAACTTCTCAGCAACTTCTTTTTTTATTTTTCCTTTAAAAAAATTCATCTCTTAAACAGTCATTGTGACATTATTAAGAATATATATCTCTGAAATTTGGGATAGTGTGGTATTTCTGTTTGGTTTGTTCATTTTATTGCAAAAGAGAGTGAGGCTTAACAATACAAAATACAAAGCAGATGGTAGAGAAGAAAACTTTATGATGATTTTTTTTTTTCCTGAAGGCAGCTGTTCAAAGCTATTTAAGGGTTTGGAATGTCTGAACAATTCCCAGAGGAGAGAGATTGATAGGGAAAAGTACAGATGAGACAGCCAAGGGTGTCATAAATGCAGTCTACATATGATGGCATAGTATGCACATGAGGACATATGTATGCATTCCAACACATTTTACTGTCCAAAAATACTTTTCATTTGTGTAAATAATCCTGAGAGCAACAGAAAAAAGTTTGCTTTTTTCCCTTTATATGGTATTTAAAGAAATATCAGTATATTTAGGTGTCAGATAGCCCTAATAACAAATGTTAAAGATCCCTTAAAATTCTGAATGCACTGATGTAAGTTGTAATACATATAAGCGCAGTTAATTATATTCTCAATTTGAAAAGAAGCAGATTGAGTGTGGGCGGGACTTTAGCTGGTAGGTACAACCTAGACTTCCATCCTGGTTTCTGTCAACGTCAATTTCTATAAAATTAGTCACTCCCCGTAGTATCATTAGAAACCACGAAAAGATAATGTTGTCAAATAAATCCTTATATAGAATTGTAACACACTGAAGCAGAACACAGAACAAGATTAATGCACATAAGGCACTGGATCTGCAACAAAACCAGTTTTAAATTATACCCTGATTTATTCAATTTCTCCAGTTGGCAAAACCAATCAGACGGGAAATCAATTTTGAACAAATGCTGCCCAAACCAGAAGAAAGAGTCTCTCTTCTTCTTCCCCACCATATTTCTCCCCTCCCTTTTTTTAACTCCACAAGAAAGGATCTACAGCCTCATAATATTGGCAGAAAAAAAAGAGACCATGCAGTCACACAAAAAACAGTAAATGAAAATTCTGGAGCAGAAAGAAAAAGAGATTCCCTACCTCCAGAGAGATGTTACAGCATCCAGACACCATACACGTGAACCAGGCACAAGTAATAGAGCTGACATAGATGGGTAACCACATTATTACTAACTCATCTTAACCTTAATCATGTGGTAAACAAATGCTATGGAAATAATAATGTGGAAAAGAGTATAATATACATACTATTAGCATTCAGCAGATTGTTGATTAAATGAATCAAATTTCAGGTAATGTAAGCAAGCTACTGCCGACGACTTCTTTATTGCCACATTCCCCCAGGATAACTCGTTTAGTTCAAATTGAATGACAACCAAACTTCTTCATGCAATCAATCCTCTGAATATGATAGCTTTTCTACCCTTCCATGTTATCAAAGAGAGACTTCATTCCAAAACATTTCAAAAATTCGTAGTGAATAATCAAAACAAAAAACCCAAACATAAATTGGCCCCTGATTATTAAAGGAAGTGTTATTCTTATTTTTTTAACCTTTTAAACTTCAGACTGTTTTAGAAAGTAAACATTATAGTCAGAAGATCAACTGATTTCCAAAAGACTGACACTACCACCAAGTGTCTGTGATGCATCTCCCAGGCCATGAACAACGTTTTTGAAGTGGCTGAGAATACTTTCGCTCCATACAGTTTTTACCAGTTTAAATTCCATGAGCTCACGGACACGTGCTTGACTTCATAAAACTAAGGAAGTAATTTCTGTTAACATCTTTAAATCCAAGTAATGTATTGAGAATCTTCTGGATTTCTCTTCATGACTGATCTTCAGAATTAAGTTCTAAGTTAAATCATTGCCTGCTGTTCTGCTCACCATCTGGCACCCAAAGACTTCTGACAACAGCATCCCTAAGGACAGCTCTTTCAAGTGCAGCTTCTTTGCTACAATTCAGCACAAAGAATGTCCAGTGGTCTTCCCAACCCTTCTGAAGTTCATTAATTTCTGGATGAAACTGCTTAATTTCTATGGAACTATTTCCATTCATAAACTAGTTTACACCTACTAAGATTAGATTGGACACAGAAAAATTTCTTCACCAAAAGGGATGTCAAGCATTGGAACAAGCTGCCCAGGGAAGTGGTTGAGGCTCCATCCCTGGAGGTATTTAAAAGACGTGTAGACATGGTGCTTAGGGACATAGTTCAGTGGTGGGATGGCAGTGTTAGGTTAACGGTTGGACTTCATGATCTTAAAGGTCTTTTCCAACCTTAACAATTCTATGATTTTATTATTATTTCCTATCTTTTCTATTGCAACTGAAAGCACTATGCAATTCACAGTAGTAATAAACATGTATACATAAAATGAACAACTGAAAATTATTCAAATAAGAATTTACATAAAATTTCATACAACAGTCTTACAGGGCTCCTGCTAAGGGGAATACTCGACAACTGTTTTGTATTATATTATATAGCAATTATCATTCATTCTGAGATACGTAATGGAACTAAGATATCAATATCAAGCTGTCATATACTGCCTTGAAAAACATTCTTGCCTGATATACTGACCTTTGCTTTATCTCACAAACCAAATGTGCAATAAATAAAGGAGAAACTTGAAGCAAAACTCTTCCAGAATGTTACAAGCTCTCCTGTCTTAAGCTTACAATTACACAAACTAAAGTATGTCCAGAGATTCAAATTTTATCCACTACTACATATTCCTTCCTCAGATCAGTTTCAAAGGTCTTAGCTGGATTCAAATGTACACTGTTGCAATGTTATTTCACAATAACCTTAAGTAGGGCGGTTAATTTTTGAAAAGCATATATTACTCTATTAATTATACAACTGGGTGCCATCTTCAGATGTTAACCTGTAAATCTGACAGGCTGTTCCAATGACTCATGCCATATTCATTTCTAATGCACTAACTACAATTTAGAACAAACTATTAATGCAAGCAGATGATACGTTCAGATCACACTGAAGTTACTGAAAGTCATATTGCCTTTAAACATAAAAATTAATTTACTTGCAAGAAGATAGTGATTTCTTACAGAGCCTGGAGTTTCTTTTGATCAAGACAACATGTCTTTTTAGCTAAAGGCTCGGCAAAAATCACAGGATTTAGATTTTTTCCAATACAGTCTTTAGGAAACATTAGAAAGGGAATAGATGAAGTACACTACAATCTGTTGATTTAAGACATGCAAACAAGCTGTACCACAAAACAAAGAAACAATTATCATTGTGATTTCATGCAGAATTGCATGGGAAAGTGCCTATTTCATGGTGACACCTAAGGAAAAAAAAAATCCTGATTTCAAACTGACTGAGGAGAAAGAAGTACCTTTCATATTATCTGGAGGAAAATGGTAAGGGTATTATAGGTTTTATGTCCCCTAGTGCAGTCATGAAATATAATTTTAGTGCATCAGGTTATTTGGTCAATAGACTTTTCTTTATTACCACTGAAAAGTAGAAGTGGAATTTCTTTAGCGTACTCTATTTATTCACATTATTCCGCAGGATTGTAAGAACGATAGACTTGAAGTAACATAAGTGTTTGCCTCCTATTGCTGACATTGCATCACATCACTGTGACATTTATACATAAAGCTCTACAAGGTTAGTAGAGGATTTTAGCATAGCAAACATCTGATATGCAATATACATTTTCTCAGTATTTTATATTAAATACACATAGCAACAGCTAAAACTACTTGAAAGCAATCATAACTAATTACTAAGTATTTCTCTTTTACACTGGGTTAGAAAAGGCAGAATTCTGAACTCAGGAAGATCAAACTGGAACATTTATATGCTGTACCTAAATGACAAGCTCTGCTTTTATTTATACACCTACCTTCTACCATTCTGTCTTAGACTGCAGTTCAATGTAAAACACTAGTAGAAAGGAGAGAAAGAAACAGCATATGCTGCATGAACACCTAATTCTGCACACAGCAATACTTAAGAATAAATAACCACACGGATCATCAAATAACCATGGCCCCATTACATAAAGCAAGGAGCTCCAAAAGAAGCCAACATGGCCCTATTTCCTACTGGGTTTGGTTTTAGATATTTTAATATCTAAAGTGAAAGAGATCACACTACTGTCTCTTACCAGGGGTCCTAATTTGTTTGTCTACTACACCTTTGTCCGATTTGGTTGGAATTAGGAAATAATTTCAGAAGTTCAGATAGAAGAAACTGAAAGACAAAGTATATTTGCACAATTCTCATTTCTTTAGAAAGCCTGATGGAAACTCAGGGACATACTGGTACCATTTAAAAGCCAAATTTAAAATCTTTCCAAAGACAAATATATGCTGCCAACCTGTTGTAACCTGACTGCAAATTATTCTCACGTGTATTCTAGTGTTGTAACAGCTGACAAACTTTGTTATTTAAACAGTAAAGCAAAAATATAGCAGTTATAGTATAGAATCTATTAATTTTTAAAGTCACCTTCTAGGAGATATTGGTTGCCAACAGCAGTCTCAAAGGAGGTTTTTTTAATTAAAAATCCACCCTTCGTTATCATTTACTGTGCACCCTAGACTTAGAAGAGCTTTTGCTTTTCCCAACCTATGCTTAAAAAGTATTACAAGCAGATGGCAGAAATAAGGCAAACTATAAAACTGCAAACTCATTTTGCAGCTTCTAAGAAATATACAAAAAGGTAGCATTAACAATGCTACCTCATAAAAGGAAAGAAAAAGACAGTAGCATGGATCTACCATTTTTCCTCTGGAAGTAGAAAAGTATAAGTCTTGCCAAAAAAAAAAAATCTCTAGAGATTTTTTAGATGCTTTAACATGCTTAAAAATTCTCTCTCCCCCCACTTTCACTGCCAAAGGATGTAAATAGCCTAGCAGATAAGTCCAGCAGTCAAACATCAGAACACACAAGAACAGAGTTATGGCTCTTCAAAATTAAAATGTAAATGTTATTAAATAGGTAATCATGAAATCACTGTTAATCAACACAGTGTATGTATTCTTTGTTACTCCCTGTGTTCAGGCATTCTTATGGAACATCCTCATGGAATACTGGTTTAAATATTGGATCTCACACTTCACACAGCCATCACTCAGTTTTGTTAAGCACAATCTTTACTGTGTAACTGTAAATAGCACACAGTGGCTAATATAATTCAAAATGTGCTTAGGATACACAATGATATGTTTTTAAAACGCTTATATTTTGTTTCGCAGAGACAGTTTTCCTTCCTCTTTAAAACTAGCCTCCTTTTCTGACTTCAAGAGCTGCTTACCTGTAGAATCTTAACAATTAAAATATCAATAAATACACATTTAGCTATATTACTATTTTTCAAAAAATGGAATCCAACTGTCACTTCAAAACAAAATTGTTAATGCTACCTAATCAGCAAAATTACATGGTGCTGATAATGACTGGTTATCTCAAAGAAAAACAGTCATGTGATTTCATTTTAATACTAGCCACTCACTTAGTAACTAATTGAATAATTTAATATTAATGCCAGCAAGAAATACTTTTCACACTAACTATGGAGCAAGACACTACGATTTTCAAAAGAGGGAGAAAGGATATATTGACTACAGTCATCACTAATATGCCTTAAGTATCCCAGAAAGAATTCCCCGGCAGTCCTCGTTCTCCTGCAATATTACCTCAGAAAGCCTAATTTATCTAAATTGTGTCTGGATTTTTTGACCAGCTCTGCATTACTTGGACTATCGGTCAGCTGCAATCCTCCACTCAACTCAATAAACATCTTGAGGCTTTTCAAACCAGGTTGATGATCAGAATTACAGTTTTCTTACACAATATATATCAGAGTGCAAAAATACAATTGTATCTGTGTTTTGAAAACCAATAAAATTGAGAGCAGCACATTTTTTATCGGAGGAGAAAATACAACCAACAAGTCACAATGCATAAGCTTCTGTACTGAATGCATTATTCGCCAGAAAAAAAAATAAAAATGGATCTGGTCATACACATAGTACAAACTGCAATACATGGCAAGTTTCTTCAAAATATTATTTTGTCCATTTGGGGAACTTTTTCTCTCTTTTAAAGAATACAAGTTGAACACATGGCATATAACCACACACATAAAACAGCTCCCTTCCTGAAGGGGGATCGCTAAGGAGAACAGAAAAAAAACCACCAAGAAAAATGCAAGATGAATATCAGAGGACACATGGAAGGAGAGTTTATCCATGAGGCAGAGTGCTCATAAGCAAATGACAGGGCATAAAAAAAAACAAAATCCAAACCCCAGGATTTGCAGTATCTAGCTTTTCCTTTTTTTAGAATTTTGATTAAAATATGAAAAATATGTCCAAATCGTTGTTTCTGGTGTACGTAAAAGCCAATTTTGCCTCTATGTTACATGCTCATCACGTCAAAGAATCTTGATCCTCCCAGCAAATAAAAGAACAGGTCATTATCAGTGACAGAACAGCCATAAAGTGATGGACTTCGCGTAGTCTTCTCTGATAACTAGAGTATATAGTACAACTCTTGTTTCAGATACATTTAAGGACAGAACTCAAAGCAAAACTGCACCATCTAGTGTCCAGTCAATCCATAAGTGCATATTTTCCCTGAATTCAAACTTAGTGCAAGAAAGGTTTTTGGTGGAAGAATTGTAGATAAGTGTGGTAAGAAAAAATTGAAGTAAATCTAGGAAGCGTGTGAAAAGCTAAGATAGTAGTAAAGGTTTCAAATATTACTACAGCAACAGTACGATTTTTTTGCATAAAGATTTAACAGTCACAATCAGTCTACTTTAGTAGAAAGATTAATAATTTCTGTATTATTTCACTGTACAGTGACAACCCTAGAAAAATGTAAAATGGCCAGTTAATACAGAAGTTGACTAGTGAAAATACTCCAGAGGCTTAGAGGGATGAAAAGTTAAGATGAACCCCATTCTTATAAACTCATCAGAAAAGTACATTTCTTCTGTAAAAAAGCAGATGTCTTCAGCTAAAAGTAGTCCACTTAAGGTTGTCAGGGAAATGAAATCAAGAAGGATCTACTCCTCAAAGAAAATAAGATAGCCATTAAACAATAAAAAGCTGTAACAAAAAATCTTCCAAACCTCCCAGAAGAAAATCTTTTGAAGTGCATTAATGCCTTTCACTTTACTGAAAAAAGTTAGTCAAGATTTAGAGTACTTTAATTAACCCATTTTATTTTGCACTTGCAACGAACTGGATGATCGCTTAGCTATTATGCCAGATTTGATGGGAAGTGTTTCTTGGTACAATCGCAAGCCAACATGCCAACACAACCTCACTGAAAAACTAAGAAAGCATTACAACTCAGTCATATTTTCAGCCAAACATCCTGAAACAACATACAATGTATGTATTAGGGTGATATATTTGGACAAAAGTACTATTCTACAACAAATGTGTTTTTCAGTCCTCAACAAACTTGCTAAATCTTCTAAAACTAATACGATTAAACAAATCATCTCTTGAACTCATTCAGAAAATCTACTGGCTGAAAAGATTTTATTGCATCTCAAGAATTCATGAATTATTTTCTTAGGTCTAAAACAATTTATCCACACTTGCAACATAACTTTTTTTCTAAAATTATCTAATGTAGAAAGTTAAATGTTACATTTTCTTACCTTGGTTTATTCTGTGGTAATGCCTTTGCATCAACAGCAAACATTTTGGAAACAAAGACAATAACCGGGGCTGTTCCTTCACTACTGCATTTCATAAAAGCTGAAGAAACATAGAAGGAAGTTATTTGCACAATTTCTTCCCAACAGTATGAAGAAAACTATGACTTTCCATTAATTTTATATGTATTACTGTTTATTTCCTATTTCAATTGATAATATGCTAAAGACAAATTACAGGAAAAGTAGAAAATTACTCTAGCCTAATCATTTGATAACACTGCCCATATCTTCAAATCTGTTTCACAATAAAATAAAATGAGCAAAATTGTAAAAATAGAACTCTTTGTAACAAACTACATATAGTCCAGCTAAACGTTTTGATATTTAAAGTTGAGTTCATAGGCTGGCTTAGATTAGCAAAACAGACAGCAGTTTAGCATTAAGACCAAGCTATTTATTCACTACCTCAAAGTATTCTCCCTCCTTTCAAACTAAAGGAGGAAGTCCTGCATATGTCCAAAATGCTCATGTCTTCACTAAATTTTAACAACTTAACTGCAAGAATGGCTGTTCCTCAAAGGATGAAAGATCCACGCAAAACTCATTCAATACTGAGGAAATTCTCATAAACTATTTTTTTTCATCCAACTTGGAAGACATTATAAAGTCCAACACAGAGACAATACCATTCAAAACTTCCAACAACATAGAAAATAAGTCATCTTCTCCTACACTTCTTGCTTTTGTCTGATGTATGGAGAGACTATATTGTGAAGTGCTTAGGCAAACAAAGTGCAAGACTACTACTAAAAATCAGCAAGACACTCACTAAATGTGAAGTACACTATTTTTTCATAACCAAGAGCCATAAGTTCTGAGTTTACAGAGGCAAATTTCTTCTTATTAATTCACTGATAGAGTATTCAATTCCGTTTGGAGAATACAATGTTTGTAAATGTTCAGTTAAGGATGAAAATATCAGTTGCCTCACCCCTGGGAAACAATTCCTAACAGTCTGTCAATTGACATTCACATCTCATCTTAAATTGACGTTTGATATCTCACCCCTATAGATTTCTTGAAGGTCCCTTCAAAACATTGTTCTATAAACACCTTTCACTACACATAGAGGGTTAAGAAATGTTTTTAACTGTTACTAGCTTAAGCATGATATTTTGTAATTTTTACTACACTACCTCTTGAAATATCAGAGAATATTTGCTACCTTACAACAAAATGGTATTCTGTTATATTTGGTTCAGTTAGAAAGAATCTTTGCAGAACAACAAAATCATATGTATAAGGCCTATTTGTCCCCTACAAACATATCTGAAAAAAAATCATTTGGGAACACTCTTTTTCAGACTACCAAGTCTGGGGGAAAAAACATCACTTGATTTTGTATAGAATTTCCTATCCCACAGAGGAGATTACCACATATACACGCAGAAATACAAGCTTTGCTCAACACTGAGCATTACATCCATATCATCAGTTTCAACTTTGATTTTCAATTCCGCTAAATACTTAATTTAGCTTCAATTCTCATCTGTCCTTCAGGAAAAGAACTCAGTAGAAGCTGTCTTTTCCAAGGCATCACAAAGGACATACATGAACACAGAGTTTATGTGTATAAATAATTCAAAGATAGAAAAAGGAATTTAAGGATCTTATGACCTCTCCTGCATCCTGTACACCAAATTTATTTTCATTACTGCCTACATACAGTTCTTTTACTGCCTATACCAAAAGTTAAATCATTGAACATAGTCTTCCAGCCCCTATCACAATTTTAAAGTGCGGGACTTGGTGATTACCAAACTTCCTCTTGCTTACTTTTGCACCCACATCCCAATGTTCAACACAGCAGCTGGAAACTGTCACAACTGGACATGGTATCATGATCTCAATGAAGTCAATGGCAAAACTTAAACTAACTTCAAAATATCAGGATTTCATATCTTCATTTAACACACTGGGTTACAAAATATATTTGTTGCCCTCAAAGTCTTTTGGCTCTTGTTTTTATTTGCTGTGAATACTATGAAATAACTAAGAAATCAAGTTATACCTTGAGCTATAGCAATGTTCAAGAAATTCTTAACGACAATGTTTGTAGTAACAGCTAAGCTGCGTTTTACTAACTTCTTTTCAATACACAAACTACTTAGCAATAAATTCAATAAAAAATGTTTTTTATTTTAAATTACCAAAAGCCAGGCCCAGTTAATCAATATACTTGTAAAAATGAAATCCAAATCCAAACCCCTACTGGCTAAAAATTAGTGATTTTAATAGAGAGGTTGGTAAAATATTCAATTCTCAATTACATGATAACTTCTACTGTTTAGAACTAAAACCAAATCCCCAGTTTCAGAGTCTTAGGCTTTACATCACCTGCAGCTTGAGTTGCCTAAAAACTATGACATAAAACCAAGACATACTACTACGACATGTCACTGGCAAACATCAACAAAGCTACTACAAGTAAAATAATTACAAATCTCATGATCCAAAGACAAACAAAACCACCAAGATAGAAAAAATCTTCATGTTAATGGGAGAACACCTACTCACCACTCTTCAGTTCCTGAGTTTCTGGTGGCAAAGAATCAAATGTTCTAGCTCCAACACACATCAGCTTTTCCACTCTCTCTGCAGTGATGTCAAGAGGACTGGGAAGTTTATTACACACCATGGCTAAAACACATTGCTAAGGATATATATTTATATTTCCTTACTGAATGCAAATAAAAGGAAGACATGCTTTCAATGTTTGTTTCTTTAAATCAACCTCATGCACTAAGTGCCAGCAACACCAGATAGCTAAAATCCAGCTCTGTCTGTTACAGTGCATACAGCTCACTCTGAAGTCAGCAAAAATTACCAGCATTTATCCAAGGGCAGAATGGGTGTTAAGTAGTTAAGTAAAGTAGGGGTGACTCACCCTGTGTGCAACAAGGAAACTAAGAACAGCCCAATTGGGGCAAGATTTAGAACTAATTAGTATTTATACATCAATATTTTGTGCATACCTACTATAATATGTGTGTTATAATATAAACGATGAGAAGATGGTCTACACAGCAGACAAACAGCAAAGGCTGATCTTGAATTAAGAATGCATATGCCTAAAACATAACACCAGATACTTACAGAAGCTCATAAACATAAGAGCTAAGATACTATTATAAAACAGAGATTGGTTTATCCTGCAGGAAAAATACTAAAATTTGTGTATAAAACTACATAATGATAGTGTATTGTTAAACTACCTCCAGTTTCTTAACTTATTTTCCTAAAAAAAAGGATGCATGTAAAAGCACAGTTGTTAGAAATGTAAGACTAATTGTAGATATGTAACTTAACATTATAAGTGAGAAAACAGGTCCAGCTAGCATAGGCACAGATGTGACAAAAGAGAACAAATCATACCAAATCACACTCTGAAATATGTGAGCACTCTCTGAAGTCTGAGAACTGCCGATAGAACAAAAAGTAGTATCTTCCTTAAGGATACAAAGGACCGCATCAGATATTGGTAGCCACTGGCTACAAATGGCATTAAGATGAACTTTGGGGTCTGCATGCCGTGACTCCCGTGGGCCAATTTTCAATCCCAAAGAGGTGACTATCTTTTCAATTTTTTCTTTGTCTCTGTAAGGAAAATAATAAATAGATAAAAAGCCACAGTAGCAATACATAACAGCAACTACAACATTTCTGTTTGAGTATTTCAAAAATCACCATAGCACATGGAAAAAGATTGCATGAAAAGTTTATAGATCTTCTCACCTTTTCATAACAGCTTCATACAGACTCCATATGTTGTCCAGCACCAACTGCACGAACAAAGGTTTCTTTCCTTTTGACTGGTAAACATAAATATACAGCTAATTACCAGCAATTCCTCACTTTTATAGTAGGTTTAAGACTGCACTTTTAACTGACCATTTTCATAAGAGCATGTAAACCTTTATTCAAAATCAAGACAGTTACCTGCTTCTACATGAGATCGCTACTTCAACAGTCTGTCTTATAAGAATGTATAAGGTGCAAAATAAACATAAAATTCAAAAGTCAAAGACAAGGGTTTCAATTTCAGAAAAAGAGCCTCATAAATACAAAACATGTCTACCTTGAGCCTGGTTATCACTCTTTTTATAACTATTAATCCTCACCTATGAAAACACAAAAAAAATTCATCATTAAACGAAAATAGGGAAACTCCCTTATACCCTCTTAACTTTTAGTGAGGGGAATGCTTAGAGCGAGACAAGTGTAGTTTTCAGGCCAGGGTTTCGGTATAGCATTCAATGGGATCTCATTAAGGCAAAAAAGATTTTCTAAATCCTAAATCCTAAACTAAACATATATATCCTAAATCCTTAGCTGTCAAAGCACTCTTCAAATAAGACAGAGACCCACTCAATACTCTGGTTTCTACACTGTTAGTCTTCTGTTCACCTTGCATGTTTCACTCTATGCTGAACCCTTGAAGCTGGAATGTCCCTTATTTTGTGAACAGAGACAGTTAAGAGCAACTGTGAGCACTGTTAGATGAGATTTCCTCCATCTAGCTTCTGACTGGTCAATTTTGGAATGTTCTCTTCTCCAAGGGCTGATGCAAGGCTATCCTAGTGACTTTATACTTCCACTGATGTTGAGTGATAAGGTACTGAGGTGAATTTTCAGAATACACTATGAGGAATAGAATAAAAAAACCCAAACAAACAAACAAAATAAAAACTAGGCAATATTTCTGACAACCTCCCTACCTGATCAGCTTTCATTATCTTCTTTGCTTTTGTATTTAGATAATAATCTCCCCATAAAGTCTTCAGAAGTACTGCAGGCTTGATTCCAATCTTTTGGCTGTACAGTTTGGCAAAATGTTCAATGCTGAAAGGAAACAAAATGCACCTTGATAAATGCATAATGCTGTTTACATGTGCTCATCAGCCTAAGCAACAGACAGCTTATATGAAAATCACACACAAATCTCAAATCCCTGTTTTACTCCCATTTTTCCCAATTGCCTTCACTTAAGTTCGCATTGTTTAACATTCACACCTGCAAAAATATTTAGTCATAACAGCTCAAAAATGTCAGCAGTATTTGTATGTTTTTGTTTTGTTTCAAGTCAGCTTCAAGGCTGAACTTGTTTATTTGAAATAAATATTTGTGTACAACCCCCCAGTAAAAACTCAAAACCCTAATACAAAAGTTCTAAATATTTATGTGATGACTCAAATTTATTGAGACATCCCACAACACATTTAACTATGGCCTGTGACCAGACAGTACAAGTTAAAAATCAATTATGCTTTTGAGCCACACTAGCACCATCAGATGGTGGTATTTATTTCTTTAAATTAACTACTTAGGGCACTTCTTATTTTTTGAATCATTGCCTTAATAAATTAGTAAAACCCAGAAAATTATATAAAAACTGTAATGCCGAAACTGTGTTATAAAGTCAATTGTGTTGTTCAGTGGTCCCCATGAGTTAATAGAAGCAGGCTGCTTACAACCTAAAGAAGGCGTCCTGAACATTCTATGGTTTCCTTGCTGAAAATGTTCACATATTTGCTCCTCGTGCACACAGAAACAAAGATACACATTTACAATCAGAACAATCCTAATTACAGAACAACAATATTTGATAATCTGTTATTTGAAATCTAGAGTTCTCAAATTTTTTTACACACCTAAAAAAAGACCTGCTCATGTCAGCAAGACATAAACTATGAGTTCTAAACTTTTTAAAAAGGATTTTTTTTTCCAAAAACTACCCAAACTCAGAACAGGGGGAGAACATTCATGATAATTGTGCCAGCAGCTCCTGCATATATATTTATGGCATAGCTCCTGCATATGTATTTATGGCATTCTTTCAACACTTGAGGATTATGAGAAAAGCATGTGTATTAATTGCACTGGATGAGGCTGGCACTGCCTAATGGCTTAATTTTTTTCTGTCATGACAAGTTGGAATACCTTTAGGAACAGAACCCACAACGATGTAAGAGCAGTCAAGGCTTGCTCCAATTATGAAAATGCTCCACGGATCTGTATTTCACCAGATCGTACTGCTGGCAGTCCAGAAGTACCTCTTGAAACTAATTAAGGAAAATGTTCATTTTCCCCCCCACTACATGATTTATCAGAACCAGGGCCCACCAGTTCATCATAAGAAACAAAGTAGTATCATAAAGCCAACAATCTTCATTCAGCTTCACCAAATACACTAAAACATTTTCAAGATGTGAGGGAAAAATGGAGAATTAGGACAGGTACAAATAAGAAACCTAGCTGATAGGAGTCCTGTTATTTGTCCAAGCTGTAGGCACATTTTATGGGATAGAGAACAAATTAACACAAATTAGTCTACTGTATAATGTCCAAAAAGTCTGATCCAGACCCAGCAGCAGAATACTAACATCCCTTGGCCTACGGTAGATCATAAATGTTTTTGGCTGAGATACAATCTTGCACATGGATAGTTCAATTAATATAATCTGAAAAAAGTTTCAATCTGTAAATCAGAAAGGGGATTAAAATTCAGGGAATCTTAGCAAACATGGGGTTTAGTCTCCTATTCAATAAAAAGCATTGTAAATGTTTTAAGTTCATCTTGTATCAGTATAGTAATGGCAAAGAATAAACAGAAAGCCTACCAATCCTCTCTGGTATACCAATATACCAAACACAAAAATAAGGACAGGTCATATGTTGCCCATTTCTTCCCCCCATTTGAAACTGAAGTACAACCAATATTTAGATTTCAGCCTTACAGCAACTCTGCAAGTAACGTTCAGGCTACTTGACAAACATTTCAAGTGGCAGGTACATAGCAAATACAAGGAAACAACTAATGCTTAATCAGTTATCATTCCACTTCATATTACCCTAGCATATATTATTGATCATCTATTGCACATTCCACTCTGCAAAACTATCAGTTACTAACATATACCAAGTGCTAAAAGCTTTGGGGAGAAATAATTAAAAAAAATAAAATTAACATAAATATTCTCTCTGAAAACAACAAATTAGAGACTCTCGAGTCCTAAGCACTGTTTCAGAGAAATTTTCCTCTCCAGCTCTCTTATATACACCAATGTTATTACAAAAGAGATACATAACCTGGAAGTACATCAATAAACTCCTATGTCAACCAGTTCAAATTGAAGTATTTTTTGCAAAAATTCTAAGCTGGAGAAAAAAAACATTTTCTCCCACATTTGCATGAAATTTAATTCTATCTGCAGAGAAATGATCAGAGGAAAAGAGATCATGAAAGGAAGAGAACTATCTGAATTCTTGCTTTTACAAAAACAGCCACTATATTCACCTACCATTTAAGAACAACATGCTTGCTTTCTCATTTACAAAGGTGAGCATAGGGTATTTATGATCACAGGCTTATATCAGAATGTAGTTCTGTAACCTATAAAATCTTAATAGTTGATGATTTACTTGCAAATATTAAATAGCTTGAGCTAAAGAAATAGCTTCTAAATTGCTTCTGAGCTTATAATTCTACTTATTGTAAAAAAAGTATTCCACTGTATCATTTTCTTTAAGAAACATTTTTTTAATGTGTAGCATTCCCTGGCAGCATACTTAGAATACTAATACTAAACCTAGGCCACCTTTGAACTTCCAAAACAGAAATTTAGCTCTTTGTTTTCATTTACTCCCTTCCACAGGCTTTGTCAGTATCCAAAACAAAAGCAAGCTGCAGATTGCCCAATCTTTTTCCATACAGGACAAAAATAGCAAATAGCTCTAAATCATTTCAACATCTGCTAAAGGAAATGTTCATATTCTGACTCCAAACTTGAACAAGTTTGTAGGAGTTGCATCCCAAATACTCTGTATAAAAAGTTTACTACCATAATCCAATTTTTCTATGGCATTTCAATGAAAAGTTAGAAGTCAGGAAAGCTAAAGCTTACAGAAATCAAAATACTGTTTCCCTGCACACCATAAAACAGAAGAGGGACTGTGGGCACCATATGGGAATGGAGGACTTCAGATAAGATTTGTGTTAATGTGCAGATCACCAAAGGTATCAGAAAACCTCCTTTAGCCTTCAGAAATGAAAATGTTTCCCCACACACACATCCTCTATGAAAAGATGTCTTTCAGAATAAAGAATATTCCAACATGTCGGAATTTGAAGATTTGTTTTCAATCTCCTTTATGCCACTTACACTCTGATTTTTCATTTTATAAATTATTCATGGAAGATAATCAAACTAAAATAACCCATTGTATTTTCCCTTTCCTCTGCAGTGACAAGAAATATTTGTGTTAGACTACAAATTACACATGGAAGCTTATTTAAGAGCTTGACTTTGACTTTAAAAAAAAAAAAATCAGCTCGAGGATTTTTACGGTTTTGCAATATTAAAGACGTGCACTGTATTACTGAGTGTATCTTTTAAATTACATTTTCATGATGAAGACAACAACTCCACCTCGTGGCAAGCAATCTGAACAAGCAATCAGAATCTTTACACTAGCCTGCTGCTCTTTGGAACAAACTACTAAGAACAGGACTGAAAAACAGAACTGATCACAAACTCAAGAGTAATGCAGAAAAATCTAAAATTGTTCTATCCCCAAATTCTTATGTTTACTTAAACATCTCCACAATGCTCTTTAGCAACCACTGAAACAGAAATATAAATACAGTAGGTAACAAGAGATAAGAAATGCACCTGAATGAAAAACAGAAAAAAGCTACGTTAAGACTGATGAGCATGAACACTTGAGAACAAATGCATAATTTCAAGGACGAGTCAAAGTCTGGTGCAGAAAAAAAAGATCACAGTAATGCTGTGACACAGAATTGTACTGGACCAAACCAAACAGCTGAAACTACTGTCCTGATGCAGAGTTGCCTGCCTCGTGTTTGTTATGAATATCACTGTCCTTGGAGCTGGAAAGTCCAATCTGCTTGTGAAACAGCTCCTGTACTGCCACAGTTTTGGCCTAGTCTATTACAGCCTATCAAATGTCATCAGTTAATAAAATACTAAGTTTGCCAGGCTAGGCTGGACACTACAGCGGACTCAGCAGCTGCTGTGTAAGTAAAAGAGGGGTCCCTGTCACATAGATGATAAAGCTGGTAGTATTTTCACCTGTCCAGTGTTAATAATATAAATAGAACTGATTATATACAGTTGCATATCACAGAAAAATATAAAAAAAGTCTTTAGAAATATGAAGCAACTGAAAATACTTTAAGATTAACTGCAGTGATCAATTAAGAAAAAACAACAACAACAACAACAAAAGACAGTAGCTAAATCCCAGACTTACCCAAAACCCCAGCCATCAATTGCACTGGCAAACACCACATTTCCATGGTCTGGTGAAAAATAAAGATGTGAATCATCAGTATCTTCCAATCCAGCACTCCAGTCATAAATTTGATCTCCTGGTGCAGTGTCTGAAATACTTTCACTTTCTGTTTCTTTCTCAGCTCTTTCTTCTAAGACTTTAGAGGTAAAGAGTGTTCCAGTGACTGCATTGATCTAGAGAAGGATATGTAAAAACAGATGTAAAGACTTGATCACTCTTTCACAACCCTTGCAAATAAAATGCAATTTCCCCACCCTCCAAAATATGAAAAATACTTTTTGTAGTAAGATAGAATGCCTGTGGTTCATTTTGCAATTTAAAACACAGACCTTGTGTGTCTAATCCTGTTTGAAGACAACAGGAGTTTGATGAGACTAACATTAACACCGTGTACTTTCCAAGTCAAAGTCAGCCACATCAGGATTGAATCAAATATAGAGTTGCATGTGTAACACGCTTTGTTTCTCAGAACAAGGTATGGTGAAATAGGAACTTGTTACTGCCAACAAATAAATCACAAAGGAGGGCAAAGGGAAACCAGGTAGATAAGTGCTTTAAAAGTAAGCTCTGGGGGAAAAAAAAAGTTTGTAGGGAACTTAACTTACAAATTAAAAGACAAATTAACTTTACCCCTGCATAAATCCACCAGTATCAGGAGCAGTCTAAAGATATTATTTGTCTACTTGTCAAAGAAGTTTAAGCAATTTAACAGGACAAACAAAACATTCAGCATATTATTTCTAAAAATGAAGACTCTTCCTGATGACCTGTCAAGAGGCATTTAATACTCTTTTCTCTACCATGGGCATTCTGAATGAACCTCAAAACCAACTAGAAATAAAATGTATCTCAGTGTTAAAAACTAGACTAAATATTAGAGTGCTTGATCCCACGAAGTAAGAAAAAAACTAGTTCTGCTGCCCTGAATTTATTTCCGCTGTAAGGCAGTGAAAATTAGTCTCTCTCCAAGAATGGAGAAAAAGGGGAAGAAAAATTCAACAAAACCTGCAGTGTGAACATGACGCTATAGCATGAATACCTGTTCTAAGATATTCTTAAGGTGCAAGTATGCTTCCTGAGGAGTGAGCTTGAGCTCCACAATCAAGCGATCGATTTTATTAATCACCAATACTGGACGTATATTTTCGAGCCATGCTTGCCGTAGAACTGCTTGAGTCTATTAAGAATGAAACAGTTAAAAAAAAATTCATTACAGAAAGCTTGATACCACAAAAGAGATGGAATGCTAAATACATGACAATGCAATTCTAAAATTTAATTAAACATCTAATAAAGGACAGGTTGACATTCAAACCAGAAATTTGACTCTCATAGTACATAGTGTTAGTTATTACAGAATTCTGCAGAATTTCATTGGAAAAACACCCACAACAACAAAACCAACCCTCTTTATAACAGTAAGCCATGAAAAAAAAGCAATCTCAGTGTTATTTTGCATATTTTTTCACTTTCAATACCCTAAAAGCACATGTAAAGATATTGAATTTTTCCCTTTAGACATTTATTTTTCTCTATACAAATACTGCATTACCTGAAAAACTGCATACTCACTGTTTCAACCCTAAATCACTACACCCACTCACCCACGTTGCTCAGTTTTTCAGCACAACTATGAAACCAACCACCCTCTTTCATACGTCAAGCATATTGTTGTTTTACAAAACTTCTTAAGTCAACTCAGGTTTTATTTCTACATAACACACTTCAGACTTTGCTTACTCTGCCTTCTCTACCCTCTTTCTCTATTGAATGTACTTTATTTCACCTGTGGACAGACTCCTTCAACAGCATCCACCACTATGATGCAACCATCACAGAGTCGGACAGCAGTAGATACTTCTGAAGAAAAATCCACGTGCCCTGGCGAGTCTATTAAATTAATCAGATACTCCTGATCACCTAGGATCAAACAATAAATGAATATTTCAGAACAGTTTTCAAAAATATTTCTTGCAGCCGCCCAGTTATACTGCTTAAGCTATTATTCATTTCTAAGGACCAAACCCGCAGTAAGCATTATGCTTAAGAATTAACTCCAACAGGACAGGAAGACTGTCAGCAGCATGACATCTAGTGGCTTGTGCCTAATTGGTTTTAATTTCACTCTGAATGCCAATCTCCATCTTTAAATGCCCAGCTACCTTCAGAAAATTAGAAACAAAAACACACCAGCCAAAGAAACAAAAAGAAAAACCCTAACCCTGAACAAGCTTGCAGTAGAATTGCAAAGAGATCACTAGCTAAAATACAAATCAACTGCATTACAGTCTGCATTTTAAAGATATAGCATGACAGACTGTCATAAAAATAAACCCCACATTCTTGATAAAACGACTCATTTAAACCTTGTGATTTTTTTTTAAAATGCACTTTTGACTCCATATTACTAAAATATCTCCAAAATATCAATACAGGAGAAGTTTTCAGTATTTTCCACACCACTCCCCGGAAGAAATTCTGCTTAGTGGAGACTCCAGTCAACTTTTGATGAACTCACTGCATTTATCACCAGCCACAATCAAATAAGATCAAATAACTTTCCTGTTTAAGACATTGTATTAGTCTGAATTTCAATACAACAGAAAAACAAGAGACAAAAAAGGTTCTAACCATTAAAAGTAAGGTAATTTCAGAGTCAACAATAAAACAGACAGTTTACAATACTTAGCTGGAAGATTGTTGTTTTCAACTATTTTTTGTAATTAGCTGTAGCTAAAATGGAAAGACTAATGGTACCATTTCTGTTCATGCAATTTTTCAGTTAGTTATTCTTCCTGGTGCACGAGCCTCTTAGTAATATATTTCATGTTACTCATTCGCCTAGCTGAGGATGAGACTGGTGAGGAACATGGAGTCCTAACAAAGATGAAGCTGTAACTACACTATAAAAAAACCTCTGAACAATTTATAGCAGACTATAACAGGCACCTTGACATAGAAGTATAGTAAAAATAAGACTGTACAAAATCATTTCAAAATTTCTTGATTTTTGAAAGAAGATCTTCCCATTCAGTGACATCATTTCAAGACTTAAGATCAAAATTTAAAGATTTAGATCTAAAATAAAAAGATAAAGACAACTACTCTAATAGCCTCCACTCAGAGATACGATTGAAGATGGTTTTGCTAAGCCTGAGACGGAGCTTAATTATCCTGGTTAATAGTTGAATACGTACCTAAGTCTTTACAGAATCATGGACTAACACTGAGAAACACAAAAGTAAAAGTTTTACACAATAAAATCTCAACAGCAACAACAAAGAGACAGGGGAAATTAACAAAGTTTATACTTGCCAGCATCAACAACTTACCTTTCACAAAGTGCAATGAAATTGCACTAGATTTCATTGTTATGCCTCGGATCTGTTCATCTTCTCTACTGTCTAGGTATCTCAGCTGAGCACAAAAACAAAAGAAGGGGTGATGAATCTGTAGAATTATCTTCACAAGTTACTTATCAACTGTCAAAGAGTATGACTGCGAGAAAATGAGGTTTAGCAAGGCTAGGAATAGAATTTCTGTAATCATCACAATCATCACAATCCCAGGACATACACACCAGAATTTTGTTAAAAATGACAGTATAACTCTACCTTTCCTGCCAGGCGGCTAGAGATTATTCCATTGCTAGATATTAGACAATCAGCTAGAGTCGTTTTGCCTGAAAAGAAAAATAAATTAATTAGTTTAAAGTAATACAGCCAATGGAAAAACATGCAACAATATTACAAATGCTGATGACATCTAGTGTTTCGAGGTATCAATATTAATAAAGACTTTAAAACGCCACGGAACGACGAACTAACTAACACAGCATGGGGAACAAGCAGGAAGAGCTAGAGTTCTGTATGTGGTTGCGGGGCCATGATCTCATCGCAATTACAGAGACATGGTGGGACAACACGCATGACTGGAACGCTGCCATCGATGGCTATGTGCTTTTCAGGAAAGACAGGCCTA
>NW_009260435.1:13610884-13612544 GCF_000687185.1 Egretta garzetta | reverse complement strand
GCTGGGGGCTGACCTGCTGGAAAGCAGCTCTGCCGAGAGGGACCTGGGAGTCCTGGTGGATGACAAGCTGACCATGAGCCAGCAGGGTGCCCTTGTTGCCAAGAAGGCCAACGGTATCCTGGGGTGCATTAAGAGGAGTGTGGCCAGCAGGTCGAGGGAGGTTATCCTCTTGAGAAGACTGAGAGGGGACCTCATCAATACATACAAATATCTTAAGGGTGGAAGTCACGAGGATGGAGCCAGACTCTTTGCAGTGGTGTCCAGCGACAGGACAAGGGGCAATGGGTACAAACTGAGACATAAGAGGTTTCAATTGAATATGAAGAAAAACTTCTTTACTCTGAGGGTGACAGAGCACTGGAACAGGCTGCCCAGGGGGGTTGTGGAGTCTCCTTCTCTGGAGATATTCAAAGCCCACCTGGATGAAGTCCTGTGTAACATGCTCTAGGAGAACCTGCTTTAGCAGGGGGATTGGACTAGATGGATCTCCTGAGGTCCCTTCCAACCCTTGCAATTCTGTGATTCTGTGAAAAATAAGTCTGCTTATTCTAACTTCACCTGTTAAGTACACACAAATTTATTTTTGAAGAGTGGATGCAACATTACCTGTCGTGACCAGAAAAGCAGATGAAATAACAAACAGTACATCAGAACCTCAATATATCATGCAATTAGACAAAAGATTTGCATCCTAAAATGGGCATTTATTATTTCCATCTACTAACAAGCTTCTTCCATTAAGTAAACATAGAAATACAAACAGCCTACCTTATACACAGATATATTCAATTCATGCTAACATTCAGCCACACAAAAATAGTACAGTCAGTTTCAACTACTTCAAATTATTATCACAGAATCACAGAATCGTAAGGGTTGGAAGGGACCTCAGGAGATCATCTAGTCCAACCCCCCTGCTAAAGCAGGCTCACCTAGAGCATGCTACACAGGACTTCATCCAGGCGGGCTTTGAATATCTCCAGAGAAGGAGACTCCACAACCTCCCTGGGCAGCCTGTTCCAGTGCTCTGCCACCCTCAGAGAGCACAATGCTCTCTTAAGTTCTAAAAGGTCAACTGCATCAGGGAAAAAGAAATGTGCATAAAGCAAACTTACTTCTCAGAATCAGGATTAAGACCGTTTAAAGCTAAATCCGTGAAAACCTACTGCTTTTAAAACCGAAATAAAATACCTCACCATCATTCCAACTAACACACACGTGATATTTCCTCACCAGGTTTCTGCCAGTCACAAGCACGTGTCTTACCATGATCCACATGGGCCAATATACAGATATTCCTGATTCCGGAAGTCTTCTTCTGGAGGCCGACCATCTTTCCCACGCTTGTGAGGACCATGGTTAGCTAATTCTGTGAACAGAGGGAAGTATTTTATTTAGGAAGCAACTTAAGAAACAGCTTTTTTTTTTTAACTGCGTCAGTTGTGACCAGAGCGACCGATCAGGGAAAGCTCTGACACGTGGAGCACGTCACATTCCTCAGACACCATTTGTACTGCACCTCGGTACCAGAAACTTCCAAACCACGGGGCAGGTTTCCGTGTTTAACAAGGCTCAGGGGGCTGGCGGTTTTGGTCAGTTTTTCGTTCTGTATGAGCACAGAGACGCCTCGGCTCTCCGCACCCGACGGTGTCCCGGAGAG
>NW_009260435.1:13596457-13610450 GCF_000687185.1 Egretta garzetta | reverse complement strand
CGCCGCGCGGGTCGCCACTGTCTTCGGGGACGGGGGGGAGGCTTAGGGGTCCCCGGGAGGGTGTCCCCCCAGGAAGATGGCGGCTCCCCCTCAGCACTCCGGGCCCTCCCAACGCCACCCCCACAAAAACGCCCCCCATCTTGTCCCCCTCCTCACCCTCCCCGGGCTGCGCGGGAACCCCCGTGCCTGGTCGCGGCTAATATTTTTAGCAGTGGGAAGACTGAAAATGGGTAATATTCCCATTTCAACAGTTTCTGGCTTCCCTTTTTTCTAAAAGGGATCTTCTCAGTAAACATGAAGTATTATGTTTATGTTTACATCAGGTAGGGGAAAAAGCAGATCTTAAATGCATTAAAATAGAAAAGAGTGGGGACAGCTACCCAGGCTAAACCTCAGGATCAGGCTGTTCTGTAAAGCGGGGGCAACTCTGCTGTGCGGAGAGAAGGACTGCACCAAAGGGAACCTCAGAACAGGTCTGGCTAAATCGACCTCGACAGAAACCTGTGCAAGCACTGCACCGTTAAAATAAATTTAACGTATCTGCCTAATATAATCTCCAGTAATACTCTGCACTGTGAAGGGAAGCCCCAGTATTTCTTTATATTCAATGATCCCGTATGGAGACATGCAGTTCATCATTGTGCTGTAGACTCTTTGGTGCAGGGAGTTTGGCATAAGAGGGTACAGCAGGCAATTTTTTTGTTTAAAATTACTATTACAGGTTTATAAGCAATATTATCAATGCCATAGGTAAAAGAATTCATGTCAGGTTTCCCAAAATCATAAGGGATTTAACCCTTGCAAAATTCACATACATATTTATAGGTTTGGAGTCAGTACTATTAAAAATTTCTTCTCTGTCTACTTAAAAAAAAAAAACAGAAAAATAATCATCCTAGGATTCTCATCCTAGCATTCAAAAATTCAGTCTTTAATACTAAAAAAAAAAAAGGCTAACAACTACATGCAAGGACAGTCATGGTAAGATCACAAGAGTGTGATCACTATCTGTTGGAAGCACAGGGCCAGTCCTATGGCTGCAAAGCACACCATGAACTACAGGTTTCATTTCAAGGGTTGTATAGCAGACGCACTCCTTACATGTTTCTGTATGGGAAGTCTGTCTGTCTGTTCATCAGCCACTTTTTTTTTTTTTTTTTTTGATTCATAGACAGAAATCAGAGACGGGCAGTGTGTAAAGCTTCTCATGTTCTTTTTGGCCAAGACTGTGGGTGTAGTTTGCCCCTTAAATTTGTTGCAAAAGTCTTAGATTAATGAAGAGTTGGAAGACATTGTTTTCATTATATCAAATCTGGCTCAGGCTCAAGTAAAAAGATGGTGAGATAACACAATCTGACGGCAGAAAACAAGGTTCAACTCAACTGAAAATTCTCAATTCAAAACCCCAGTTTAACAATATGAATAACTGAATAAAATATGAACAAAACTTATCGTTTAAAATAAACATCACTGACATTTTTACAGTCAATAAAATCTTAAGCCATTATTAGTTTAGGCAGCATGTTGTGTTTGCTTCACTGTAGCTATAGTGTTTCTGTTTTGGGGGGAAGACTGGTTGCCTGGCAGCATTACCTGGATATTGCAATGCATACACATCTTAGAAAAGAGAAGAAAAAGCTCTAATATTTGTGGAAGTTATCATTTAGCTATTTGCAGGAAATTTTGTGGAGATGCAATCACTGTTTAATTCTAAAAATAAAATGGAAGGAAACAATCTTTCTTAGCTGCTCACAGAAGAGAAAACACTGAAAAATTTTACAAATACAGGGGAGGAAAGTCAGTAAGACAGAACTTTATCCTGCTTTCTCTTTACAGGGAAGTGACAAAAGCCTTCAAAAATTCCAGAATGTCTGTTTTTGCATTGTGACCTACACAATCTGCTCGTTAAAGGCTCACATCTGAGTGCTAGTGTTCATACACAGGGGTTGCAGTGTTAATCAAATAATTGTTACAAGATTTTTAGGAATATTTTTAAGAGATTCCTTCTTATTAGACTTTCTGTGCCTATTAGGTGATCTTTTTTAAAATCAATAAATAATTGTAATGCCAAAAACCACTGGAAGTGTACCTGGTGCTGAGCATGCTCAAAGACCAATTTGCAAAATAGGTCCATGCTGGGGAATTCTCCTTTTTTAATAACTGATATAATGTCTAGCCTTTTGAGCTCAAGGCTTTAAGACTTTTGCAGTAGTTTAGATGCTACCAAGGTAGTATTATGATCATTTTCAACTTGCTATGGTAGAGATGTAACTTTGGTTGGAGTTTGTGGGGTTTTTTTTAATAAACCACAAAAATGTTCTCAAAACTGCATTGTGCAGAGTAATGGCTGGATTCTGTATTGTTTCCTAAGATATTCCAGCTCCATTTCTTATTTTGGAAGTGGTATATTTTTAATGTAGAGAAGCTATGAGCTAGCCTTACTTGGGACTGATCCTCAAAGAGAAGGAAATATTTTTATTTTCTTATTTCCCATAGGTTCCAAATGTGTTAATATAAGAGAAAATTACGCCCTGCTAGCAAGTACAGTCAGGCTTTGGAAATATTTTTATTTTCTTATTTCCCATAGGTTGCAAATGTGTTAACTTAATATAAGAGAAAATTATGCCCTGCTAGCAAGTACAGTCAGGCTTCAGGTCACTGGCTCAATAGAAATGTCAAAGAGCAGATACAGGGTGTTAAATCAGGCCTCCAAAGGAAGAATAAAGCCTCTGATGTAGATGGATGCTCTGCACTCAAGAATAGTATTTGCCTACCAAAAAAAGAGGATCACAGCTTGCAAAAGCATAGAAATTTAGTTCTGAGATATGGAAATAAACTATGGCTTTATCTTATTCTCAATCTGTCAGCCTTTCCCCATTTATTGCACTTTTGTTAACATTATCATAAAAATCTAGATTCCTGAATAAATGTAAGTTAAGAGGAAGATTTATCTAAAATATGGGATATTTAAGCCTTCATACTGACCACGTGTAAATACATGCAAACCCAGTAAAAACTACTAGGGCTGCTGTCAACACTAGGAAAGCAGCTGACTCTCAAAAATACAGTGTCCACACATAACTTCTGTCTTTCAGAGCATAGCGTGTGCACTGGCAGTTAAAAAAAACAAAACCAACTTTGAGGGGTTTTGTTTTTAAAATAGGTTCTTTATGATGATAAGCATTAAACTTTCCTCATTATTAGTCTAGTTCTCTGAGAGGAAAACACTTTGTGGGAAAATTTCATGGGTCTTGCTAGCACCGTATAAAAAACAATTGTATGTATGCCAGATCCTAAATAAGTGAAATTCAGCATCATTCTCTTAAAATAATCAGAGCAACAGCATTTGGCAGTAGAGAGCCCATATGCTGTCAATTTTATTTAGCTGAGATTCTGTTCAGACCTTATGCAAACCACAAGATAGTCTCCCTCGAAGAAGGGAAAGAATAATAATCCATCAAAGCAGGCATCAGTCAGTTGGGGGGGAAGGCATATTCCCACCAAATTAATTTGAATTATCAGTAACTCTGGGGTTGAAGTTAAGATAACTACAAGTAACAAGTTTAAAACAATCAATGACTCAAGCAGGTCTGGCCAAATTGTGAGCAACATATTTGATTTATCAGGGCTGTAATCTGTCTTCTCTGATTAATGAGTCTTAGCATCGTCTCTCTAAAGACTTGTGATGCCCTATGTAATCAGTTTTATAAAGTTATTATCTAAATTAAAACTTTTTGTTTAGTACTTGGACAACATCCAGAAGTAGATTTATCGATTAACCTAACCCCTCCTAATCTCTTCTCCAAATCAAATTCACATATATATTAAGGTAATTTTACGTTGCCTTTAGGCCCACTGAAAGTTTTTCACAGCGCAGAGTAGGATCTTCCTGAACAGGCTCAGCTGAATCCAAGTAATTTTGTGCATAGTTAGAGGCCGTTCAAAATTATTTCATATGCTACAAATGACTGGGATCAAGGACATTTTTGATTCATGAATTCTAATGCAATTACAAAAGCTTCTTTCCTTGGAGACATACATTAGATTACTTTCACCTCTGTGTTGAACCTACTAAGAACTATAGGCTCACTCTGCAAGTAATTATTTTTCTAGTATCTCTTTCTAGTAGCATGTAGCATGACCATTCAGCAATACGGGGGATCTACTGACAATATTGCTTAGAAAATAGTGAGAGTCTTCAAAGACTGGTGATACCAGAACAGAGAAGGTGTTTGGTGATTGGTCTTCTGGACCAGCTTATGGCAAACTGAAGATTGTCAAAATGAAGGTTTTGTAGATGAATAGTTTGTTTCAAACTCCTTTGAATTGTATGCCTAAAATATGTGAAGAACGTTATAACATGATACCCTGTATTTCAACTAGCTTTCAAAATATACATTCAATGGTTTTAGTTTCTGCTCAGCTGTTACTTTTAGATGCTACATGACACAGCATGTGCCGTTTATACTTACTGAAAAAAAATATTACTAAGGTGGTAACTGGATTTCATGAAAAATGTAGTGACAGGCAAGCACGGTGCTGAGAAGCAGCACACAACTCACCTCCTTGTTTTCCTACCTTTCCTGTTCTTTCCCTCTTCTTCCCTTGTCCTTCCTCTGCTATGTTTTGAATAGTTCTCTCAATTGTTACTTGACTATCCATTGACTTAATTGAAAAGGAGTAATCACCTGAGGCTTTGGAAGGATCTTAGACAGGGCTACTTCATTTCTCATTTATTGAACTACTGAGCTGGCAAAGTCAGGCAGCCCAAACTAATACCAGCTTTAGGGATCACCAGTTCAGAAAGCTTCTTCTAAGTGTTTTTTTCATTCTACTTTTCTCAGCAGGAGTCCTTCATGTCTGTTTCTGTATTCTATTTTACCTTGCTTTAATTTATTTTTTTCCTTCTTGGTATTCAGTGCTAGCTAAATATCTGTGCAGACCTTTGAACTGTTCCTTGGGTATCTAGCTTCCTGAAACTTGATTTGTACCCAGTACAAATTTTACATTGTACACTTATACTGCTGTACACTTTTACCCTTCTTGTTCTTTAGTTATTTTTGGTTTTCATGTACAGAATTTTACAAGACTCATTTATTTAAAAAAATATGCTTTATTTCCTGTTATTTCCCTTTGCTTATATCTGAACCAGTATTGCAAGCTGTCAGCCACAAGTAGGAGGAACATCTTTCATTATATATCTCCTTAAAGAAGAAATTAAATAATAATCATGTCAGACAAACTAAAATTTTAAAACTATGCTTGAAACAAACTACTAGAGATGTTATGCAAATTAGAATTAATATAACATTTTCAAAGCAATATAGAAAATAACACAAATATTAATTTCATGCATGATTTACACAAAACAATAAGGTATTAGTAATAAATTAATTCATGATATACCTCAACACCTTTTGACATAATGGTGACATTAAAATAGGCATCAATGACAAGCAGGTATAATTGTAATAAAACTTATTAAGAGAAAGGGATGTCATTACTTCTAAACAAACAGGTTTTGGATTGAGGATTTAGTCAGTCCTTGAAGAAAAAGGGTTGAAAAGTCAGAAAAGGCCTACAGAGCACTAGAAGTGCAGATGAAATTCCACAGCACTAAACTTTAAACAAAAGGTTAATCAAGAGTTGCGGTGAAAATAGGTGAGCAGATGCGCAGAAATAAAAAGAGAAGAAATAAGGGAAAACAGTAAAAAAGACAGTATGAGAGGAGAAATGAAGCAGTTATTTTTACGAATAAAATTAGTAATATCATTAAAGATTAAAAAAAGATAGTAAAGTGCATCTTGGTGGTAGTACCATTTAGAGTACCGAGATCAACTCTATCCATCCTTTGTATTCTATACTAAGGACTAACGCACATACCAGTACCATTTATTACTGTATTAGTATGCCGTGCTCTGGGACCTATGTCGTCAGCACAATATTTTATGTTTTTATCACTCAGGAAAAATTTTAAACACAAGCTACTGACATTGTTCAATCTTCCCCATTTGTTATTCACTCCTAGTAGATAGGGCATAGTTTTTCCCCTTAAATGAAACTATTCAAAATGATCTCATCTGATGTGTTTTACCCAGGCGCCATCGCTGCCCCCATAAACCCACAAGGATTTATGATAATGGACAACAGCCGTGCCTCACAACAGAGTATGTGGAAAAATATCCCAAGTATAGCAACATCTCTCCTCCCCGGAGCCTTAAGCCGAAACAAGAGTACCAAGTGCATCGTGGGAAAATGGAAGGAATTACAACATTTAAGTAAACATTTTTAAGCAATGTGTTTTACAATTACTCTATAAAGTTCCTCATACTTTCTTTTTTAAGGAGAGACTGAACATTGTATTGCAATCATTTTCAAAATGCAATCATTGCATTCTTTACACTTTTAGCATATTTAAAAGTATGAATTTTGAGTGTAGAAATACAGTTACCACAAAAAGGTCATAAAAAATAGTGAAACACATACAAAAAGATTTGCATTCTTTACAGCATCCTTTAACCTGTAAAGATAATTTACAATTTTTGCCCTGTTTTCAGCCTGTTTTGGAAATCTAGGTCTCATCGAGCTTGAAAAAGCTGGTAAGATGGGGAACTTTCTGTAATATATGTGTGGATATATATATATAATATAGTGGGAAAATGAAACCTTAAGAAAAAGGAACAGGGATTTTTTTATTCAGATAGTTCTAAATTATTGGGAGTTTGAAGAAAGGCAACTGTAAAGGGGTTCAGTAGGTCTGTCCTGTCAATGCACAGACTCTGACATTAAGCTTACAAAATTAAAGACCATCTTTCAAAGAGTTAGAAATGACATCACTCATTCATTATTAATAATGTGATAGGAGCATAAACCTTTACTTTTTCCATTATTGTTTTTCTTTTAAGCTGTAACAACAACAGGTAAGACTTCTTTGTTTATAAAAAACCAAAAGGGACATACATAGAAAGGCCAAATGCCCTTCTGCAAGATTGACTGTTTACTGCATATACTGTTTTAAACACCTACATAAGTAATATACAGCCCTTTAATGTAATGCACCCATATAAAAACAGAGAAATGCTGTTTCTAATTATATGCCATTCTCTTCATGCAATTAATAAATGCTGCCCCTTTTAGTAGCTTGATTTTTGCTCTGCTTCAGCTTTCTGGATCATTTCTTTGTAAAATTAGAGCAACTTTTTCTAGTCTGCTTTCAGACATCTTAAAGATTGACTCCATCAGAAAAAAAGAAGGGTTTTAACCAGCGTTTCCTTTTTCCCCAATTCAGATCTGATTATTTACCATATGATATTGTGAAGCGACCTTTTCGGGTACAAGAAGAACATAAACCAAAGACGGGAGAGATAGAGCTGGGAACCACATACCAGAAAGATTATAATGCTCATAAAATACAACCAGTGACATTAGTAAGGCCTCTAGAGAGAAAACACACTACAGGAGGAAAATTGGATACCATACCAACCTATCAAGGTAATAATATACACTGCCTTCGGAAAGAGAAATAACCAAGTTGAAGGTAGTATTTTGAATTATCTATATTAGAAACCAGATTTCTTAGTTTGGGCCAGAGAGTAAGACATAATAGAAAGCAGGTGATAACGCCTTAAAGACATTCAGCACTCCAGTTGTTTAGAAGTGACATTTATTGGTTCTAAACAAACCTTCTCTAAGGTTTTCTTGGCTAGAAGGAGAGGAATTATAACATACACTGGGTTAGGCTATCTCAGGCAAAAGTTGGTTGCAGTTCAAGTGCCAATATATCTTTCAGATAGTTTTATCTCGTGTAACATACTTTTTTCACATAGTAGGTCAAAAGTTGATTTTAGATTTCTTTCTTGTGTACTGTATAGCTTGCATATCATCCTAGTAATGATCTGTTTTGACACAAATTATTCTATTACAAAGGTTAGCACAAAGGCACTAAATCTTTTAAGGCATTCTGGCAAGTGACCTTAGTATACTTTATACAAGTTGAAAATTTTATTCATAAAATGTGTTACTGAATTTGTTACATACACGGCATTGCAGCCCCAGTTAAAAGTGAGCAAAAATAAATTATGAGATATGATCTACTAGAGTGCCAAGATGAAAATCAAGATGTTCCTGATTATGAGGGCCAGTGGTATTGAAAAGATGCTTGAGATAACGAGAATCAGCTTTGGCTATTAAAACAGGAAGTTAGAATGCTTGGTGCAAAATGAACAGATGAGAGAGTGCAGTGACAGAGAGAGTTGGAAGGATAACATTTGGGAAAAAAGGCTCTTCAAAAAAAAAAAGTTATATTTCACTAGCTTCTTTAAGCTTAAGCCTATGCTAGATAGAAATGCATTTATATAAATACATTATATTTATATTTATTAATTCTAAATGATTTATAAGAAATTTAAATATTTCAATTTGGCCTACGTGTAAGTAGTAAATTAGCAAATACTGAATAATTTAGCCTAGTCCCGTTCAGCATACAACTAAGACAGCATGCAACTGCTTCATTTAAAATGCATGTTAGCAGTTCAACAGGGAGTAAGGATCAAGGAGTGAAAAAACACTGAAGCTGAAGTAAGTACAGTGACTGCAAGACAAGAAATTGATTTCAGCTGCCCATGAAGAAGTTTAGACTGGACAGTAAGTTTTGTAACTATAGCAGAACAGTCTGTTCATAAAAAAACCCAGAAGCAAAGAAAAAAAGAGAATCCCAATGAGCTTTAAGATGATGCAATGTTGATATGGGAATTATGAGAGAGAATTCTCACACTCAGTAGTGAGCATGACCCATTGACCTATGAGGTTCCTTTCAGTCTTGTAAGTTTGCCTAAACTTCTAAGTAAAATGTAAGATACCGTATACGAAACCTGTATATGGCTATATTCTGTATAGCAAACACACTAAATATGTACATGCGACATTTTCTTTTCCCTTGAGGAAATATTCAAAATAGGGTATCATGTACAATTTTTTTGTCTGTTTTTATCACACCAATAATAGAAGACAGTTTTGTCACACCACAGATGTGCAGAAAACATTATCATTCTCAGGTACATCCATTTCCTTTGTTTTGCAAGATTTAATACCAGAAGAATTTGGCTTAATTTTAAAGGAATGGTCTTAAGTAATAACACTTGTATGGTGAAGTTTTGTTTTTGCCTTAAAGATGACTATAGGTCATGGGAAGTTCAAAGAAGGGAACCTAGTAAGGTGGAGCATGTGTACCACCCACCTACAGAGAAGTTTGGCAATTCTACTACGTTTCAAGATGACTTTGTTCCTAGGGAACTGAATCCCAGACAAAGTTTTAAACCTCCTTGTGTAGCCAAGCTTTCAGATGTGCCGTTCAATAGCACTACTAGCCATCGCGCTTGTTACATTGCTCATCAACTGGAACCAAAATTCATAAGATCAAAAGAAGAATACAAGCCAAGCAACCAACCCTTTGAAGATCTCACAACCCACCGGAATGATTTTAAAGGGCTACCTGGGGAAGTCACAAAAAGCTGCAAGCCTGAAAAAGCAAAAGTCAGAGCCAACGCTCACTTTAATGGAGTCACTGAATTCCAGGATCGTTTTCAGCCATGGTTGGTCTCCTTGCCTGAGGTCCGCAAAACAGAAGAGTATGTTCCACCCCCAGGCAACATGGATTTTAACTCCACGAGCCATCTTGATTACGTTAAGCATGAGATTTCTCCTGTTGTCCCCATAAGACCAGTTTCTAATGGAAGAAGAACCAATGCCCCTTTTCAAGGGAATACTACTACAAAGGAAGACTTTAAAGCTTGGGACAGCTGTCGGCAAGAGATTACTAAGAAACAACAAGAAATTCCAAAACCCACGGGAAAATTTTATGATTTAACTACATTCAAATCTCATTACATACCACATCAGATCATTCCAGCTCAAAGTTTCAAACCTGTACCTGCTATAGTTCCTAATTCAGCTCCTTTTCAAGATGAAACTATGTATCGCACAGAATACACTCCAAAGAAACAAGAGACCTGCCCAGCAAATTATCCATCTCCTCCAGGGTATGTCTATGTAAACACAGATTCTCATGGTCACAAATTCTTCCGCCAACTTACTCCAGAATTTTCCGAGTCAAATAGTAATCCTATTCCAAAGGAAGTAGCTGTTCTGTCATAATACTTAAATGCCCTATTTCAAGCACCCTTGTGAAGTAATTGGAATCCTACTTGTTTACTTCTTCTTTAAATAACACAGAAATCAAATTAAATTATACAAATTCTGATTTTAAAAGCATTTAAACTGATCGCTTGAAGAAAATCAAAGCAAAACCAGAAGTTTATTACAAGACTTACAAAGATTTGCCAATTTTTGTAGGAATAATGCGTCTCACATGGCATCTATTCTTTTTTTGACTGTGGTTTCCTTCACTTCCCAGATTTCATTATGCTCCATCTCAAGTATATGTATTGTACATTTAATTCTTTCATATTTTCTGCAAATCAAGTGATTGTGTTTGCGAAACAGCAAGTATCTTTTGATCATAACTTCTTTTTCTTAGTAAGCAATTAATGCTATAATAATCTAAATAATTAGCTCATCAGTCCCATTTTTTTCTCTCAGCAATGCTTTGAGTAATCTGATAAGATTTTTTTCTTTACATTTTGCTGCCCAAATCATAAGATAGCTTCCCACGACACCTAGGCATTTCTAAAAACCTTGCTTTAGCTTTATCATTACTTTTCCCTCATTCAGTTCTGAGAAGAGTATTAAGGTCACACTGTAATCTCAGATAGCAATTAACAAGTAGTAAACTTGCTTTTTTTTTCTGTACAAATACGTGAACTCACCCAGGCATAAAAAGTAGGTCATTAGACTCTGTTTCCTAATTTCTGTGATAGTACTTTTTGAGCCTTCCAAAGGAAACAAAGATGATGGAAAGCTTTGGACACACTAAGTGGGTGTCGTCCCTACCCAGTGTGCAAATTCAATCAAATTTCACAAAGAGATTTCACAGATGATTGTTTTTCAAGTTTCTAAGGTAGATGGTAAGGAAGCAGAGAGAATCAGGTTAAAAAAGTTAACATCCATCCACCACAGTTTTTGATCCTGCTATCTGATTTTTAAAGCTAAACAGCCTGTTGTCACTGCCGAAGTTCACTGCAGAGACAGTCTGAAGAGGAAAATGACAGAAAACTATAAAGGTATATGTAGCGATAACATAAAATAGTGTAAATTCAGTCAAAAAAAGAAATATCAACAGAGATGCAGAAATCCCTATAGACAACCTGGCTGCTCTTCAAAGAATTACTTGTTACAAATACACAGAAAACAAGATTTTTATAGGAATTGTACATGCAATGATTATACTTCTATATGAGAGATTTAGTGTTTTCTTTATGTATCTTTACCTGATTTGGGGAAATCTAGATGAAATTATTGCAGTCCTATTACGTTCACGATTTAAGCAAGTTCCAATAAATAGTTTTATGATTAACAGTATTATCATGTTCTATCACAGTACTGCAGTATGATCTTTTTTACTACTGCATATCTTGTACACATTGGTATGGGGCAGTCATTTGGGTTCTGAAGAATTATGTGCTCATACTTCATCAACCAAGTCACCAATCAAAGGACCAAGATCACTAATGGAAACATGCTGACAAGCTGGAACTGGATAATATGCAAGGAAGAATGCTGAACTGAGTATATTAGCTGTGCCTGAACACACTGCATTAGAGAGCTCCAGACATTATTACAGCATCAGTTACTTTTAGGTAATTTTTGTCTTTGTACATTGTTTTTTTGTAATATGACTTACTATTAATGAAACAACAATTCAATTAAACTTCTCTCTCTGAAGATTATTCATGTCCCCAGGTGGTAAAGGTGTGTTTTGGATTGGGCATGAGCAAGGGCAATGTAAATCTGTGATATCCTAAAAGCAGGACAGGAAACAGGCTAATTCATTGCCATCCTTTTGTACCACAGAAGAAAACAAACTACAAGCATCCTTCTCTTTATGAAACTTGAGTCACACTCTGGCCACAACTGAGGAAAAGTCAAAGCTTCACACAGTTACACCTACCCAAGTCCATACCCTATACACAATCTTAGTACCTCATAAGAAGTTTACAGAAGCTCCTGATATCTTCCAGCTCTCTTTTGCAGGAAGGAAGAAAACTCATTGAGAAATGCAATCTGAATCCCTGAAGCTATGTGGGCCTGCGTGTTCTGCTGAAAATGGCTCCTCCTCCGGGTCTGTGAGCAAGCCCAGATAATTTTTGTAATTAAGTTATGGAAAGTCATTTGCTGCCACCTACCAGCACAGTACAGAAATTTTTGAGAGGAAGTGGAGGCATATTCAGATTCATTTAACAGTTCCTCTGCAGATGTTTTTGAAGACTTGTTTAGGGTGGAGGGGGCATATTCCCTTTCATGTTGCCCTTAATGTTTCCCTCTAACTTTTAATAGTGAAAGAGAGAAGTCTTTATTACATTACAGCTGAAAGAGCCACACTCAACCGATTGTGCTTCCAGGAAAAGCATCAAATGATATCATAAGCCTTCAGACAGTATTCAATTCTTAAGGTCAACTTTTTCATAAGCAACGTATTATTGAAATGCAGACAAAATGAACAGCAGGCTGGAAAACGGGTATTTTTCAAAATAACAGCTGTTAAACAAGCATTTTATGATGTTACGCTAAACCAAGATGTAAAAGCAGAAAAGTAACTCATGGATTCAATTGCTATTCTAAAAGTGCTTTTTGTGCACTATGCTATACAGCGTGCTCCACAGAACCACTGTACAGAATCTTTTTTTTGTTGTTGTTTTAAAGACTGCACAGAAAGAATGCATTGGTGACATAAAAGGAAAATTAAGTAGACCCAATGCAGCTTTGCCAATGTTACTATCTAGGATAACTCTGAAACACCACCATCTCATTGCTAGACATGTATTTTCATTTTTTTAGGCTTTTCTTGTTCGTATTATTTATGAGACTTTTCTTTCTAAAGACTATTGCACATACTGGATATTCTGAAACAAGTTTTTATCACGTAGCTATTCCATCACCCGCTAAATATAAACCATAAAGCTGTTCTGTTGGATCTAAATGAACTCTCTTGGTGCAGTACATGAAAGCCTGGCAAAGAACTGTAACTTTACTCCACCTTTTTACAGAGTCCTGATTCTAGATTTCAATGAGGCAAGGCTGACTTATTTGGATTTTGGCAAATTCTCTTCCCCACCTTTCCAGTCAGGTTGCATCTATGTTGCCTCTTAATAGGAGTGCAGAGCAGACTGTAACAAAGTTGAGAATTTGTCCAACAAGCTGTCAAAAATAAAAACAAATCTGCTTTGAAAAAATCCCAGAATTATGGACACAGTAGGTTGATAAAATAACCCTTGGAATGAAAGCATAGCTACCATGAAAATCACAGTAATAAACAATCTCTGGGTAATCATGGTGTTGAATAATCAAACTAGAGTTTATTTCAGAAATATCAAAACTACGTTCAAGAAAGCTAAATATTTGACATCTTCAGTTACTGGAGAAGCAATAAAATAATCTACAGAGGAATGTCATGCCAACTGCAATAACAAACATTTACAGCACTGCTTCTGTATAACATGCATACTTAACCAAAGACAAAATTAAAGCAACAAAAAATGCTATGTGTTAACATTTGAAAACTTTAAATATAAAGGAAAAACATGAATAAGAAATTTTGGTAATAAGAAAAAATATATGTCCAAAAATCTTTATTAAACACTGTACAAAACAAAATATTGCACTTTAAATCAGACAATAAATATCTACAAAAGTATCTTACAAATGTTTTCTTTTAATTTAAAAAACTGCTTAAACAATCAAGACCCATTGCTGATTAAAAAGGTAATGATCAGGAATATCCTCTCCTTGCAGTCAGCCCTGGACAAAATAGTCCACATTAAACATTTTCTATACAGTAGTGCTAATCTAATTTTCAGTGATGCAAACCCATTGTGCAGGA
>NW_009260435.1:13540392-13596441 GCF_000687185.1 Egretta garzetta | reverse complement strand
AGCATACCCACTAATTAGCATGTAATGTAGTTCAGTCATGTAACACAAGATCCAAGTCAATACAAGCATTCAGGCCTCCAACATGTGCAGTAGTTTGGAAACTACAAAAGGAAAAAAAAAAAAAAAAGAAAAAAAAAATTCAATCTGCTGCCTCCTACGGGGTTCTCTCTGCTTACAGCCCCGAGGAGGCCTAATCTGCAATATGGAAAATAATTTACCTGGGAGTATCATAATCAGAATTTAACAACTTGCAAAGGACTCAAATGGTTAATGGTCACGATGACAAGTCATCTTGATGGAAAACTGCTCAAAATAGATTTCTTGCACTTGTCTATCTTCATAATTAATATTTTCTTCCTTGGACATTTTTCCCCATTAACAGGGGAAAAAATGTATTTATTCAAGACAGAAAATCTGACAGCCGTGTCTGACCATTTATTGGCTCCCCATTGGACTTGATGTGCAAGAGAACAGTGCTCACAAATGTTTCATTCACAGCTCTGACAAGGAAGCCTTGTGCCTAATTTAAAATCAGTAGAAAAGTCTAATCATGCCAGAACTTCGATTGTACTTCAGTGACTGGAGCAGAATAGAAACAATGGAAAATGACACCTCATTTATTCAAAACAGATCTATTGCTGTTTTGAAAATTGTACTAGCATCTACAATGTCTTTTACTGCATACACATAAATACAAGCACGAGAAATGAAATGTACTTCTGTGTATCCATCTGACAGCTAATGTCAGTAAAACACATCCTGCGAGATTGACCCTTAAGCTCGAGTTGTTTATGAAAATGAAGTCACTGCCAAAAATTTTACAGCTACAAGACACAGCTTCTATAAATTTAAAAATGCTGTTAAATTTGATAAAATACTAAAACCAAAGCCTAGGGGTCAATATTTGTGACTTTGTTTTTCTCCTAAGTTAAGGACAGTAAGATAATGCTTTTTCCTCAATAAAATTATAATGTGATAGCCTGTAAAATTTTACAGATGATATGCCATGATATTATCCATCCTAATCCAGACATGAAAATGTTTAAAACATTAAAAGTTCCATTGCAAAGAGTGGATAATAAAAGTTCCCAGAAAAAATACCCTGTTCAGCATATCAATCTGCAATACTGTCTTTTCATTAGCCCCATGTTTCCATTTAACTGTTACGACTAACGTCTTATTTACAAGTATAAACCTTGAGTGGGCTAGTTTAATGAACCTCTCATTTCATCTCTTCACTGCAGCATCGTGAACTTTCCACAGAAGAGTTACATTTCTTGACATGATTGACAACATCTTTGTTTGTAGGTGTCTATCAAGCACAACTTTAGTTGCTTTACAAATGTACAGTAGTGAGTTATGTCCTTGCATTCACTTTCTGAAAAATACATTTAAACATTAAAAGGCTTTATAGTGGACAAAAGATAAAAAAGTAGAACTTATCATCATAATTGTAAACAACTGATACATTCCTGGTAGCTTTGTAATTATTTTACTTTGCATTTCTGGCAATAGTGGATTCAAAGTTAAACTAGGTCACAAGTAAGAGGTGTGATCTCACTGCATTCATTTACCTATTGTCTGTTTCAGAAAGCTACCCCATCTTTCAGGAATTAACAGCTTGCTTGGAGACTTATGAGTCACAACCAGCACAGTCACGTAGGGAAGTTTGCATAAAACAACTTCCTATATATCCTGTTTCTAAAAGTCCTTTTGAGGCTTTAATATCAAACTGGCCTACTCAGAAAAATAACCCCCGGATTATGAAACGCTCCTTGGAGAGGATAGTTTTACCTTTGATGTACAATCAAATGCTTGTAGAATCATTAGTGTACAACTGTGAGACAGTTTCTAATATAACTGCTACAAACTATTACTATGCTCATATATAAATAAACATTTACATACTGCCACAGGACGTGACATTGCAGTGTTGCCAGGTCACTGGTCTCTTCCTCCATCCACAGTACTGCTCAGCCACAGGCTTGTTATTCTTTCTGTGTACACAGTACACTCGTCTTGACCGAAATCCACTCCCACAGTCCACACTGCAAGGCCTCCAAGGGCCTGTCCGCCAATAGACATCACATGCCTCCGAAGAACAGTTCCTTCTGACAGGAGATCTGTGGAGGAAATAAATTAAATGGCAGTTACACGTTTCCTTTTGTGCTAACCCCTTATTCACAGAATGATAGAACCGATGTTGGAAGGGACTTCTAGGGACTGATGAGTCCACGCCCCCTGCTCATAGCACAGTAAACCAGACCAGGTTGCTCAAGACCATCTCTGTTTTGAATATCTCCAAGGCTGGAGACTCCACAACCTTTCTGGGTAACGTGTTCCAGTGTTTGACAGCCCTCACAGTAAAAAAAGGTTTTCCTACATTTAAGTTAAATTTCCTGTATTTCATTTTGTGCCCATTCATCATGCCTCACACATGAGGAAATAGAAGTCAAGGCCCTGTTTCTTTAAACCAATTTCTTAATCCTAGAACAGAAAAAAAGTTTTACCTTTAGGAAAACTTAACTGACCCTGAAATGTTGCATACTGTACACTGCAAGTGCTGGTGCATAACCTCCCTCCTGAATACAAGTAATATTTCTATACTGACGCTGAACCTCCTCGAACATTTGAAGCTGCCAAAGTGAGATCCTGGCGCTCAGTAGTAAATGGAAGTTTCAAGATGCACTTCAGTGGAGCCAAAATGTCATTGTTTGTGCAGCAAAAATACTTTAAAATGCTCACAATTCAGTAGTCAAGAAGCACGATAACAATTCCCATGTATGTACTTGTTACCTATTTATTCCCTGCTCTTCATTGTCCTACCTACACATTTGGTCTGGACAAAGTTTTGTGCCCCCAGACCTTCATGTTCAGTTTTAATTTGTCTTTAATTCAGCCTTTTTGAGATTATGGTGTTTTATAGAGAATGCCATCCATCCATGTGCTACAGCACAGTCCCAAGCGAATCTGCTGATTAAGATTTTGTAGAGGTGTACAGCCTATACTTTTCGTATTGAAAGGAGTTGTTTTTAAAGACAGTAAAACAAAACAACAGGGTTCTTACAATGAATGCGTACCCTGAAGTACAAAGTCATACCTTCTCAACTGTTCAGTGTTTACATACCTCATACATACCTCAACAGTACAAACTAAGAGGCAGAACGAGATCTATTTATGGAGAGAAGTATACCTTATTTCAGTGATCATAAACTAGTAAACCAATTGAAGTGGTCACAAAAAATAAGGCCTAGGAAAACTCTTATTTTATAAAATTTGGGCAGCAGTAGACCAGAATAAAAAGCAATATCAGAAGAGACCTAGTTCCGCAGTAATAAAAAAAAGTTATGGCAGATCATCCCAGTTTCTATTTTGGGGTGTGTGTGTGTGTGTGTGTAAATCAAGATCCTCTATTTCTAGCTTTGCCATTAGCACAGTGGAGGACACTGATCACATCCATTACTCTCCTTGGGTTCCTGAATTCATCCAGTGTATACAAAGGGAAGACTCTCACTACCTCCTTTCCTGGTGTTTGATACATAAGAATTTGCGTATTTATACTGCATTGACAATTCTGCATCTTTAATTTGATCATCTAAAGAATCTAACTTGTACTACTTCAAAGTGCATACCTCTTTCTTTCATCACAAGAGGAATTTGGCACCGAAGATCCATTACGAAGCTGACATATAAAGTGACGATGCTGTAAATGTACAGGGTGGCCTACACAGCGACCAGAACACTGAAAAGGGAGACAAAAGGGTGAGGGAAAAGAAAAAGAAACAGCCAAGTTAGTAACAGCAGACTCACCCTTCTAGGCAGTTTCCCCGTTACACAACCCGGTCATAATTCTTGATCTATTTCTCCTTCAACCCCATCACACCTCAGTTCGGATGAGGCATAGATACCTTGGATTCTTTGTGTGTCATTTTGCCAAGATACCGACTTGCCTGCCTATTCATGAAGCTAAATCCATTGCCTAGGCTCTCATCATTTCACATCTCTCGTGCTACAACATTCTTTTTACAGCTCTGACAATCACCGACTTGCCTTGCTAATAATACCTGTGTCAGAAATGTGGCAACAGGAATTCTCTCAATTCATTGCTTTTCTCATTAAATAGTAAATACTGTGTTAATAATTATAAAAACAATATCAGAATGAACACAAGTTTACTGCACAAATGAAGAAAACCTAAGAAAGCAGGCTTCTGCATATTAAATATTGTGGCAACTGCTGTTGAAGCACATTCACGTACATTGTTCTTTGGGGACTTCACGGGTACAGCTATGCAAACTGTGTTCTTATAAGACTGTGAGAAAAGCAATGCACTAGCTTAAAAAATGGAATATGTAGTAATGGATTAGCTTATAAAATATACCGCAACTCAGGTTTTGGATCACATCTTTGACAATTAAAAGTAGCTCAGACATCACAAAATGAAAACAAAACAGGATTTGTGATTCACTGGTCTGAGAGGTAATTACAGCTAGTGCCATGTGGCTCTGCCTTTGTGCAAGAGAGCTGACATTCAGCCAATGATGGCCCTGGTACGCTCTTGTAACTTGTTTCCAGCTGAGCTCTGTAACTTACCTGTCCTTTTGTCGCTCTTGTCCCCACTGTACACAAGTGACCCACACAGGGTTTCCTCCCCACAGGACGATCTCTGTGTCTACAAGCATCTGGCAGCAGCAGCAGCACACTGCCATTGGCTTTTACTTGTTGGCAAGTTATTTGTCGATAGCGAAATCCATTGCCACAAGATGCAGAGCACTCAGACCAGGGACTGGTTACCCACCTACAGGATGCAGAGACAAATTTAGAGCAACTATGAAAGCACTGTAAACTGGCTGGTAGCTTGCAGTGATCCATTTGCAAATAAAAATGCAAAAGAACCTGTCATCGCAAGTTTTAGAATCAGCTTTTTCAGTTGTTAAGCAATTTGAATTTGGTTAACTGATGACTTCTAAGATAACTGTGGCTCAATAGATGCTAACAGAAGTTACACTGCTTGTTACCCAAGAGGTTATATTAGGTAAACCCTATAGACCCAGCTGGATTTAAAATTTCTGAAGGAAGGTCAGTGTACTTTTCCCTAACTTATGAAATGAATGGTACTGATTTAGTTACTACTACGGTGACAGGTGTCATAACTCATCCAAATTTATTACATCAAGATCTTGTTAGATAATGGCTCAAGCAGAACATGTTATTTATTGATTAGAAATTGCAAAGATTTAGTCTGTCTTGGCAGCTAGGAACAATACTGGGGAAGCAGCAGGTGGTAATACAATTTATTTGGCTTAATCTTTTCATAAATCTAGGCTAGAAATACAGAATAGGACTTTATGTGTAGCATCACTGCGATAACAGGAAAAAGAATCTATTCTATTTAGCAATTATTTCATTTTCTTACAGTGGAACAGCTTATATCCATGCAAGGAAGATTAATCTTTTTACGGTCTGGACTCTTGACTTTTTCTGCCTTTTAGAGCTCAAGTACTTTTGCAAACATTTGGTGCAGCGCATGCACAGCAAGTCAGCAAGGCCCAAATTTGGCGAACACTTAAAGCACAAATTTCAGTACAGCTTAAATCCTTATATTTGCTTAACTGTACTTCTGTGCTGTGCGGGAGAGAAGTGATTAAAGACACACAAAACCCTCTGAATAATAAGGGCCCATGACACTGACCGTACATCTAAAGCCTTTACAATTCTGTGGATACTTTAAAGAGCTGCCTCGGGATAACAAGATCGTGCAGAAATCAGTAAATGGGAAATGGAAGGGGAAGGCTGAACATTTTGCACTTCCCTCCCAGGTCAGTAATCACAGGAGGTGAGGCTGGGGAGTCTGGAGGCACTAGGAACCAGACACAGGGCTATTTTCCAGGCATCTGGGATGAGCTTCCTATAGAGCGAGCATAGAACAATCCATAAAAGAAGAACAATCTATAAGTTAGCATACATGTATAATTAAAGGTAGAGTTAATTATGTTAGTATACACACAATTCCCTTCCACTGGTAAATTCATAAAGTCAAATTACAAGCAAAATATACCTAAGGATTTAGGTCCCAGTCTGTTTAGCCATATGAAATAACTGGGTTTTGTGGTGAATACTCTGGGTCCAGTGATAACCAGGTTGTAAAGTCACACACTGCAGTCCTCTGAAAAGGCATGACCTTGCTCAGGGGGGCACCAGGCCCTCTAGTATCCTCCAAACTCCCTGTCATCTGCTCTGAATGGCTGGATTTTAAGAGGGAAACCTGCAACTGAGTCTGTGTGTTTCAAACTATTAGTTCTATTTCAGTATTTTTCCACTGGCAAAAAGTTTGCTTATTATGGGCTGGCTGGAGTTCAGACTCACAATTTAAGATGATCTGGTTTTTTGGCTGCTAATAATGAAATATAAACAAATTTCTCCTGATATTTATCTGTTGCTATGTTTTCTGTATTTAGAACAGAGTTTAGAACATACTGGCAAGATGCACTCCCACAATGTCAGCTAAGGTCTTAACACTTCTCTCCAAACATTTTCCAGTGAGGGACAACTCCAAAATGTGTGCATGCCTTTTCATCCCACATGGATTTTTACGTTGCTGACAGCGATGGCCAATTCTTTTAAGCAACGGAAAGCACTTGTTTTGAGGAGTCCTGTGGGATTTCCTGCTAAAAACCTAGAGCAACGCCTTGCTGAGCTGGAATGCTCAGTGCAACTCAGGAAGTCTAGAGGTGAGGTTTTGGCTTTTGGAATCAGATGTTGTGACGTAAAGATTTTCTGCCCCAAGATCACAAGGTACCACAGCTGATCCAGCTAGAAAATTGGCAGGGAAGGACATGCAAGGAGCGTGACACTGTGGTGTGGAGCATTAGAGACAAATGAGGCTTTCCACAGTAAACATCCTACTCAGAGCTCTGCTGGCACAGAAGGAGAGAAGGTGAACACAGATTCCACTCACAAGTATCCTGGCTGCTCTAAACATGGGTTTTCTCTCAGGGCATTGGCACAGATTCCCCAAAACTAGCACATCGGTGTCTCAGAGACACCTCCAGCTTAGCTCTCAAGTGTGGTAGCAGCAGGGCTTGCTGCAGCAGCATGGAGACTTGCACAGATCTCATTTATTCAGCCAAATCAAGCGTTCCCCTACTTGCTTGTGATCCATTTTCACATCTCTTGTGCTTTGGGGGTCATGATGAAATAAACCCCACATTTCAGACTCAGAGTATAAACACAGAAACAATTACAGGAGGCTGTGAGTGCATTTCAATACACATAGAAATGGAGTAGAAAGTAGTTTACCTGGCAGGGCAGTCAGCTGTGTTGCATGACTGGTAAATAATCACTGGCTTTTGCAGCTCTCTGCATAATGATTCATTTACTTTCTGTTTCTCTGCATTCATGCACTGTAGTCTTCTGGAGCGGGTTCCTGAATTCCCACAGCTAGCAGAGCAAGTACTCCACTCGGCATATTCCCATTTATAATCTAAGAAACGCAATTGGAAGTAGTGTGAGAGAGGCACTACACATTATAACGTGTCTTGGCAGCATATTCTGTAAGCTAGATAGATACCGCATCCTCTGTAGAAAAGCAAATATTTCAGCATTGTGAGAAGGAACCATAAGCCAAAGTAGAATTTAGTCCTGCTCAGCTTCCCCTCGCGTTCAGCCCTTACATATGAGCATGAAGTTCTCTAGAAGGCAAATGGGATCAGCATATGTGCACACAAAGGGCAGAACCTGGCTCACAGTAGGAATTGATGAACTTCTTTTAAAACTTTCATAACATTTTTATACAACGAGCATTAAAAAGAGGAAACTGTAAATCAGGTTCTCTAGGTTTCCTGCTGTTCCTCAGTAAGTATATTCTGAAGAAAACTCCTCTTACTCCAGACACTTCACGTAATTTCAGGATTTAAGAGAATCCTGTACTAAACTGTAGAAAAGTATTTAATGCATAAATGATCTGCCACCGAGGCATCTGGCAAGACGAAAAAGAAATACGGTTTTAAAGAGCATTTTGTATAAAAACCCAATCACCTCTAACAATTATTACCTTTATATTTAGTCACAATTCCACACTTACCCCTTCCCCCACTTTTTTTTTTTTGACGCTTAGTAAAAGATGAAGTACTATGCAATGTTGACAGATTTTTATGTGATCACAGGAGGAGTCAGATTTTTCTGTAATAACGAAGAATAATTGATAGCTACCAGCTGTGTCCACAGGCTCACTCTTCCAGCACATAATGAATTCTTTAGCTTATTGTTTTTCAATGTTTCCTTATTACTTCTGGGTTTCTTAAAATAATACAAAAGGGCCTTTTTCAAAGTAGAAATAGTTAAATTTACTGACTGCAACTATGATGGAGAGACTGTATTATTTGTTTAACTAGGATGATACTGCTCAGAAGTGCCCTCAATATGCCTACTGTGCAAAAACCACTAAAGGAGATTCTGCAGTCTTACAAATGCATGAGTATTTCAGTGATCAAACATTTACATCAGCAAGAATCAGAGTTAAAGCTCACAACTGGAAAACAGAATCTCCCCAAAATACTGACCAGCCCCACTGCAAAGTGTGTTGGGCAGCCAAATGCAGCCCAGCTGAAGACTACAGGTGGATAGTTCAATTCCTGGCTAGACCTGTTCAGAAGTCCTAACTTTAATGAGATCTCTATTAGGACTAAGGCCTGGATGCATTTTTTGATAAACTGTATTAGGATATATTCTGATTCAGTTCATAAATATTTTGATTTACTTTTGATTTTAAAAATGAACATTTTGATCATAAATACGTTACAGTAAAATTGCTTTGTAAACAACTGACTCCACAGCCCCACACATAACAGAACCATCCTCAATCATAAAAGTAATCCACCGGCAGTCACTGAGAGTACACTACTACACGGCACGGCAGATTTGCAAGATATGATCTTACAGCTTGAGTCCTGTGCACATGAACAGTAAGCCAAATCATATTGATAGGATAATAGATAAATCACATACAAAACCTGTCAATGTCAACAGATACTTGCTTTTAAACCTGATTTGCATTCCCTGGGTATCAAGCGGTTAGAGAGGATTTTTTTAAACTGTCAGATGGAGTTAGGTGCTTTGCTGCCAGACCCTTAGTAGGATCTAAGTTCCTGACTCTCTTTTCTAAAGCCCAATAACAATGGAATTAATTTCTAAAGCACTTTAAATATTTACAAACTTAATGTTTGCACGTGCAGCCTATTGTCCTGCTGGTGCATATGTAAGATTCTTCTCAAATTCATCTGTCATCCTCAGGTGCACGTTTTATAACCCACTAATGGAAATGTAGTTTTGTGCAAGCACATTATATTGGAGAACATTACAAAACGTTCTTGAAAACGTAACACTGAAACTGATGACTGTGCTATACTATACTGATACGTTTAATGGTGACTACAATAAGATGGCTAACACATCATTGTAAAGACACTGGAATATGACAGTTATATTAAAGCTATTTTGATTGTAATTAAGATATTTCCAAAGTTGACCTCAAAGTCAGTTTTGTTTCAGTTTGGTGGGCTATCATGGCAGCAATTTGTATGATCTGCTGAAGGGGAAGCTGAGAAAATCTGCCTGATTTAAAACTGTTTAAGCAGCAAGACACTGAATCAGGCAACATTCAGCTTCTCAGGTAAGAAATGAAGACCCCCACATGATATCCGGATACACGTTAATTCCCATATCCAACCCTGAGTATGGATATTGGCTATTGACTTTGCCATATGTGAAGTTAAACATGTATTTATGAATTATTTCTATGTATAAAAGCAGGTTAGTTCTCAGGAAAGTCTTTACAGAGGGAAAGAAAATAGTTTAAAGTTCAAGAATTTGTCATATAATTTTCAACAAACCTTCCTTCTTGACATTTACCCAAACTGACATTGGTTTTGCACTAGCTGAAGTCCAGCATTGGAATTGTCCAGCAAATTGACCAGAGTTGGTGTTCACCTCTAGGATATGACCCCCAACCAGGGTTCTGTATTCCAAGGTCTTAACTTCCTCAATTGGACTATCTCCAAAAAGCCAGCGAACTGAATTTCTGTAGCTGGGCAGCACCGGGCATCCTAAAAATCAACAGCATTTTAGCAGGTTTATCTAAACACATGGAAATGTTTGTAAGTACGCATGATTGTGTGATTCAACATAAAAGACCTTACTGGTCTAAATAAAAACAAGAGTAGGCAGAAATTCGCTGAAGTCCAAGCTATGGCCCAAAATCCTGACCACCCCTTGAGGGTTATCAGCTGTGTAAGCTGATCTGTACTTACTACAGATCTTTATATTTTCCCTTTCAGTAAGTTCTTACAAACTTAACTTCTGTATGAATGAAGTGGGGGGGGGGACGGGACGACACACACACGACAATTATTTAAATGGCACAAAAATTTCATCCCAGACTACAACATGCAAATAGTTCTGTACTGAAAGGGTTTCTATCTGTTTTGGAAAGGCGCGATAAACACATTAAATGAAATTGATGCATTTTGACTCCACAGGCACAAGCAGGGACGGAAACAGAGGTATTCATTTAGACAGAAAAATAAGGAGTTCTAGAGCCCAGCTGAATCCCATCCCATTGTTCTCAAGTATAGCTCAAAGAGAAAATACACAGCTTCAGCCTCACAGTGAGTCACCTGGACAATGCCTAAAGGGTCGCCATTTAAAAATGTTTTTTGAAAAGCTGAATCAAAAAATAATTGTGTCTCGTACTCTGAGGCTCCCTCTCTGGTAACAAAAAGCTGACATATGGTTAGGAAATTCAGAAAGTCACCAGACCCAGACTTGTAGGAATTACACTCACTTTCTCCATGGGGCCCTCTCCATCTTAATGAAATGAATAAGTAATTTAAATGAAAAAGCAGGTAAGATAACATACCTATTCTTAGTGGATCTCCAGGTACTACACTGACATTTGTACCAATTCCAGATGCCATTAGGACACGCTTTCTTCTGCTTCCCTTTGATAATAGAGTGTTATTCTCTGTGTATCTTTGTTCTGTAATACAACGCATAAGATCTTTTCTTAGCAAGAATTAAATAAAGATGCTAAAAAAAATTGTATCAAAATATCCAAAATGCTAGTTATGAAGCAGAAGGATAATAGCGCTTTGGAGTTCTTTAGGATCAGCTTCATTTATGCAGTTAAACTGTCCATCTAACAAATATACTTCAGATATGCAAACAGGGAAACACAGAAATGATTTATAGTGTTTGTGCAAGTTTCTAAATTAATCAGATTTACTGAACTTTATTTATTAGAAAAATAAGCCTGTAACACTTCGTGTAAAAACAAGATTTACAGGATGTATGATGTATTTCCTGTTTCTCATGACTACGTTATTTATTATTTCATTACCAGCCATTCACATACTGAAACATACAGAGAGAAAATAATTATCTCAATGGAATCAGGCCAATTCCTCTGTTCCATTAGATGGAATTATGACAAAGTGGTACAATAGAAAAAAAGAAGAAAAAATATCTTAGAATCTCATTATGCATAGAGATAGCATAATGTATGTGGAATCACTATAGCAACTCCTCCTTTTTATCATGCGCCAGACAGAATAACTGCCAAAAATGTGGGCAATCTGTCAGTAACACACAGTTCTTGCCACTTAGTCAACATTTCTGTTTTAATGAATGTGCATAATGTCTATGATTATCCTTCCAGAACAGTTTAAATCTTTTGTTATATTCTAACTTGCATGGGTTGTTTCACATTGCTTCAACATTTTTCCTCAGTGGGCAGTGTCTGTCCAGAGCTTCTTGCCTGTCTGTGTAAACACTGGGACAGAAAACTCTCCACAGAAGCACAGTGGGGCCAGTCCATGCAGGCAAAAGGGTAGCTGCCTTCTCAGTCCTTAGGAACTTTTATTGGAAAGGCGGCACAGATTTTGTTTGGCTGCCCCTGATCAGGCAGTAATTGCTGGAGCGAAGTCCAAAAGGCTGACATGATGTTGCTTCAGACAACATTGAGTCAGTGCAATCTGCAAGTCCTGACACCAGAAGTCCTCCCATTTCATTGCAGTTTTGCACAGCCAAAAAAATTGCAGAATTTGGCCCTCTCCTATCCACTCAAGATTTATTTACACTAATGTCATGTGACCAGGAATAGAAACGAAGTTCGGACTCTTGTGAGCAATCTTCCCAGTCACGTCATTATAATAATATTCCTCTCTGGAACATCTGAAAGTTTCATGTAGTCCAGGAAAACTGAAACCAAGAAGGGAGCTTCAGTCTACACTCATCCTCACACAGAGGCTCCCATTATGTCTTTGGTACGTCTTCCTTGGCCAGCGGATCCAAACATCTATAACCTGCCCTACACATGTGTGCCTAAGAAAGAAAGCTTTGTAGGAGGATTGGCCACGTATAACTGCGTTGTACTTCATACAGAAAAATGGTGAGAAAGTTAATCTTGAGCTGAATGACCCATTTATTGGAGCTATTTGCAAGGCATAATTGTATTATATAGTATTACATTATTAATCTACTTACAATAAAGTCATTTAAATGGAGTTTTTCTTTACATTTTCTATTCTGAGAGTTAGCAGTTCATATTCAGAATTTTTTGTTTTCCATGTCCCTGCATTTTATTAGCCTCTCTAATTAAAAAAAAAAAACAAACAAAACCCCAAACCAGCCTTTGCTTTCATTTCACAGCATTTCCCTGCAGATTTTCTGAATAACTCAAGCCTGCCTGATTCCCTAGATAAAAGCACTGGGAACAATGTAATATGACAGTGGGTTTAGTTTTCTAATGTTTCTGCTGGTTTCAAGGCTGATATTTGTTGCCTGAAGGAAAGGAGATGGAACAACTTTTGAAGAAGTCACAAGTCAAACCATCTGTACCTAGATCCACTATTACAGGAAACACAAAATAGAGAACAGATCCCCAGGAGTCAGATACAGTCAAAAATTACAAGTTTACAATAAAGTGTTAAATATCCCCCAACTATTTTATTGGTTAAACTTCATAATTGAAGTGGCTAACTGTTGTTATCAGTAAGGAATTCTCGTTTAGCACTTACCAGTTAAGTGGAGAACAGACTCAGCCTCACGAGAGCGTTAGCTGCTCTGCAAGCGTATGTTCCTGCATCTTCATAGGAAACATTCCTCAGAAATAGAGAGCCGTTCAAAACCAAGAAAGAACTGGTTTGCAGAATGTCTTTCTTCTTAAACCATGTTACATTTGGTTGGGGAACACCTTTGCAATGCAAAGAGAGATAAACTGTAGGGTGTATATTGCTAACTGCTACCACAACATTCAAGAATCCTAAGTTCCTTTGTCATAACCCAAAGTAACAAGACTGCAGTCAAACAAGTACTTTTTCCGCTCACAACAAAACAACTCAGCTGTGAGCCCTATTGATCAGCATCCTGCGATATTAAAAGTTAAGCACTGTAAGACAAACTCACAGAACGGCTTTACAAACAGTCACCAGTCCTACAAAAGCAACATGCTCTTGTGTCTCACTACTGAAAGATGTGAGGCCATTAACCCCAATCAGGACCAATTAATGTAAAGATCTGCACAACATCTTTTTATTCAACCTGCATCCAGAATATATGAAGGAAGGAATGAATATTCAATTTCTAATTAAAAATAAAGAAAAAAAAAAAAGAAAGAAATGGAGGCAAAATATTTCTCTTGAAGAAAAAAAAGGTTATCTTCATCAATTAGATTAGAAAATAGATGTGGCCAATTTCTGTCAACAAAGCTCCTGACAACTTCCCCAAGTAGCAGATGTTGTATATACACCTTGTAGCAAAGCAGTGTGAAGGCAAAGGGACAGAAAGAGCCCACTAACAAGGGGCTCAGCTCTTAAGCAATCTCATTTACCGTGTTACAGAAAGCCAAAAGTCTATCATCAGTTCTACTCCAGTGCTTGAACTCTGAAAAAATCAGCATTTTCAGATAACTTGTCATTCTATGTTTTAATCAATGACTTTGGACATTTATTTTTAATTAGATGATTTTTCCACTGGCACAGTACCACCTCTGTGGGAGGACTTCTACTGTTTTATTTTCCTCAAACATTTGCCTTTAAAAAGATATTTTGCAAGCTGGCAAATCAGACACGTCATTGCTTGTGCTCTGGTTGAGCTGCCGCAGCAGAAGTGCTCTTTCAAAGTTCCAAAATCCTAGAGAAATCACGGGGTAAGTGTGACACAGGCGGCACAGCCACTAGCCCCAGAGGCGCACAAAGGCGCAGGGCACATGACAAGTCAGAGCAGTTAAGTTGTCTTTCACCTGAACTCTGGTTTCTCTAAATATATTGATAGGTGCTCACTAGAGACTACCAAAAGGGGTTCTGCTCTAGAGGCTGACCTGAATGTGGGACATTTGGAAGTTTCAGCCATATTGAATGCTAATTCAGTCTCCTCTCTTCACAGATCATTGTGCAGTATTACTTTACAGATGATGTCTTCATGATGTGGAATAGCCCTTAGGAACAACTTTAACATTTCAATCACTGGCTTAGCACTTCCAATGCACACCTCAAGTTTTTCCTTTACTGTAATAGGAACCAGACATATTTTTTGGAACCTGCTATTTTGCTGAAGGAAAAAGCTCCCCCCACCATTTTGTCTAGAAAGACAGCAGAGAGAAACACTCTTCTGCGTAATCACAGATTATATTCTAGACTATTTAGCAACTGTTCAGTGCTTTTAAACTCATGAGATTGTATTTTACTGAATAAAATTGCATAAAACAAAGTGCAGATCTGCAAAGTGCACAAGGGTCCAAAAAACCAGGCTGTTTTTCAAGTTTCCAGAAGAAGCTTTATGCCACTTTGAAAAATCCTTTTGGAATTAGGATGAGGTCTTGTTTTAAGGGTCTTTTTTCCATTTTACCCCAGATTTCTGGCTAAAGTGTATCATTCTCAGACATATTTTTCCTTTACAGTGTACTTTCCATGGCCATTCAGGCATATATCCTTACTATACAGATGGGCTGAGGAGGTGTTGTGAGGATGCTGAGCTGTTTTAATCTAACCTAGAGGTTTGCAGCCAGACTACCCTCACTGGCACCAAAATCCTGCAGACCAGTCAGAGCCAAAAATAAGCCAGAAGCAGCACAGTTGAGATGGGACTAAAGTCAAAAGATTTAAAGTCAAATTCCACAAAACACAAAAATGTTTGGAAAGTTCTAATTTAAGCTTTTAACCTGAGCCTCTATCAAACGTCAGCCCAGTATCACCCTGTGATACAGTCCTCCCTCTGCTCTCACCATAGCATTCAGAAATGTACCTCATTCCTGGGATTTAACTTAAGTAAAATATTTCTTTCTTCCAAACTTGGTTTGCATCCCTGAGTTTATTCCAGAAAAATTGCCATGCCTCTACTCTTCTACCCATGTCTCATTCAGAGATATGTAGAGTCTTTTAAAACCTGATTGGAGTTCAATTTGCAGAAGAAATCTGCAGAATAGCTTTGCCTCTCATTTTAAGTTCAAAATTAGGTATCTGTTGCACACCTTAGATTTTAGTTTAAGTTATAGCAAAAAATTCCTATTTCTTTCTCCAAAGACCTGTATACCTTTCTCTTTAGGGGAGACAAGCAAGTAATACCACGCACACAAGTAAAATCAGACCATTTCTCCATGAATAAAGTGAGTGCACAAGCATAAATTCTGGGTCTAAGGAGCAGAAGTGTGGACAGAGGCCTGCAGGGCGGTCCAGCAACCCATCCAACTGAAAGGCCCAGTGGATCCATCCAAGCAATCTTAGGGGTGCTGCCACTTACAGATAAAGTGGGAGGAAAAAAAGCCATGAAAAATGATCAATTAAATACATAATGAAAAAACCAACACTATCAGACATTATACATGGTTATGGCACACTGTCATTTTAAAACAGAGTTAATGTTACTTAGATGCCTTCAGGGTGCATCCATAAACGTGAGCTGAAAATAGCAGTGGGGATAATCACAACACTCCTGCATTGTATTTTATCTAAAACTGCTAAGTAGTAAGATTTTTATGTAAGAGTTAATTATGTGAACTGTATGCTGAGTCTCTGTGAGCTGGCCTCTTAATCATTTTGAGGATCCTTCAAGTTTTTGCATTTCATGGTTCCTTTTCTTTCCCTGACCTTTGCACTATGTGGAAACCAATGCAAGTCTCTGAGAGTGAGCCTGGGAGACACTGCACCATCTGCTTAAGAACAACTGGTATTTGCAATCAAGCTCCTTCTGTGTCCTTTTTCATGGGCTTTTGGTTAGGTTGGCATTAAGGGTATTAAGGCAAATCCTCAGCTTGGGCCCTGAGCTAAGGAAAAAAGGAAGATACCTTTCAGAGGGGAGCTCAGGGACCTATTACAGGCTGGAGCAGAGCATGAAGGGAGGTGAGGGGGCAGGACTCCGCACACTCCGCAGTCAGGACATAGCTGTATGCTAGAAATCAGGGGCTCTAACCCTGCCTTTCAGGGGAATCTGAAGCTGGCAAGCACAAATGTGATATAAAGCTTTCGGAGCTGTGCATCCAGAGAGACAGAGGAGAGAATCTGGCCAGAAAAAGTTTTATTGTGTGGTGCTATCCCATCTGCTGATAAACACCCTATAAATGGCTTAAAGAAATAAAGCAGGAGAAAAAGACATCTCATAGTCCAGCTCCTTTGCATTCTTCGGCAAAGCAGTGCGTATACATTTCAATCTCTTCTGGACAGCTTCAGTTTATCTGTATGTTCGTGTTGCCAGTGAAAAATCCTTTTCTGCCATAACTCTCATGAGATGCACTGAGTTCTTATGCATATTGTCATTTCTGGAATTTCTATCAGGAGAAACTCTTACTGTTGGAGGATACTAAAGCCCCCTATTTTTAGGTGTGCATTTACTTTTTTAACTGTCTCTGTGCTTAACAGTGCTTTGCATAAAACTCTTTCTCATAACACAGCACACAGCACAACCCCAGCACACGGTCACCATTTACACATTTCAGGTGAAAACGCTTCCATCACGCAGATTTCTGAAGTTTTTCCTTTAGAAATTAGACTCTAGATTTACCACTCCTGAGGTAAGATGTTTTCTTCCCTACTGCTATGCAGCACTGCACACCGAGTTATGTCTCATCTATCAGCTCTGGTGAGAGAGCAGGCAAAGTATGTAATTCCCACATTCCTCATGACAAGACTCTTACAGTAGCACTGTGAAAAGCACTGATTTTCCTACACAGAAACTACAGGATAGAGTTCAATTATACCACCAAAAGGCAAGAAAAGCTCTTTTTTTCTAGGCAAATAGTTAAGGCCTAAAACCTGTGCTTTATCCTTTAGCATTCACATAAGTAAAACTTTTAAGTATTGTTTTCTTATCCAAGGAGAAACTAAATTAAGCAAAAATAAGCCAAACCACTAGGTGTTGGTATTTTCTTTTCTTTTTTTTTTTTCTTTTCTTAAAGGTGACAAACTGAATGGAGCTGGAATTATACTTAAGCTTTGGGACATATTTATAGGACTTCATGGAGGAGTTTGTCCTGTGCACAAGGTTCAATTTTACTGCAGATGCTTGACTCTGCTTTATATAAAGGTTGATTTACATAGGGGCTTTACATGGACAGAAATAACATTCACACTGTCTTCAAGAGCCTTTTCCATTACAGAATTGTAGCAGAAGACTATTAACAGAGATGTTTAAAAGCTAATTACATTGAATTTTAGAAATATTTCCTCCTCACTGTTACAGTTTTCTGCCCTCTGCTCTGACTCAAAGCAGTTTCTACTGGTGTCATTTGTCCTTTCCCGGACAGTATTAAAATGTGTCTTTGCTTTCACCATACTGTCCAAAGTTAACACATCTACATATCCGTCAGAAGACACCAAATCATTCTGGGAATCATTTCCTAGACCTTCTCTTCAGGAAAAAAAGTAAATCTTCCAGTTTGTAATCCTGGAAGGAAGTCATTCCCTATCTACATCCAAGAAAATATTACTTTCAAGCTGAAGAATTCCTGGTTTGATCCCCAGCCAGTACAAAAAGGGGAAGAGGTAAGAGATGGCCTGTAGCCACCTTTGTTTCCTTCATACCCCACCTCCACGCAGATGCAGCTGAGGATGAGCCCAAAGGTATCGACTCGCCCAAACTGCCAAAGGTTCAGAATCCCTGAGCACAATTTAGATCCCAGTGATTCAAATGGGAGATCCATCACTGACATCAGCTAGTAGCAGAATCAAACAGTCATATCCCTATGGGCTCCAAGTCAGGAAAGCACTTAAGCATAGGATTAAATCCATCCCTATTAGGGAATGCAATTAAACACATGCTTAAAATTAAGAATGGCTGTAACTTTCCTTCACGAACAAAGATGCATTGCTGAACTCGGGCCTTCTTAGTCTTAGAAAAACCTTAAAAAACAGAATCTTACTCTTGCAATGGATCTAAATCCTCTGATGTTAAAAATTTCTACCATAGACCTAAGTGGCTATAAAACTTTAAAATTAGTTTAATCTATTTTTCTGACCTCAAACACAGGTTATTTTCCACTAGCACTGGAGCAGCTCTAAAATACTCAATGTTCCATGAAAAAAGTCATTTTCTACCGTGAGTGGCCCTGGGACAGCAAATGTTATGGAAAAAAACCTCCAGCTCCGGATGGGACTGTGAAACACGTGTTTAAAAAAAGAAAAAAATAAAGAAAAGGAATCCACACTATAGGGTGCCCTTAAAATATTCAGTGTTCAAAAACAAGTTTCCTCCAACCTTGAAAGCCCTATGAAATATTACACACCATAAAAATCTTGGCCTACTAACTAGTTGCTCTAAAACATTGGATATGTCTTCAGAAATTTTTCCCCCAGCTATGTAGAATCTCATAAAGTATTCTGTATTTCCCATTCAAGAGCAAGGCAGAACTGCGCTGGCACAAATCACATTTTGCTGCACTTTGGTAAAAGTTTACCTAACGTTAGAGGCTAAATTCGCACGTCATCTTTCAGAGGAAACGATTCTGGGTCAGTAACATACACAATGAATGTCATCTGATTGTTATTTATTCTACAGTCACTAACACCTACAGCGGATTTAGCATAACTTACAGTGCAATTTCTTTGATTGATACATCTTCATATTTTTCTCTAGCAGAAGTCGCAAACTGCCTTTCTATTCATCTGAATTATGCCTGAGCAATTAACTTCCAGTGAACCCTAAAAAGCCTAAACCATGCTGCTACGGAAATTATACCTGCATGAATCTTGCCAACCTCACTGGGAATAATGGTCTTGGACAGAGCCAGCATGGGACATTTTGGCACTTGGTATGATCCTCCAACCTGCCCTCTTATACTGTCCTGTTCTCTTGCAATCTTTCAAAGCTATTACCCCCACCTCTTCCTAGGCGGTAGAAACATCTGGCAGGATTTAGATACACTTACTGACACCTGGTGACCGCCACAGAGGGGCTCCTGAAGCAAGACCCCTTCCCATCTCACCCTTGCTACAGCTCTGTTGGGTTTTTCCCAGCTGCAGAAGTTTAAGGCTAATATTTTTCAAAATCAGGCATTTAAAATAAGGCAACTATATTTAGGCAACTAAATTAGAGGATCTGAGTTAAGTATGAACTCAGAAATGACTGCTAGACTAAATTCTGTAGTTGACCCCCAGCAAAGACTCGGTTGGTGCGCATTAGGGCAATTCTACAGCTCAGCACTGTTGTCAGAGACTGTTTTGCCCAACTGGTTTGCAATTATGCTTCCACTTTACTGAAGAGCCATGCTATATCACCAAGGACCGAGGCATTTACAGTCATAAAGTAGATACCTATTCAGGGACTTGGAAAATATAATTTTATCAGGAGTTAAAGCAGCACACAGGAATTGCTATTCTTAGTTAAAGCAGCACACAGGAATTGCTATTCTTAGTCAGACCCGAAGTCTGCTTAACTCAGGACTTTGCGTCCAGTGATGGGCACCTGGGGCTGTGTAGGCAAAGAGTACTAAAATCATGGCATTTATTGAATGACGCTTCCTCAATGTATCTTCCTAGCTTCCAAAAACAGAGGTAGCATTAGACAATCACGTTTGCTTCCTCTGATACTGCTCTTCTCTCTACCTTTTCTAGCACTACTATATCCCTTTTGAGATGAGATTAGCAAGTTGCAAACACGATTCACCACAGCTTTAAGCAGTGACTGATTTATATTTTCTATTCTTTTGGCAGTTCCTCTGCCATTAGTTTTGGTTTGCCATTATAGACACCACCCAAGGAGTGTGCTGGCGTTCCCACAGAGCTAACCAGCACGACCCTACAAATCTTTCTCTGTGTGGCAGTCACTAGGGTACAGCCGTGTGCATGTGTCTACTTTTCAGGTTATTTGTTCTATATGTACATTTATTCTGCACATATCAATTCTGAACATCCTTTGCCTTCATTTAGCTATTAAACATGATTTGTGTGATCCTGCTGCAAGTCTTTGCAAAGAGTTTTAGATCCGGTTAGCCTTTATAAACCTTGATACTTTACAGCTTCAGTCAACTAACAGTTCACGTTCATTTTAGAACTTTTGTAAAAGTGTTGAGCATCACAAATCCCAGAACAGAGTCTTGGGCACCTTGCCGGTAGCCTCCCTCTACTGTAAAATTTGACTTGTTCCTTCCAATCATTTAATTGGGTACTAACCAACAAACTAACCTCTTCTTTTAAACTATGAGAATTTGTTAAACTTTGCCTAGGGAACTTCTTAACAGCTTTTTGCAAATTGAAGTACAAAATATCGAGGGAATACCCATATGCTTGCTGAGCATTCCAAGAACTCTAATAGACTTCTGAAATTTTACCTTCCTCTAACACAACCCATCTTAACCCTTCCTGAATTAGGAATTTGAAGGAGACCCCTGCCCCAAATAAGGAAAGCTGGGAGAGAAAGGGAGAAACACACACCAAAAAAAGCAATGCTGTAAAGCATTCCAGTTCACAGTTTTCTCCCCCATGAACTCCATAGGCTATATCTACATCAGCTAGTAGCAGAGGGCATCAGGAATGTGCTTGTAAACAGACACAGATGGTACCGAGGTCCCAAAACACACCCAATGTGTGTTTGGGTGAGGGTTGCTTTGGATTGCTTGGTGAATCTTGCCTGGAGCCTTGGACTTGCTGCCCATTAGTATCTGGAAAGTAATAGGTATAGTCCCCAGACACACTTTTCAGTTTAGTTATATCCAAAGGGACTCAGTTTTCAGGTTCGCAGATTGTTGCAAGACACAAAGCAAAGCCCAATTAAGCTTCTGAAGTAAATCTTTCAGTCCTTCCGCCTTATACCTGATCCAAACAAAAACTCTAATATAGATGCACTTATAGTAAAAAGAACCATAAGATCAAAATACTTTCCTTTTATTATACTAATTATAAATAGTGTCATTCCTTCCTCATAAAATAAATCTGTACTTACCCCTTTAAACCTTTGAAATCCATTACTAATATCTTTTAGAAAAACACAAAAAAAACCTAAAAGAAATGAAGATCCAGAATCCTATGTATTAAAATTGCTGCTTTTCTTCACTGAGATGTCTTTAGAGGGGTTAAGCATAAAAGACGAAGAACAGCATCAAAGTTACACTTGGAATAGCGTGGGTAAATGAAGGAACAGATGGAAAATCAAATTCTTGATTTATCTGGAACTGTTTCAAGTTCCAAAACTGACAGCAAGTAGCTGGTCCATCTTTGTGAAACGTATGTGCACAAAGATGACCCTGATTCAACAGGTTTTGTGTATTTCTCACAATTTTTTTATCAATATGTTATTCTTAGAGAGCCAAAATGTATTCATAGGAATGAGAATGTGGATGAAGACGGAGTTTCTACTGTTAAAAGCCTCTGTGCCAAGATATTTCAGAGATGCGGTGTAATGTATCAAGTATAAACCACCTCACCTCAGTGTATTTCCCTCCTACGCTCCCGCCAGCAGGTGGCAGACAATGCACATTTTATACACTGTCCTAAATTTTTTCCCCCCTATTTTCCTTCAACTGAGAACTTTCAAGGTTTCACAATAAATGGAGTCTGACAGTTTTAGTTTATTTTAGTAATAATCACAAGACGATCTTTTCTGCAAATACAATAAATGTTATCCAAGAGTAATTTGGAGCAATCAGTATTGATATTTATACCATGTGTGTTGATTGAAAAGCTCTTGGCTGTAAGAATGGAATATGAATCTATCCAGAGTGTTATGAATATCTTCTAGCATGTGCTCGCGTGGGAGCTATAAAAGTCAGTTTATTATAATTAGTGGAAAAATAGTTTTGTTATAAATTAAAAAGGGAAAAGAAATCAATACTATTACCTTCAGCAGTGCAGCTAGCTTTTCTTAATCTATTCCTTGATGTTCTTCTGTTTATTAGGATACACTGCTCTTTAGCGTCTCAAAGGGTTTTTTTTTTTTTCAATCTGAATGTGATTTTTGGAGTGTGCAAGAAAGACTTTCAAAGGGACAAAATGAACCAAATCAGTAGCAAAGAAGAAAAAAGCAGCTAGTCAGCTAGCTAACACTGTATGTAATATTAAACTTCATGACCTTTCCATTAAAACCATCAAACAAGCGCTGTCCTGTGTAACATGGCCTAATGAACCCAGAGCCCCCTAAGTGGAATACACGTGGTTCTCTTCAGGCCTTGAATAATTAAGGGCTGCATTGTACAGCCATTAGCCAGGCAGTAGAAGCTGGGAAGTGCATCTTTCCTTACAACATGACCTCCTCTCTGCCTTTCACAACTGCCCTTGTCAGATTGTTGGGTGGGCTGCTCCTACTTCCAGCTGAAGTTCTGCTCCTGGTGATATTCTCTCCTAAATGCACCATTAATTTACCATTTTGCATATGCACATCATTTTTGTATGTGTTTCAGAAAGAAAGTTCCTGAATAGACTTTACACTGGTAGACACAGAATGTAGAACTCAATATGTAGATTTATTCACAGAGAAAACTGTGGTTTGAACTGCTATAAAAAGGTACTATAGGTTACCCAGCCTATACGAAAAAAAACCTCAGAAACCTTTGCAGCCAAGAAATTTAAAAGTGATTTAAGAACTCTGCAAGTGGCATGGCACTAATATTCTTCACACACAGAGACACCTTATTAATTAGACAGTGGTTCTTATTGAGAACTATTTTGAGGGCTAGGAAGAGTCAGCAGATCAGATGCATCTGCTTGAACATGTCTGATGAGGAGAAAAGGACTCTTGCGGACTCACACTGTCTGTCTGTAGGAACCAAACTTTTAGAGTGCATAGAAATATTAGTATTTTTTCTGATTCAAACTCTTGCTTGTCTGATAATTCACGTCATGTTTTATCAGCATTCGCAACAAAGTTCTCATCCTATTGCACTGCAAATGGACATATTTTTGTCCCACCTATTAGACAAACATATTAGCATAAAGTGCTATTAAGTTCAATCTTCCAAAGTCAGTGGTTTATTACTTTTCATTAAGAAAGGAGATCAGAAAAACTCTGCTTACATCATTTCATAAGTTTTTCTGCTTCCAGGCTTAGTGACATTTTAAGACATGCAAGCTCTATTTTATTCACAAACAGAAATACTTACTTCCTTGGCAATGACAGGAAATAAAGCAATTAGATAAATCATTTTTTAAGTCAACACTGGTGTCTTAGCATAACTAAAGTTTGGCTCATGAATATACACAATTCTAAAGCATTTGGAAATCTACAGTCCCATGTGAAAATACTAATTTATATTTAAATTGCTAACTGCTTACCCATCCTAACAATATTAATATTAACAGTGTGACATGAACTCTCTGCTGAATTTGAGATGTAGGTCAGTTATGCACAGAGTTGCCAAACTATAGTTGGAAAATATTACTTCATCAAAGAATTAGCCTTGGTACAACAGTGAATAGCAGAGCCACATGTCCTAATATATGTCAGCCTGGCGCCGCTATTGTATGCAGAACTATTTGCATATAAATATATATTTCTGTCACTACTCTGGTTCAGCATCAACACGCGTTCTGATACACACTCCTCCAGCAATACAAATGTGAACAGCACGCTGACTCCTCTGAAGCCTCTCTTCACCCTCAGTTGCAACGTTCATTGTTATTAGCACTTTCCTACATCTTCTTCAACAAGGCACAAAAGGCTGACCTGAGCTTATTAAATATTTGACAGGATATTGCTGCTGTGAGTTAAATCTTACAATTTAAACTTAACAAGTAGTAATGATGAGATTAAAAAGAAAATATCTACCTTTCCAACAAAGGACTAGAAAATAAAATGAAGCAGTGAACTGCTTAATGCATGTAGCTTCTGATTAGCATTAATGCTGCTCCACAGATGTTGAGCTAGCAAATTTCTATATGCTTTCACGGCTCTGCTCTTTTCTTTGTTTCCTTACTGCAGCTGCAGACTGATGGCCCGAAAATGTAAGTTTACTTCACTGTCAGGTTTAAAGTTCTATTAAGCTATGGCTGGAGATTTCATTTTCAGTTTTAACAATAGTCTAGACATATGTGCATCTCAAATAGGGATAAGGAAAGTTCTCTGATGAGCAAGTCAGCTGGCCACGCTTGCTATTGCAGCAAGATAGACATTCACTCTGGTGGGCTTTAAGCTCTGTGGTGGAGCCTCAGACCACTTAATGGAAAGAAAAGTACTTTTAAAGGAAAGTCTGTTTGAACATATACGTGTGTGTAAGTTAAAGTGACAGTAGGAAAAGAAATAGGACCGCTGTGGGTGACGTGCCTAATAAAAAATGACTAGCTATCAATGATCTTCTGCCTTCACTGGTAATTTTTTTCAAGATACAAGGTAAACTGATTCCAACATTACAGGGAACTTCAGTGAGGCCTTGCTTACCTTTCACTGGACATTCAACCATGACATTTGCTCCAATTCTTGCCACGATCGTACCTCCAACAACAGCTGAGAGACTGCTGGCTTCCACATTTGTAACATTTAACTCAGAGGACAAGATGACAGGAATCTCTTTGAAATTGAAGGGATAATCAGTTTTAAAAGCTTTATTTGACTTTTAAATACAGATCCTGTATTTAAATTCATCATGTTTAGAACAGAATTCAGTTTGCAAACCAGCAGCCAAAAATATAGGTGGGATAGATACAAGCAGAGTCAGTTCACACCTGCTGTGGTTTTAGAGCCACAAGGCCATCTTATTGCTACCTGTTAAATCAGGCAGAACTTTGATTGCCATCAAAAGAAACTCTTTCACACTGAAGTGGGGATGGCTGCTTATATATTTTTAAAAAAATTAAAAATGCCTGATTCTGTGGATGCTACAGTCTTACCTGCACGCAATAGCAATGATGTTTCCATATCTAAACCGAAGTCATTAACCACCAGGCATCCATATGTACCAAGTTCCTTTTGAGTAGGATTCTGAATCTGCACTTTTCCAATGGTGTCCAGGATCACCCTGCAGAACATTCAAGGAGAGACAAGGGTTACTACCCTGGGGCAAACCCAGCTGAAACTTCCTTTGAGAGTTACAGATACAGCAGCAAAACTCCTTTTTAGGAGTTCACCATTCTAGACCAGTAACAGTTCTGTCTCTTCTTTGGTGACAAGAGGGGAGCGTTAAGCAACACAATGCTTGGAAAATTCTTCAGCCCTTTGGAGGACAGTGAGTTTGCTACTACAAACCAGAATCCCTCAGGAAAAACAGCATGAATAAATCAGACTACCGCAATTAAAAGTATTAGGCTTGGCAAGAAATCCATCTCTCCAGAGCAAGCCTGGTTTTCAGCAGGGTTGGGGAATTCACAAATGTATGGGCTAATCTGATTTCCAAATTAGTGTAGGTTTGAATTTTTTAATACTATCATCATTAAAGCTGAAGTCTTCCACCAAAACCCCACAGGTGTCTTGAATACCTTGCCTGCCATCAGAGGGGCAGGAGAGGAAAGAGAGCATCACAGGCTGGGGAAGAAGGTGAAAACAGCAGCCTGGACTTTTCCCCCTTGTTACCTCTCTCAGTAGTAAGTTACTTAGGCTCATCATGTCCAAAAAACCCTGTAGCTCTGGCATTCTCCCACATCGACTACACTTACACAAGAGATACACACAAATATTAAAAATACTTATGCCTCAACAAAACAAGCCACCTTATGCATGGCTCAGGTATAGCCTTTTACAAACCCAGCAAATAAACAGCCCATTTACCTCCTCACATTCCTTTTCAGGTGTAATACTCATGCTTTTGCATACACATACATATATATGGAATTGTGTATAAAGAAACCTCACTGTGAAAGAAATAGGAAAGAAACCTACTTTGCCAATGTATCCCTTAAGTGCAAGAATGTCAGCCTGGGCTAAAATGAAGGCAATTTATGAAAGCAGACATTAGGAATCAAACAGATACTCATGAATAAACAAAACACCATCATGTCCAAAAAATGAAAGTATCACTTGCAACAAATTAATGGGAAATTATATGTATGTCACAAAATAAACATAACTGGTGGGAGCTACACGGTTCCAAAAACATTTGCACTTTTAAAAAGGGCTTAGTTTTAGTGTCTTTGCTTTAACTGATAGCAATAGAAGTGTATTTTTCTTGGCAGTGTGGTTAATCAGTTAAGTATGTTGAGAAATGTCCAAAAGCGCCTTTATCATTTCAGAATAGGTTTTTTCATTACTCAAGAGCTAGCTATAATTCCAAGAGGCTCACACAGAAAGTTAATGTTAACATTATCAGGTGAGCTTCTAATTTATCAGCAATGAAGTAAAAGTATTTACTTGGTCTTGAGCAAATATGTGAATATAACACACACTTGCTGTACTTGTTCTTCAGGTATAGTTCTCAAATGTGATGGTAATACAGGTTCTTTATTATTTTGTATTCCACTCTCCTCAACAGAAATATTTGTAAATTCTGAAATGTTGAAAAAAAATCCATAAAAGCTCATTCATTCTTTTTAAATTGAAGTTATGTAGCTACAGTTATACCTAAAGATTTACTGTCTTGAAGGATGGTGATGGTAGCAGTGATATTTTCCCTCCTTAAAATGAGTAAGAATTAAGATTTCTTTTCATCTCTGCAATGGCAGAAGTGTTCCCACTGTATCTGGTATATGAACAAATCCAATAGGCTTCTTAATCTGAGTATATAAATCTTGCCATTTTCTGATGCAGCTGAAATGATTAAGGCAGATCACAAAATACTGTTGCAGGACATCCAAAACACTTCACTTAGCAAAAAACGTCAATCCTCCCACGTAATATAGTGGAAATGGACATACACTGGGATTTTAGTACAGCCAAACAACGTGTCAGACACTCAAAAGAAAAAAAATAAATTACTTAAATAAAAAGATGGAAAGTGCAGTGTTCATGGTTATCTCATTTTTACAACTATGTTTTAATATTGCACAGCAGGGTGGATTTTTACAGTTGATAATGATGTAATAAGTCACTCACAAATAAAAAAGAAGATATTTACTTACTTCTCAGAGGCTTTTAATGTCTCGCCATCTTTTGTCCAAGTATATTTTACTTCACTAATACCAGCTGTTTCACATAGCAGATTGACAGCATGAGTATTCTTGGTCAGAAAAACCGTATTTCCAATTCGTACAGTTACTGTTTTGTTGAAGGAAACTCGAGGGATTTCCTTTTGCCTCATAATAACTGGAACCTTCTGGTCAAACATTAACTTATCAACAGTTTTCATGCTGAAACGTTCAGATTCATTAGGTGATTTGCCTGTGAGTTTTGCAGCAAGTTTCTCATTCTGAGCCCCCTTCCATTTTTCAGTAGTTGGTTGTGGGGGCCTAGATAATTCAGCAACTAATTGATAAATGACCTGGGATGCCAAGTCATCATTGACTTCTCCAGTTTCAATGAGCTGACTCATGTTCCTGATCAGTTCTTCAAACTGCGCAGTGTCCATGCTGTAGGCGCCTTGGAGAATTGCTGCCTCCAGGCGTTTATTCTTGAACTCACAAGAGCTGAAGTCTTCTGCTGAGTTACTCCCAAAGGTTTCAAGATTTCTCAGGGATGGCTGATCATTTACTTGCCTGTCACCCAGATAGAGCTCATTCTTCTTACTCCACATCTGCCACATTTTGCTCATTTTATGCCATTTGGCCCCAAAGCTATTGGCCTCGTTGTGATCCGTGTTACTGGTCTCACTGGCATGTTTCCTAAGATTTGGTGGTTCTATCAATCTGTTGTCAGTACCAATGAGTTTGAGTACAAATGTTTCATGCACAGAGCCTGCAACACAACGGTACACACCAATATCAGTAGCTTCAAGACTATGTATTTTCAGCGAACCTGACTTAGTGATGCCAAGTCTTTTAGAGTTTTGTAAGTGTTGTCCATCTTTCTCCCACCGGATAAGTGACTTCTGGAACCTTCGTACAGGGCACTTAATTACAACAGAAGTTTTTGGAAGTAAGTAGGCTCGGCTTCCTATGGTAAAATTAATGCGCTTCTCTTGTCTTGTTTGAATATAGACTCGGTGAATACTGACAATCTGAGGTCCATGAGCAGAATACTTTTCTGGAAGCTTTGGTTTAATCTCTGAAAGAAAACAAAGTGTTGAAAAGTATCTAATCATTGGCACTCAAGCTTAAAAAATCTGCTTTTCACAGAATGCTTGACAGAGCTTTTCTTGACTTTGTTCAAGTCAGATTGCAACATGCTGAGCTTTTATCTGAGTCACAAAAATGCAAAAATATGAACATGAAACCATAACATTCCCCTGCTCCAGCCAAGAATTCTATTGCTTCTTCCCCAAGTCTCCTAACAATAAAAAGATACAGGCAGCATATACCTCTATGAGGGACACAGATGGTGCACACATACGTAAACATATATTTAGATGTATTGTATAAAATATTAATTTATACTATGTATACGATCCTATTAAGGTTATATTTCCTATTGCTGCTCAGAAAGGCTAGGCATGATGGGAATGGAAAATGTGAATCAAAGAATTTAGTGCAGAATGACCTAAATAGAACAAAACCTATCCAAAAAGTGAGGCTCCCCTTGACTGTTACTCATATTGTTGGCTGGCCATGCTGGTTGCCTGCTTGAGTCAAGCCAAACTGATAGCAACATAGGAGGTGAAAGAAACAGTCAATGAAGACACAGTACATGCAACAAGCAAAGCCACCCTATAATCATGGGCTGAGGGTAATTTCTTTGGGTTGAAAGACAAGTTGCTCACAGTGTTGTGCCAAGAAAGGAGGGAGGGAAGGGAGAAAAGAGAGAAATAAGTCAAAATTTTGAGACGCTGAGTAAAGTAATCAGGTGAATTGACAAAAGCAGACAATAACCGCATAAAGCTTCAGGCAGGCTGGGTATGGAGATACCAGGTATTATGAAGCTCCTCCTGTGCTGTACTGGAGGTGCTGGGATGCTGAAAGGTTTCTAGGATGCTGCCTGAATGAATACCACCACAGGCAGGCTTTTCCAGCAGCGCTGGGTAGGCATGCTGGGGACAACACGAGAATGACTGCAATGTTTCGGATACCACTGTGTTGACTCACTGCTGGCAACTACCGTGCCCTACTTTAATCAGTAGAACTAATCTTACTAAGAAAACACTAGGTAGGTGAGAAACAAAGCGCTGTAGGTGGCGTGGAGCAAGGGCGCACACCCCCTGAGTTCGTTCCATGCAAGATGAAATTGGCCAGCTGGGAAGAGTCGGGAAACACTCTGCGTTGGTGCTAAAAAACAATCCAATTGTGTTTGGTGACCCAGCCTTTTGGTATGTGACAGAGAAAAAACTCAGAGCCTGCAGAATGAGTTGATGAGCCAGGAAATGGACACACAAATCAAAATGCTTCTCAGCATGCTTGAATCTGAAATCATTACTACTATTCCACTTGGTAGGTACATAAATAAAATGACAACTACGCTGATGGCACAAAACTGATATTTGAAAAACTGCATGCGTCGTATATACATATGCTTCAAATATGCTGTGAAGAAATAGGTGAAAAGCTAAATGCTTCAAGCATTCAATAAGTGTGTACACTATATGAACTACACCCTAGAGTGCATTCTTATGCTTATAAAACAAAATGGTTATTTTCAATGTTTTGGGTAATGAGTTCAGACCTGTGGGGATATCATGGTTTCATAATTACACAGCTTTTAAATTGGTATTCGTTATCCAGATACATAGTTCCCTCCACCATTTCACATGGTACAACAAATAAATTGCTTTAGGCACTCAGTTTACTAAAATTATTAGAGTAGCGTCCTGTTTTTAATAAGTTACTGGGCCCCAAATATTTATTTTTAGGGACGTGTTCCAGTATTAAATCTTCCATTTCCAAAATCTACTTACAGACACAGTAAGTGTAACTTCAAACACACAAATTAAAATACTTCAGGCTGTGCTCTGTTTACACTAGTTATTCCAACATGGAATTAAACCCAGTGCATACTTATAAATACGTTAACAAGTCTCATCCATTTCATTTTTTTTTTTAAAAAAGACCACTAACTCTCATTAGCAGTTCAACACTAAAGGGTGTGTATATTTTTACTGGTGAGCAAGGCTAGGAGTGAAACAAAGTTCAGAGTTGTGGATGGCAGGCCATATAAATATATAAGCTCATATAAATACATGAGGCCACATAAGTATGCATTTTCTGGATCCTTAGTATCATCCAATCTTGCAGCTGCTGAGGTGACGGACTGTTTGGGAGAGGTTTTTTTCTACAAGGTAAACCTTGCTTAAGGATTAGATCGTACTGGAGCCATTGGACCTCATTATCACCTGGTACAAATCCATTTGGGTCCATGACCTCTAATGGTCCTCTACAGCTTTAGCTGGGCGTCAGGTCCTGGTGACCTCAAGGCTAGACTGGTGTTATTTCCTATTTCTCAGAGCCCACAGTCAGGAATGTTTCTGATTTAATAGGGCTTATGAAGTAGAAAACCGCTATGATTACTAGTCCCAGGGTAAAAGACTAAGTCTAAAAAGCCTCAGCACTGTCATGAGACAGTAAAAAAGAAGGAGCTCATCTGAGCCGCAGAAGCATAACCTTGAGGAGGCATGTTCAGAAACACTGCTCCCAAGGGCAAGAACCCCTAGCAGCATGCATGCCATGGATCACACTACCCTTCACTGAGTCCACTTCACTCTGTAGGTAGCCGTCTGCCCATCCCGGGGCCATGCTGCGTTCCCACCTTCTATTCACTCCCCCTTCAAGGCAGCCTGAACACATCGGTGCAGGAGGAGGAGATGTCTCCTGCATGTTCCCATCAATCCAAAGCCTGCTGCTGCCACTGCCCTACTCCTTCTGCAAAACCCAGAATGGAACTATGGGCACGGGCATGCCTCATGCCTTCCCTGCTCTCCTGCTGCCTAGGAAAGGGAATTGCCAGGCAAATCCGAGCTGAAAGGGGTCCCTTGCTGCAAACAGTTGTGGAGATGAAGGGCCAGGACAGTTGATTCTCTTTTATGACTTTGATCTGCACCCGTTCAGTACAACTGCATTCCCTCTGCGGTCCGCTGTCCTGCTTTCTTGGCACTGTGGTGGAAGCTGACAATGTAACTTTAATATCAGTCTGTGCTAAGCAATTTGCAAACCAGCTACACTGCCATTCAACTATCCACAATTAATTAAATTCAGATAGATATGCAGCTCAAAATATTTTATTAAACCTTATGCCAAGGACATTCCTGAAAGTCCACAGGGCTTTATTTAAGTGGAGTTTTGAACCTCAGGATTTTGGCATGTTAATCTGAAATGCAGGCCAGGAAAAGAAGTTTCATATTATGTATGAATCAGTAATTATTCTAGTTCTTATTTTGTTTTGTGAATAATTTTTATAGCAAAGCTTCAAAATGTATAAAGTAGCAATTTCTTGACAGCACTATGAATTGGGTCAACATAGGTCTATCTCTGCGATATGTGATCAAAACAAGGCCGTCCTTGAAGGCTTTTGTTTTTTCTCCCCAAGACTAAAAACTCTCTTTTTTTTCCTTTTTTTTCAGCACTCTGCTCCCCAAACCTACAAACTAATGCCTTCCTTTTTGAAGGAAGGAGAGTACAGGTTCAGACTTAAGGAACCTGCATTTAGAACTGCCTGTTCTCAATTACTGTATGTAATTGAACATAAGCTATATCAGTAAGGTATTTCCATCGATGTTATACATATGCAATTAGTGCAACTACCATCAGTATCATAACTTAGTTGTTCCCAAATCGTGCAATTTCTATAGACCGCTTTTTCTGAAAAGATTTTTATATAGGCAGTCATAAAATACTGGATTTTTTTTAAGAACGTCTGTACTGTCATCACTTCCTGCAAAGCTCATGAGACAAGGATTCTCATTTCTACAAAGAAAGATAGAAATTGTACCTAAAGTTATCACTGGCACAGAGTTTCAGGTTTTGAATTCCACCACGCTAAGCAAAATGTCCAGTGTAATGCAAATGTACAGTGAAGAGACAAGCCAGAACTGGATTCTTATCTTTTCTAATGTCCTTTGTAATTTACACTCAATTTATGGATTTTCTCTCCCTTTTTTTTTTTTTTTTCGCAGTTGGGATAACGTAAAGGATAACGGAAAAAGTAGATCAAATGCAGGTAAGTACGAGGGTGAGAGGTATGTACCACTAAAGTGTATTCAAAAACTACTCTGTTAGATCATAACTTTTATTTCTGACTGGAAGAAAAAAATCAAAACCAATCCTGTTATTACTGGTCTAGTAATTATGACACGGTTTATGCCAGATTAGTAACGTTGTGAAAGTATAGGGAGATGAGTGAATTAACCTGTATACAGATTTTTCTTTATAAATAGATCATTCCAAATTAGCAAGAAACTACATGAAGTAACATACTTACTGTTGCAGGCATTCATCTGACAAGACCTTACAAGCAGTGAAGGAGACAGACCACTACACATTGATCCATTTAATGTGACATATTGGCCCTTTGCTGTTAGATTTTGGCAGGCAAGTTTCCTTCTCTGGATTCCAACTCCGCAGCTTACTGAGCACTGTGAAAGGAAGGATGCAGTCAAACTAAACTTGGTGTCCCACACCGCACATGCTAATTTTAAACTATTTTTTTTTCTTCTGAGAGGCAGTGTATACACTCTACTTCATATGAATCTTTGTGTTATCCAGACATTAAACTCTCTCCACTTTTCCAGGCAGTAAGAATATAAGATAGATAATTTGTTCCAGCAAGAAACTCAGGAACCATTAAAATAACATGACAGTATTTCTTTATGTCCAGCCACAGGCAGAACAGAGCAATGAGATCTAGCATCTAAGAGAAACAATTCAGCACGTTCTGAACAGTCTGTGTCAAGTCTCTCAACCCTCTCTCCCAGTCTGTATCGCACGAATCTTTAATTGCAGCTTCCAAATTCACTTTTATAAATCTTTTTTGAACAGGGAGCGGTAGGCAAGCTTGCATTAAATGGGAAAGAAGGAGGACATATTCCAGAATAATGCAAAGGTTTGCTTTTTGGAAGTTGTGCTATGAAATAATTGATAGCTAAACAAGTCTGGTAGAATGCATGCAGTGCGTTACAGCCTGTGCTTCAGCAACTGAAACACAGCTTAGGAAGGGGGATGCAATCAGGCTGGTGTAGGCAGGGATGCACAGCAACTGTTTGCATAGTTTAGACGAGGTACATGCCTTGCAAAACACCTTCAGCTACCCTGTGAATTTATTGCTCTAAAAATCTTATTCACCCAAGCAGAAATCTTTAGAGCTCATGTTGCAACTGAAGGTTTTGGTTCGCCCTCGCTTGGGGCTGCTTACCTTGGACCATTCTCCTACAACTAGCTGAGGAGGACAATCGACTTTTGCACACGGTTTACTAGTTGGCAATTTAGGTTCCTGGCAGGTGTCATCAGAGTGTTTCAGGAAACTTCCATCTGTCAACAGCTGCTTACAGTACACTTTGCGGGTCTGAATCCCTCCTCCACAAGTACGTGAACACTAGGGAGAAGAGAGCATAGCATGTACACACCTGCATGGACATCTGTGCTAACCCATCACACTCATTTTACACAAACACTGTAAGCTCCCCCCCCCCAATTATGCTCTCTTGAAAAATGGCATCTCCTTGTAATTAAAAAGCAAGCAGCAAGTAGAAAGTTCTTCTGTTAAAATGTTCAGCTAATACATTAGAGATGATGAGGCCCTAACTACTAAGTTAAAGTCACACCACCTGAATGCAATTAAGTAGTAGAAATCTTAAAGAAAACATGCATCTTACACGTAGATCTGCCTATGTCTCACATCAGTGAATACACCTGGTGGGAGTTTAGGAAACTTTGTCCTCGAGACAAAAAAAAAAATTGAAGCAATGTCTCCAAAAGCATGTTATTGCATTTGCAGAGCATAGAAATAGAGGTAATGTCTGGAGTAACTGGTATCCAGCCTTCTGAAGTCTTAAAAAGGACTTTCCACCTCATCCTGTGGCTACCCATTGGCACAGTAATTAAAAGTAGTATTTTTGATGCTGGATTCATTTGTTCTAATGAAATCAGTTGAAACACTTACAAATCAAAGTTTAGGAGATACCTTCCATGTTATTCCAGCTAGGGAATCTCAAGTACCTAGCCAGAGGAATACATTTAAAGTATTTCTGTAACCCAGTCATACCTGTTGCCATTCCTCAACATGCCAAACAGGGGGACAATCAATCTGGTTACAAGCTTGTAAAGAATGCGGCTTTTTGTCTTTGCAGTCTTCAGCAGCAACAGCAGATCCTCCCGGCTGCTGGCAGTACACATCCCTTGTCTGTATCCCAACCCCGCACGTAGCCGAGCAGCGTCTCCAGGGGCCGCTTTGCCACCTGTTCCAACAAGACAGCCAAAAGCCCACATTTCACCAATTCACCTGAGATTGTGGAAGGAGCAATCGTACCCAAACAGACCCTAGCAAAAACTAAGTGAAGGCCTAGTTATTGACAGATGGCTAAAACATCCCTTCGGTTTGGCTGTAATGCAAAATTATAAGCTAGATTTATAAACTTGCAGGTAACAAGGAAGCGCAGAAGTTATCAACAATAAAGCAAGAGTCATTTCCAGACAAACTCAACTCCAGCATTTACTTTCAGAATGCTTCTCATAAAAAAATGCAGCCTGTTGGCAACCTGCCGATGTTTGTATTTATAAATGTAAATAGACCTTTCTTACATTTATAAAGCTTCCTTTAAATGTGTATATGTTTTCTATAAAACATCCTGTTCCTGCTAAATTCTTCCCTACATTTTGCAAGAGGAGGTTTCTGCAAACACGTAGAAACAATATGCAAAGGATCAGGGATGTCAGAGATCAAAAGTGGGTAAATAAGACAGCACATGTCAAAATTTCACATATGGTCCTTTCAAGTCACCAAATTAGCTAGGCTCTCTTGGATTTGGACTGGGTTTGTTCTTTTCCCAGGATCTCCAAATAAATGAGAAGCCATAAGAACTATGCGGGGCTACTAAAGCAGCATGAAATTAAAATAACCTTAAATCATAATTTCACTTTTTTTTTCTTTCATTCAGTAAGGATAGAAAATAAATATTCTCTGGTTTTTTGTGAAATTGCCTTAAAATTTTCCTTGTACCACTAGAAGAGTTAAGGCTGTTTTTCCAACTCTGCCAAATATCTACACAGAAGATATTTATTTCAGAAAATGTTCCCTATTTTATTAGTGAGATGTGAAGAGTGGAAAAGGAGTGAACAAGACAAAAAAAAAAAACCCAACCCCAAAACCTTGTTAAAGACAGAAGTAGTGAAATTTCATCCCAAAGCATGACCACAGTCTTGCAATCTGAACCCTTTCTGAGAAAGCCAATGTTTATTTAAGTCCTATTAACCATTTCTTTGCCACAGTTTGATTTCATTATTACAGGGTACCTTGGAGGGCATAGCTTCATATTGCAAGTACGAGTCATTGGTGGTGGTCTCTTGGAATTGTCACACAGTGTTTCATTGGCAGCTTGCTTTGTCTCTACATGTAGACACATTGCAATGGCTTCTTGTGTTCCTGAATTAAAAAGGAAGACACACAGGCAACACTGAAAATGGAAGAGATTTCTGTAAAGCTTACTCTTGAATAAAACTCAGTAAAAAAGCTCCAAACACTGAATGAGATAGCAGGCTTGAAGGTAACATCTCAAGTCAAAAGGAACACAGAGATAGTTTATACATTTAATGCGCAACAGGTATTTGGGAATTACACCTAGCACTTCTTTGATATTTAAAAGACTTGATTTGACATTCTACCTCTCTGAAACCCAACAGAAAATAGGCTTCTCTGTTTATCCACCATCAGAAGCTACATCTGCCTGGTTCTCTCATGGTCCCAAGCCAACTACTGGCTTCATTGCCAAAATCAGGGTAAAAGTGATTCCTTCTCACTTACCTTGACTTTAAGGAGCTAAAGATCTGCAAAAAAATATAATAAAAAAAATGCAGAAAACTTGCAAAACTATAGTCAGGAGAATGGCCGACTAAACATAGAACCTTTCTCATAGGGGCCGAGAGGTGCAATAGTTTTGCTGAAGGCAGCAAATCTGACGCAGCTTAGAGCTTTCCTCACTCATGACCATTCTTGGCACCTTCTGATCTGCAGCTCTTGCTACCTGGATCTTATTACTGAAGCATGAAAGATTACTAATACTCAAATTTCTATGAGTCAAAATGAAACGTAATATAAGTTTGCTTTAGAGCAAGTCAGCTTAGCAAATACAGATTTTGTGAACAGTTTTATTTTAAACCCATGTAATTATCCAATTTTATATATCATATTTTTTAGTACGAAAACCTTGCTCAATTTCAAAGCTCACTTGCATGCACATGAAAGACAAGATGGTTTATGATATACTTGGCAGATCCTGTGTACCTGTGATGTTCTATATAAGCAATGCTAACGATCACAATCCTGTAGAACAAAAAAGCACTAAAATAATAAAATACCTATTTTGTTGCTTCCAGGTAAAAAAGGCCTTTGAAGAGTCACAGTTTAAAGAATTTAAATCCATTTCCTTCCTATCTTTTGCTTATCTCCAGTGATTTTATAAGGATACAAACTTGCTTTCAGCAGCAGGTTATATTTCTTTTCTTATGAACAACTTCTAAGATTTCCAAGGGAGTTGCAATTTAACTAGAAACCTTCACTTCATGGTATCACCTATGATATTATCTCAAAACATCCCCACTGCTGTTACACAAAGGCTACTACAACTATTCCTGCTTCTGTGTCAGCTCTGCATGATGACTGATTTCTTGGGACTGTTGATCATTAGTCATTCTGATTGCAGTAGGCTCGATGAAATATCCTACACTGAAAGTTTCCTCTCCATGCCAGTGGTCCATATTTCTCTCTTTTACAACGCATTCATGAGCACTGCCATTCTTCTCATAAACCCAAACTGTTCCTTCCATCTATAAACAATTCTGATGTAGTCCAGCATATCATAGAATCATAGAATCCTTTAGGTTGGAAAAGTCCAACCGTTAACCTAACCCTGCCATCCCACCACTAAACCATGTCCCTAAGCAGCCGGCCCAGGCCACAATCCCTCTTTGTGACACTTGAACCAGTCCAACTGTTTCAGACACTTCAGCGGAAGAAGACCAGCAGTGATTTTCACAGTAACATAGATTCCAGTTTCTTTCAGGCTCTCTGGTACACCTCTAGATCCCCTCTGGGACTCATTTTCAGTTCAGAAAGACCTTGTTATATAAATGTTTTGACTACACCTACAAAGTGATGAATTTTTAGAGAACAGAAGACCTGACCTTAAATATGATTGACAACCTATTCAGTTCTCTTATATCAAAATATTGATAATTACATTAACACAGAACACACGCATTGAATAAAAAGTGGTTTACTACTTAGCAGGGCTGAGAAAAAACCTCTAAGAGCAAATACCGCTACTATAAAACAGACATTAAAATGCCCCCAAAAAAGACAAACCAGTAAATAAACATGGTTTCTCGAAGGCTACTATTTTATTCCAGACTGACAACCAAGGGAATCAAACACTTTTTGTCCAGTTGTGTTTAACAGGAGCAGCTTCCCTGTCCCCTTACATAGGAAACATGCATCTGACTGCCTATAGGAGAGAAATAAAGATTTAGAAATTGTGTTCTGGCAGAAAGAGAATGACATTACCAGACAAGCAATCAAGCACTTATCAAGCATCCGTACAATCTCTATTCTAGGTCAAAATCTATCCTATGCTACCAACCTTCAGTTTTGCTGACCTCACTGTGTCCCTGTGGGAAAACCACACAGAGGTGATGCTGCTCTGGAACAGGTTGCGATAAAGTAATATCTTAATATCTCACACAACAGAGGGGAATGAAATGAGATTCCTTTCAGACCATCTAAATCAGCAATAATCCCATGGGAAATGTTTATCTCAGTGTTGTAAAAACTGAATTGGCCAGCCAAATGAACCAAAGGCATGTCATACCAGGTGACGGTTTTTGACTGCAGCTTGCCACCTGGGGTTCATTAAATCACTTCTGCCTTGCAGCATGACCTACCTAGCTTTAATTGCATTACCAGAAGCAAATGTCGATATGCCATGTATCTTTCATTTGACATAACTACAGGGCACACACTGCAGTAGCGATTCCTCCCCACAGGGGCCTTACTGAAAGAAAAGCAGCACCCTGTTTTGATGCCATAAGTACAAAACAGATATTAAAGAGCTGTTAAAAACATGCCGCACACCCCCTTCCCGTTCCCATGGTTCTCAGTTCAAGAACTCTATTCAATAAATAACTACACTTAATCGATGCAGCATTTGCTTGACCTTAACTGTCAAAATGTCTTGACAATTAATCAGATTTCTCACCCCAACCTATAATATTACATTATATTGGAACTTCAATCACTGATATATTTCTTATTCTATGTCGATTGGAAAATGGAAAAATCTGTTATTCAAACAAGCAAAGTTTTATATGTATGACTTTCTTGGCTTATAATATAAACATAGTAGATAATTTAACTAAAACATTATGTATGCATCAGGGACCATTAAGTATTTTTACAGTAATCTGATGCACTATTGTAGTAATTATCCTAGTATTCAGTGAAATAGAATATTTTCTATTTTAACCCAGCATTCAAACCACATACATTTACATTCTTTTACAAGCTTTTCTGTGCAGTGAAATACACAGCACATGAAGCTGTGTTAGAAGATCAGAATGCCTGAAAAAAGCCCAGACTTCGTGTTTCTGCCATTTTTAGAGTACAAAGAAAATGGGTTTGGACAGTCACTGTGCAAATGGTAAGAGAATGGTTCTGTTCTCTGCACCTGGAAGAGGAAGGGCAGTCATTTATTTCTATCAGATAGTCTCAGTCTGGAGACTGCCTAAAAATATGTACTATCAGCTGAAAATAACTCAGAAGAAATGCCAAGTCCTACATATGCTTGAGCCTCTCTGTAGATCTACTGAAACTGGTAATGTTGTTTATACTTCTGTGAAAGAGTAAACAGTTAGTGAAACTAGTCCTAGGAGTAACCAGTTACCAAATTGCCTACACAGTATTGCAAACGCTCTCAACTTTATATGTGAGCCTCAGAACGGTCACTGTTTTTCTTAAGAGCCCTTAAATTTGGCTAGAATCCATTGATTTTCTAAGAATCTCGGGTTTCTTATACATAAAATAGTAAACTTTTAGCCATTATGGTCCAGACAAAAGCCTGAAAACACAACTTGACTGCACCCTAAAGCTTCCAAAGCCACAGACTGTAGAAGAAACAACAGGAACTGTATTTATTGTTGAATCTCATGATTTTTAAGCCAAAGTAATGACTTGGAGGGGCCTGAATCATAATTTTTGAAGCATGCTGAATAAATAATAATAATTACACTGAAATACCAAAATCTGCCTCTTGCAGGTAAAGGTATTTTTAAACAGGGACCCAGAAAACGTTCAGTTATTTTTTTAAATGGAAAAAATCCCTTTAAAATATTGTAGAGTAGTTAAATTATTGAAAAGACTAAAGAAATACTACAGATTACAAGAAAAACATTTCTTATCCTCAGGCATACTCTTTATTCTGATAACAACTGTTACTTTTTACTGACAATATTACAAGAATTAAACTTCTTATGTTGGGGGCTCTTGCATCAGGGCTAAAGTTCTTCAGATTAAAAAAAAACCCAATGAACCCCAAAGGAAAAAAATAACCAAAACCACTACATTCTGGGAAAATGAGGGCAAATCATGAGATCCCCAAGCTCACAGGTGGCTAATTTTCAGTTTGGGATTTCTTCAGTCACTGAAGACAAAGAGATCTTTAGCTTTCAGGATGGCTACAGAGTTTCCTATGGAAGTTAAAGGTGACGCTTACCTCTATTAGCCTGGACAACTTTTGTCTGCACTCGTGGAAAGATTGATGAAAGTAGTATGAATTATGCTAACAGGCACAACACAACATAGCAGTCCTCAAAAGCAGAAAGTTTTATGGCACCCAATATGCTGCATGACAAGCCACACAGATGTGGTGCAGAAAGCACACAGAATGACCGAAGATGTGTGTTACTAATGCTCTAGAACCTGCCGAATATGATGAACTGGAAGGTAAAGATGATGTTTGGTGATGCCTTGCAGATCGTTCTCTCTCTGTAATTCTAATACCTCAATAACAATGTTTCCATCTTCATTTTTAACTCTGCTTTGGAGAGAGACCATAGGAGAGTTTGAATTAAAAGTATAGTCTATATGAGGATTTAAAAAAAAAGTTGCAAGTGACAAGCACTGAAACAGAGATTCAGACCTTGCTCGAACAGTGGATATAAAGCTTCCAGCCTACTTAGACCCTGCAGACTTTTCCCTCATTCAGAGAGAGTCAAGCACTAAGAAATGGGGGTAGGTGGTTCCGAGGATACAGAAATCCACAGGAATTTATTTTAATAGCCACTGCTAGGTACATACATACTGGAGAAAAAGTACCTAATATAATTTACATTACACTGGGATATTCCAAACTCAGACAACATTTATTTCTTGTAACCAAGAGTTCATCTAATTGAAATGAGATTTGAACATAAAACTTAGCAGAAATGGATCAGCTCCTTTGAACTACACAATGGAAAAATAGTAGACAGTGAGATCATTAGTTAGTACATTGCAATAAGTTGGAAACAGAAGAGATGTCTGGTTCCCTTAAAACTATTTATCGGCAGGTAATTTCTGGTCTGTTTGAAAGCCTTTGCCAAGGCAGCAAGAAGACCAGAACTGATAGAAGGAAAAAAATCACTGCTACATAACTAGTATAACAGTACAGGGACTTCTGAAGCCATTCATTGATAAAATATCCTGACAACTTCCCACATTTCCCAGGAGCATCACATAAGAAAAATGTCTAGACATAGTACCAGTGATACCACAGAAGTCTCAAGAACACAACCAGATATTTTCTTTCAAACATCTTTAAATGGATTATTTCTATTGCGTATCAAACAGATGGTTAGATTACTATGAACACCAATAGGACAATGCTGGGTCAGGCAACCTTACAAATTCATGAAAGGGCCACAAGTCAACAACAGAATTCACACTCTGCTCCCTCAGGAACAAAATTAAGTTGAACGTGGGATTCTGCTCATCAGTCATTTTGAAATTCCTTTGTGCCAGCAAATGAAACTAATGTCTTCAGTACAGGCTCCTTAAATGACTATCAGCTTGCACTCCAAGTGCAAGTTTTTATGTGAACTTTTTTGCATGAACAAACTCACATGTGAAGATGCAGGCAATGCAAACATGCTCATGTGCAAGAACGGGCAAAGCCTAGAGATTATTTCAGTGTAGATGTCTGCTGATGTCCTCAAAATTCAAAAGCTTTGGAGTTTTAGAATACCTCTGACAAAGATATTGGCTAAAAAGCACTAGCAAAGTGGATTTAAGAAGGTAATGGAATGATTGAACTTTACAAAAATAAGTTGAGATATGAAAAAGAGAACTACAAATTCAGTAGTAATTAAAACATTGCTTCTGCTTTAGAGTACAATTTCCTTATTTCTAAAAGAATTCCCTCATTAAAATAAAGAAACAGACCGTCAAAATAAAGAAACAGACACACTCTGTCATAATAGCTGTCACTGCTGGGTGACTTTTACACATACATACTTGGACTATAGCCTCTTCTGCCTTGCCAGTCAAAATGCCCACTGAAGTTAGCAGAGGGAATGGGACGCATCAGCTTTTGTAATCACAAGTGCTGTTATGCCTATGGATCAACCCCACCAGTAAACAGCAGTAGTACGTGATAAAGGAGGCACTTATCAGGCACTTACCATCCTCCGACAGTGTTCTAGGGCATCCCTCCCAACTTGTGTCTTCATGGTTTGAACTGGTGAATAGTACAAAGGAGGCTGCTTTCCGTGAGCTCTAGACTGGCTCTCTGCTTCCAATTGTTTCTCTGCTCCCCTTTTTTACATTTTTTATTTCTTCTATGGGTACAACTGTCTTCACTTCCCACTGATGTCATCAGTCCTGTCATATATAGGTGTGTTCACAATTCCACTGCCTCCACTTAACACTTCATAACTCACTTGTGTTCAGTCCCAAAGTACAGTATGTAGTAGCAACACCAGCAGCCTTGTCTAACATGTACTTAGGACGACAGGGAGATTCGATTACATCCAAAAAGGAATGTGCCTAACTACTTGCAGACAGATGTATGGCACAGAGTTCCTATAGAGTGATATACTGTACCAAGACCTGAGCAAACTCCTGTTTGACCTTCATGCTGGTCAGACTGAAAGCGAGTCTCCCTAATTACAACCTTGTATCCCTACTGTACTGCAGAAAATGGCAGCATTTTGGAAGATAAAGAATAATTAACATCGGAATTTTAACTCCAAAACTGTACACTTTCAGTTCCTAGAAAAAGAAAGGTCATCTAAATGTGCCCATCACTGATACATTAAACATGCTGGTACCACCAACTGCCTGGCAGCTGAGACTCCTGGAGCAACAAGGTTGAAGCAAGCTGCTGTATCAACCACTTCTTGCACCTTACTTAACCAAATAAGGCTGGTGTTTGAACACAGGATATAAAGAAAACAAAGTCGTTTGAAATACTCTATGGATAACCTAAAAGTAAGTTAAAACTTGAAGCTGCATGTTTTCCTACAGATCAATGTAGCTAATTTAGGGTAACACTAACAGAAGACCCAACAATGTCAAACAAATAAATAAAGGTACCTCCAAGACATGTGGCTGAACAAGAAGTAAAACCAATGTATTCCCAGTCGTAAATCACATTGCCATCTTCAGCATGTGAAAATTCTGGCGTGTAGGGGACAGGATCACTGTCACAGGATGCCTGGTGACAGACTCGTTCTGTCGCTGGCTTCACATCTTCACATTCCTCCTCAGGCAGTTCAACTTCAGTCTGAGTAAATGCGAGAAGAATCCGGCACTTCACGTCTCGCACCTGTATGCCATTACCGCACGTGGCACTGCATGGAGACCAGGGTTCAGGAATAAACCTGCAAATAATCATAGCGCAATAGAAACACTGTGATTTTACTCTGTGTAATTGTGTCTGTGTGCACACAGTTAAAACGTAGCTAAAACACACAAATGTATGTCTATACACAGAGCAGACAATACATAATACTACTTGATGCTTAAATAGAATGACTTGATGCTTAAATAGAATGCATAATCAAGTGTCTTACATCTTACACTTGCTTCCCATCCCAGATCATTTCTCAAATTTCACAAAAGAAAAGATGCAGGAAAAGAGGAGAAAGAATCATGAGGAACAGGGAGAGCGGTATTCTTTTTTGGGGAAAAAGGACATCACCTAAATCGTTTCTCAAACTCCTTCAGTGGAAAAAAAGGAGAAATTCCATGAAGACATAACTATACAATATAAAATAGCTCCCCAGGTACGCAGACTTAAGCATATGCCAAAAATACATTTGCACTCTGCTCAAATCTGAGAAAGGCCATCACCTTATGTCATACAAATAATCGGCAACCAGACAGAAGAAAAGCACTTTTTAAATCTAGCTATCTCCAATGCACTCCACCGCAGGCTGCTGTTCAGATTTAATCTTGTAAGAAGCCTCTCATCTTCAGTAAAGAGGTCTAACTGGCTCAGTCTATAATCCATCATTTTTATTAGAAAGCATTTATGCTCCTGATGAACTATAGTAAAATCCTATTTTACAGGTCATGAATTTACTGAATAAAAGGAGGTTTTAGTCTATAATATTCTCTGACTTCAAGGGTCACATCAATATCTGACAGTAATTTTCAAAATGTCACTAGAGCTAAGGGGCTGAATTTCATTAATAAAGCCATCCTGAGTGGCTCTGAGGTACAATTTATGAGAAATCAAATACAGAGTTTCATAGGATATTTTTTCAAAATGTGCATTCACTCTTTTTTATATGTCCAAATGCAGATGGTGATCAAAACACAAATGGGAGATATAGGAGCATATATTTGACCAATGCTAAAAGCATATTCAGAAGGAAAAATCCAAATTAGGATTCAAAGATTTTCTCCTTAACTTTTATTAAGAGTTATCTTTCTCTTTACTGCAGGAAAGCTGTCTTTAACAAATACAAGAACAGTTTTGTAAGACAAAAATCAGTATTTACACTCTACATACACAGTAAGCATAGAAAAATGTCAACACAGTGTGGTTGATTCTGTGGACAGTTTATCATCTTGAGCCAGTAGCTTCTTGCCAATATATACAGAGGAAGACTCAAATAGGAGAAAGGAGAACAGATGAGGGGGTAACCCATAAGGATACTCTAACTCAGTCCTTGCGGTAGTCACTCAAGCTGTGTTTGGGATAGACCCCAAGGCAGGCCGTCTCCTGTGGAAAAGACTATTCCCACTTCCAATGAAGGTTACAAGGTAACTGGTTATTCTTTAAGGAGGTGTTAGTGAAATACGTTTACAACTCTAATATGAAGATAAATAAAGATGTCAAAGCCTGTCACTTCAAAGTTTCCTTGAACAGAGCCTCAAAATTTTAGTTTGAGCTCACTGGTCCTTGACAGATGTCAGTAAAGGGGACAGCATCCCAGCTCTTCCTGAAACCAAGGAAAACGGCAAGCGCACATCACTTAGTAAGTCTGACTACCTCTGAAGTAGATGACCAGATTGATTTTCATTGGAAGAGTATTATCAAAATGGTGGATGGTTGTGTCCTACAGTGATAAAAGCTGAGTAAATGCCATACTGGTGCAACCCTATGGCCCATCAAGTCCAACAGCACAGCTGGCAGGGGTCAATGTCCAGGTGCTTTTGATAACAAATTCTACCTGAACATCTGTGGGGAAAGCTGCAAAGGAAGGCCCTCTCTTACCCCAGCAGGTAAAATCAGCTTAGCCCTGAAACATCAGACCTCACAGTCTTTTCAAATACAGCCATGCAAACTACCTAGGGCAGCCATAGCAAAATCAGCCTCATCCAACAAAATGGTTAAGCATGTGCCTAACTTCAAGCATATTAACAGCCCTTTGAAGCCAATAGGACTATAATGTGTTCAGAGTTAAACTTGTGTTTAAGTGCTTTATTGGACGAAGGCCATTGTGCACAGGCTTAACAAAATTATGACTTTCCTCCTGTGTAAAGAAAGTGTAAGTCCATTTGTAGTTATGTATCTAACTGGAAAAATAAAATTGATGGACATTTATAGTTGAAAAGAGTTGGTTGGTGTTCTGTCCACACCTAACAGTTTACAGTCTGAAAGTAAATAACTTTTTTTGGTAAAAGTATGACAGCAGCATACCAGAAATTAGTGTTAATTTTGTATACTGTTATTTGAGTGCATTAAAACATTCCAGAAATAATGTATGATGCATTCTTTCGAAATCCCATATAAGTGAAAGGAAATTTTGAACCACAGCAATCCTTTCATTCAGCAACTGATTGATTTATAAAGAAACTCAGAAAATTCTAAGCATTTTTTCTTTGACTTAAAGAAAGCCTATATTATAATTGGGGTTTTCCTGTTGAATATTAGTGTCTGGTATTTTTCAGTGAAGTGCAAGATAACAAAACCCCACCCAAAATACTTTTTGTTCTACCTTGGCATTTTGCTAAACCAGTCACATGACATTTAGCTATTAAAATCCTAAATTATAGAACTTTTCAAAGGGTGACCACGCTATAGTCACACTTTAAGTACCTTCAACAGAAGTCAATGGAGACTGCCAATACAAAATTGGAGCAAGGAACTGACTGGGCAGTGACAGGGCTCCAGAGCTTGGCACTGCATTTGAATTTTTAATTCAGGCAGATGACTTTATTTTTTAACATATGCACAACCAAGCCTGTGACTGGTCATTAAAGCAAACTCCATCAACCTCAGAAGTGATATATCTTCTACTCAGTGGCATTCACAGCACACACATGGCAATGTTTTGGACACAATTCTTCCCCAAAGCAAATTCACGCTGCCTTTGACAGGCATACACGCAGAGCGAACTTGGGTCAGGATTAAGAAGCATCAAAGCACTTGCATTATGATGCCTTGGAGATCATCAGGAATTTATAATGGAACAGATAGGATGGTGGTAACTCCGAAAATTTTATGAGATCTTTAAGTTTGTAGATGAAACTCCTCTTCTGATTGAAAAAAAGGAAAAGAAGGGAAAAATGCAAATCTGAGCAGGCACAACTTTTCACAATCAGCCTTTTTGTACAGTCGTTCTTCCCAGTGCAACCGGGAAATTTAATGCTCCTATAATCACCTACACAGGTGTAAATGATGTATACACTACAGATGCAGTGGAGAATATGTCCATGCTGCAGTGTTATCGGGCTAACGCTAATGGAAATGTGCATTCACCTGGCACACTCTGAAAAAGCCAGAGTAGGATGACCTGGAAAATGAAGCAGTGACCTTGACTACCGATGATAAAATTGGGACAGAACAGCCCAACCCGATCAAATCAAATCTGAACTGAAACTTAATTCAGCGCAGCCTTCTGCAGCTTTCTAAAGACTTGGAGAACATGGTGTCTCCTAATGTTTTTTTATTATTATTATTTTCCTCATGCCTGCAGTTCTTGCTTTCAGTTAAGACAGGAAATGCCTAAATCCTGAAAAAAAAAAAAAGGCTGCTCTTGTGATATTTCCAGTCCAAGCCTACTGCGCCAAGGGGCCTGAATAAAAGTTTGCAGAAGCATCTAAAATGTTGGCTGCTTACTGGGGCAGAACTTCCACAACACTGGCACCCTACCCCTCCCCAAAACACCACCCTTGCCTGCTCTAAGCAGAGTTGCACTGCCAGGTTTTATCAACCTCACGTGTAATGCGTTGGACAAAATCACCAGCCCATTTTCAGAGAAGCAGCTATGAAAAGTGTGTAATTCTCTACCACCAAAGGTATGATAGGGACATTTCTGTGACAATGACTCAAACACAACGAGCAGCAACCTGTGTGAGACACCCCACATTTCACATTCAGCAAGTGCTAGTCCACAGACCTAGTGATTACTTTTTAGCTCAGATTGCTTTTGAAAAAATATATCAGCTTTTGAAAGAATTTTAGTTTTGTCCTAAGCCATGACAGGCAAAGCCAGGTGAGGTGTCTATTTCTTTAACAAATGATTAATAAAAAGGATGCAAAAACCTTGCTGGAGCTTCTCTGCGAATCCCACTGTAACTAAGAAGGCTCGAGGGAAGAACGTTTAAAATAATGATTGGTATCAACTGTCATCACATTCCACAACTAAAAACTAAAAAGGTCAGACCTACATTTTTCTTGGCCTCACTTTAAGGGCAGTCATTTTTTATTTTGCTAATAATAAAAAAAGAAGCTTTTGAATGTTCCCCCTCTATGTAAATTCAGGACACCAGCCGTGGTAGACCACAGCGGCAGAAGTATTAATCTTCCACAAGCTACTTTTGGCATATCCATCATTTGTGGGTTCTAAAACACAGCTGCATTTATTCATTATCAACTAAAATATCACACAAAAGCATAGAAAGACAGTTGTAATAAAAGGATGGACTAGAAGTTGAGACTTCATATTGCGGTTCAAGTTTGGATGACAAGAGAATAACTAAAATCAAAAGTGATGGCATTTTACCAAGGAAATCATAAGGCTCCTGCTAGGCAGAGGTGGGCTATGAGTTATCACTGTGCCATGTGTAAATTACAGAAAACAAAGTTAAACAGATCCAAACCAGAGAGGAATCTTCTTGTAATTAACTCTGGGAGAAGTAACAACCTATTGTTACAATTTCTTTTTAAGTCCTAAAGCCTGACCCAAAAATCTCACCCCACCTAGAAGACAGGAGCAGTTGGGGCATGAGACTTAAAGCAGCTGGTGAGAAATTGCTCTGCAAACTACTGTCCACAGGACTAACAGGCAATCTGCAAAAAGGGATGAAGTCAGGGAGCAGTTATTTCTCATTGCTCCTCACCTGCCAGCTTCCTCAGAAGAATAGACCAAGAGCAGGTGGCAGCAGAAGACAGGTAAAAATAAACTGAAGTGGAATCTGAGTGCAGCATTACAGCTGGGTCCCAGGAGAGCCCAGAGTACCCAGACTAAGAAAGCACAGTGCCTCAGCAACACCTCCCTAAAGAGAAGAGTCACCAGCAAGAAGTGGCTGAAGAAACCTTTTAGACTTAGGTGAAGATGCTTCTGCAAAATGTGTAGGAAAGAGTCTTAGGACAGGATTAGGATCATGAATGAAAGACGAAGAAAATACAGGTTTCCAGAGTAAGTGAAGATGAAAAAAAAATCCAGGAAACTGCAAAACTGCACAGCTGTGACAGGAGATGCACTGAGAACTCAAACACGTGGCTGCATTCACACTGTGAGGCCGCAGCAGAATACATCGGTCATGTCCAGGAAGGCATGAATAAAAGCTTTCTTTGTAAGGACAAGGTACAAGGGAACCCATTACAAGGTTTCCAGCTCAGGTCTATTATATTCTAAATAGACTCTGAACTAGCATGCTGTGTTCCTGCCAGTCCTCCCTGCTTGTTCTGTCAGACTGCTGCTGAAAAATCCTAAAAACCTTGTGACTACATGAGCTCATGGTTGCCACAGCATGATTCTGTAATGCTAGAGATCACGTTCTTTATAGCTTCGTGCTGAATCCTCTCTAGCGATGGCCTCACATACCTTCATTCTGATATGCTGACATTCAACAGGCACAGTTAATTGCATCACCCCCTTCGACAATCACAGTTTATTTTTATACCTTTGCTACTACCCTGCCTGAATTCAAGGCCACCAATTTGGAGAGTGAAATAACTGCTTACAGTAGGTTGACACTTGACTTGAGAGGCTAGAGCAGTGAAAAGTTTAAAGCACAGTCACCATAACTATGCAAACACCTGTTTGGCAAGACATTTCTTCTGTGAGTCAGTGCAGGTGTAAAGATTTTATTACTCATGATCACACCTGTTGGTGCATGTGTGCCAAAAATCAGGAATAGCTAGATGGAGGAAGAAAAATAAGAAGTTATGGGGCACACTCTGCTCTAAGAGCGGTATAAATCTGAAGTTACTTCAGTAAACTCATCTAAATTATTTTAAACTAAAATTACTACAAATAAGTGCAGAATTTGGCTAAGCACAACAGGATACTGTTCAAAATCTCTCATGAAAACCTTACAGAAAGTTACTACTTTCTAGAAAGCTATATACTATATATTGAATATATTAGCTACACATATGCATGAAACGTACACAGGGGATACAAGCAATTGTGAGATGCCCTAACATACAAGGGACCGGAACAAGTGAAGCTGGATTTAAGTTATGCTTTCATCCCCAGGACTTAAACATTGTGAGGCTTACCCCCATCAGCTTTTAAGGGGACTCACAAAATCCAGATGTTTTTCACACACACACGTGTAAAATATCACAACTTATCCCCATAGATTCAGCTAAGCTCAGAGATCAGCAGATTTTTCTCACTTTCTTTATGCGTTGGTCTCAGCCCCCAAGGAAATCCTGGCAACCCTACAAAGTACCTCTTAATTTTTAATACAACCACTACATTCTTGAGGTAATGGCAACAACTGGGATAAAACTGAATTTATTTAATTTACACCTGCTGAAATGCTTCCACATGCATTTATTACAGCTTAATTAGGCTAAATTAAGATCTCTTTGCATTGCTTGAATGATATAGGAACACTATAACAGAGTAGCTCTGTGTCATCCAGAACAGGAGCTCCAGAAGCAAAGCTATTGAGATATAAAATTAGGAACAGCTCACAACACAACTCATCTCCCAAGGAGGGCCAACTGTCAAAGCAAACCGCATAGCAACAGTCATTCCAGATGATCTGCAAAATATGCCGGAAATGTTTCTCCACTGTAAAAGACAATGTACTTACGTTGGCTCTTCTGAGACTGTTCTGGTCTCTTCTATTTCATGTGCCTGTTTAAACCATGGCAATTTTGCTTCCACGGGACTTTTTTCTGATAGAGAAAAAAACCACCATTCAGTAATTCCTCCAAAATCAAAGCAATATGTAGATGTTAACATTATTCACCTTAGCACTTTACACTTTACATTGTGTATTGGTCTAATGCTTTTGAATAAAGATATACTGGATAATAAAACATAATTTACTAGAAAATTTCTTCATGATGTTTGAGCTCCATTCTGACATCCCTTTTTACTGAGAGGGTACCAGTAATCCAATTTCCATTCCTGTTTAATCTTTTACTTCCTTCCCACATCTTCCCCAAATGCAGGCAATTTCAAGTACATAGTAGCTTATATCTCAGTGCAAGGCTTATCGTCATCGCTTAAGCTTGTAGCTGAAAAAGAAGCCAGAGCATAGCAAACATGCATCGCTCTCCAGATAAATTGGCTTCATTAGAAAATTTTCATACTAAATGTTTTTTTGCTGAGCTAGCCAGCTTTCCCAAAATTGGAAATTAATTAAAAAAAACAACACTAGCTTCTTTTATCTGTCTATACATCCTACACTTCTGTGATGGTTTTTCTCAGAGTAAAGTAAGCCAACTGAGGATCTGTGCTTCCAAACTTAAGTAAAACCCTAGAAGAAGGTTCTTAAAATTTCAGTGCTAGTTTCTACTTCATGGTTTAACCCCGAATAGTTTTCTGTTTGAAGAATTCTCTGGAGTCTGAAAACATACTGAAGAGAAACATAGGGTTGTCTACCCAGAGAGCTTTCACTTGTTCTATGTAAATCTTTATGGTGAGTTGTGAAGGTCTGAAATACAGCCTTTCACATAAAAATTGAAGGAATGGGAGTAGCACCCACTAATATTTTCTGGGCCCAGAGGGACAGAAATGAGCATGGGACAAGATATACTTGTTTCCCCTCTCATCTTTGTTTTTTCTTTTAACCTTCCCACCTACTGTTTTAAACCTTACCAACTATTTTAGAGAATATTTGTCAATTTACATCAATGTCACAGACCTTTTAAATATGCAGAAATGGAGAAGAGAGAAAGGAACAAGTTTGATTATAACTTAATGAACTGATGGGGCCCAGTGAGAATGTTGACACATTTAATGAGATGCAAACAAACAAGATCCCAGGTGATACATGTGGAATATCATTCCCATTTCAAGTATTATTGAACAACTCCTCCTCCACATGTTGAACACTTTAATTCTGGTTTTTTCCAATTTGACCAGGCTGTATAGATTTTGTTAGCATGTTCACCTCATGACAGTCTGGCCACATTATCAGCAAAAAATATCAGCAGGGCACTTTTCCTAGCACCAATAATTAAAACACTTGTTTCTGCCAAGACTGAAATAAGTCCTAGTAAATTCCAGCTTCTGGCATTTCTGAAAAAGGTTACCAGGGGCTTTTAATTCTCTTAACAAAAATGTAAAACAATAACAGACCCAGACAAAATTCCAGTTACCTTTTGGCTTGTAACATGGTATTGGCACGATGCACTCTTCTTTTATGTGTAGTTTAAGTTGTGGATTACAGCCACCGACATGCTGCCCACGGTGGTCGATACACAGCACTACTCGGTAACGCAAGCCTCGGCCACAGGTCACTGTGCACTGCAGGAGACAATGCAACCATCTCATGCTGTTTCTTTTTTATTATATTTACAAATACTGTTAAAAAGCAAGTTAGAAGTGCTGATGATGTGTTCACTAAAGTTTTTCCACAATCAGTCAGATAACAGAGACATATGAATTTGTCCCTGCATTGGTAGGTGAATAAAGAAGAGGTTGATGCTGGAAAAAATGTCTAAGTTTTGGGAACGTAAGTGATTTCTTGGGGTTCTGTGAAGCTTATCTGATTGGCAACAGCCTGAAACAGAGGTGGCTACATACTGAGAATATGCTCTCTCACAGTGGTCATTTTCAGTTAAAGCTGGGTCAGACGTGCTGCAAGAACAGTTTCTTCACTATATGTCAGTGATGTCATTTGGATGAACTACGGAATTATAGAAGTGTTGAGCTATCTGACTGTATCAGATAACTACAGCCAAGATAAGTTGGCTTTATATTCTTGTTACTATAATGAAAGGTAAGAATGCTGGAAAATCACCCTTGCAGACATGTCAGCCCCTAGACAGACATGCCTTTAGCTATTATATGCGGTGAAATATTACATTTATCAAGAACTGAGACACAAACGACCTGATTGCAGAGAGGCCTGACCTCTGGCTCTAATTTCTCCCCCATGTAAAGCAGGAATTCAACAGGCATAAATAATTCTATATGCATTTTTCTCCACACAGACATGTTAACATTTTGATTATCAGGCCAAATTACTTAGCACAGACTTCTCCGAGTTAATACTATGAAATATGCTTGCAGGGCTATATTTTTCTAATAGCCCTCTGCTCACAAATACATGGTAACACAAGACTAGAGGCTTTCTTTAGAAAACAAGAATAAAGGTCCAAATTACTTTTCTACTTACTTGAGACCATTCCATTGCCACCCATTTAGGACAATCAAACAGATTGCAGGTTTGAATGACTTTGGGTTTAGGGGCATACATGCATTTCCATTCTTCCACTTGCAGTATCTCTCCATGAATGGTCTCCTCTACACACACAAAACTTCTCCTCTGAATACCACCTCCACAGGAAACAGAACATGCAGTCCAAGGGTTATGTTCCCACCTGGAAAAAGAACTCACTTATATTAAAAATAAGGCTACCTTTTATTCCACTAGCATCTATTAAAAGCACAAAACACTGAATCCAACCTTAGTGTGATTAAAACCCACTGATGGTTTGATTGCTGGATTCTTACCACACACTGACTATAAATACATTGGATTACAGAGCTACCTTGCATTATTCCAGGCTTAAATTCATGTGCAAAATGAGAAGAAAAATAGAACTATAAATTACTACAACTGAAAATCTTATTCTCATACATAACATGAGTTAAAGACCCTAAATGTACTAAGCTCTATTACTGGAATGATTTTACTTGCAAATAGTCTAAATCATCTAAATAGAATATTTTTCACAGTCTATTTATGCAGCCACATGTACGCTTAGAACTATTGTCAGAGACCGAAAAGCATATGTACTTGAGATTATATGAAGTCCAAAGACAGATCTAGCTCTGCTGACCGAGGCATGTTATCACCCACAGTTGCTCATTGCTGCCCGCATAATGCAGACTGCCCTTAAAAAAATCTGTTAATGAAAGAATTTTTATGGGAACTCTAATACTTGCTTTGGATAAACCCAGCCATTTCATTTCAAACTCTCTTCATCCATAAGGACTGTGAACAAATTAAATTGCAACAGGTACCATTTGGCTGGTCATCACTGCAGTTCTGCAAGACTGTTCCACCCTCATAAAAATGCTGTTGAATGACTTTGTATTCACATTTTCTAACTTGCTTCAAGCAAAAGGCAGCTGCTCATCCATTTCAGCTGCTTTGGCTAACCTAGCTGATTTCTCCTGTAGCAGGGCAATGCACAGATTAAAGAAAACTCACGCAGTCCTGTCAACCAGCAGAGCTGTGAGGCAGTAGCCTCCAACAGAGGGATGACAAACAACTTCCAGGAGGGGATGTCTTCAAAATGGACATCTATCCACGAGCTTAGGTCTAACTACAATAAAGATGGAAATTACTGTGCCATCTGAAGCAAGAATTACATGGAGGTTTTTAGGTTACAGACTCCATTTTGTTTATCTCTTGGTCTTAGCATGAATGTACATTTAAACAATCACTTCTCAACATAACCTGACTTCAGGAATGTCCTGCTCCTGTCATGTTTAGATACCAAGCTTCTATCACAGCATTTGTCTGACCCCCACACAATTTTTCCTTACCCTTTGCCTTCTATCTCTTGCTTTCTTTCCACCACCCACCCAAATCAAAGCTAAGCCCTGGGAAATGATTGAGTCTTAAAGCACATCAATGTCTTGTTAGTTTAAAACTTATTTATATTACAACTACAGGGGCTGAGAAAGGATCATGAAAAAAAATTATATCCATTATGAACAATGGACTCAGCAAGTACTACAATATCCCACCAAAACCAATTCATCAAGAGTAACTTAGCTATCATAAAGTCATAATCTCAGAGTAGACGAAGCAAAGGCATATAAATCAAAGGTAAATTTAAATAATTACTACCCACGTTTTATGATACAGAAGGTAAATCAAGGACACTTCCTATTTTAAGCAATTCATTAAACTGCCTACAAAAACATATTAACCATGCTTAAGCTGAACAGAAGAATGAGTATGAAACATACAGCAACCCATGGAACATTAGCCATAGAGCATATACTCAAAAGCATTCAGAATAAAGCCATATGCCCAGATACTGATATCATATCGCAAGTACAAAATACATTTGAAGAGCAACAGTTACACTTTTCTTTGACTTAAATGAATGGCCAGCATTAACTCATTTTCTTTAAAAAAGGTCAGGAACTAAAGAGCAATTAACTATTCAATGAATTAGCAGCTCATGGATTTATATGCATCAGGCTAACTGTGCTATATGTAATACTAGTCTCACAAGTGTTTATAGCATGAAGTTTTATAGTTGTTTTTCTTTATCTCATCAGTTTCGAACACACTCCAGATCCCATACTCCCATAAGCATTTTCAAGATGGAGTGAGGTCCATGGCTACTGGGAAAAAGGGGGGTCTTGGGCAAGCAGTCAAGGAGATACTTTCCAGAACCCACAGCTGTCAAGGGATCCTCAACAGTCCAACAAGTCTGAAATAAATGGAGGCATTCCAAAAGCTTTAAAAGAAAATTTTCACCCTGGGAAATTTTTCTATTTATTTCAAAAGAATTCTCCATCTGTAAAAATATTTCAGTGGGGCATTTACAACTCTAGCCACAGGAGAACTCTTTCAAGATCTTGCGGTGTGTACCATGACTTTCCCACAACTTCCTCGTGTGAATGGGAAAGCAGTGGTAAACACCACAGGAGTGCAAAGCAGCCCTCCACATGGCCCTCGTGTTATGTAGGAGGTGTGATGTATGACTGCTGGTCAAGGTGAAGGAGTCTGTACAGTTTTGCTCAAGCATATCTACAGTACTTCACTTTTTCTGCCTGTTTTGCAACAGTCTTGGGTTAGCATGTAAGAAACAGGTAAGAAAAGAAAAGGCAAAAAGAAAAGGTGGAAGAAGCCCCAGCAGAACTGGCACAGACGAATGTACTGCAGTTACTTGACAGGCAACAGCACAGAGAAAATACATCCTGCTATACTGATGCAAGACTTGCATCCATACTGGACCAGATTCACCTTGTGATGCAGGTAGACAAACTGGCTGTTTCCTTTCAGAAATCCCAACAAGAAAATGTGCTTTTACATCTTTGCTGTGTTTTGCTATGCACCCTCCCAGTGGAACACAGCCTGCTTCCTCTCTCTCGTTCCTACTGGCACCAACTCTGAGCCCTGCTTGGCCATCTGCTATCTTACAGCTCTTACTCCTGAGCATCACCCAGGAAGACCATGATACCTTCTGACAGGACACACTGAGGTGTTGAAATGAGGTGGGCCTTTGTCTGTAGTTCTCAGTGTTTGAAATAAGAGATCCTGCCCACAGCTTTATCACAGACATATTCTATCTCAGTGTCATGCGAACGTGCTGAGCACAGTAAAGCACAGAAAGGG